>NC_035440.2:154788424-155144674 GCF_002127325.2 Helianthus annuus
TCAGAGAATATGCAAGTACGTGTTTTGTTTCTTTGGTGATGATTAGTGAATGATCAGGGTTAAGAATGATTAGGATTTCACTAATTACTCTATACACCCCTAAGTATCATCTTTTACATAAGTACACCATCTCAAAGCAATTTACAGTTTCACCACCAAGTTCATACATTTGTCAACACTTAACACATAACCATGCACAAACACAATATACTTTATTGAATCAAAACGTTACAGTTTTGCAGCAAACTAATTGTGCAAGTAAACGATTAAACAAACAGTGAACGTGCAATAAATGCGAAAATGGAATCCTGGAAACTCGAGTTGTCACATTATCCCCAACTTGAAAGAAATTTCGTCCCGAAATTTAGCATGCAGTTACTGAGGAAGCTAGGTAAGTTGTATCATTTACTGATTTTCCTGGGGTGTCACATCATCCCCCCGTTGATTTGGAATTTCGTCCCGAAATTTTGCAGTAGTAGCTTCAGCCTCAGTAGTGGTTGCACAGTTTTCGAATAACTGGGGATACTTGAGTTTCATTTGATCTTCACGCTCCCAGGTGAACTCTGGGCTGCGACGGGAGTTCCAACGAACTCGAACAAGAGGGATTCTCGTGTTCTTGAGGACCTTAACGTCTCGGTCTGTGATTTCAACTGGTTCCTCGACGAACTGCAACCGCTCGTCGATAGTGAGTTCCTTCAAAGGAACTATCAGGGTCTCATCTGACAGACACTTCTTCAGATTCGACACGTGGAAGACATTGTGAACTGCACCGAGTTCAGCTGGTAGGTTCAGTTTGTAGGCCACTTTGCCTATTCTTTCAAAGATCTCGAATGGTCCAACATACCGCGGATTAAGTTTGCCCCGTTTGCCAAAACGAACCACACCCTTCCAGGGTGAGACTTTAAGTAAAACCCGGTCCCCGATCTGAAATTCCAATGGCTTCCTACGCTTATCCGCGTAGCTTTTCTGACGGTCGCGTGCTGCCGCCATGCATTGCCTTATCTGTGCAATCTTTTCCGTGGTGTCCACTATAAGTTCTGGGCCCGTGATCTGACTATCCCCCACCTCTGCCCAACAGAGAGGTGACCGGCATTTAAGCCTGTACAATGCCTCGAATGGAGTGGCTTGTATGCTGGTGTGATAACTGTTATTGTATGAAAACTCCACTAAAGGGAGATGCTTTTCCCAGCTGTTGCCGAAATCGATGACACATGCCCGAAGCATGTCTTCTAGAGTTTGAATCGTGCGCTCAGACTGCCCATCCGTCTGAGGGTGATATGCCGTGCTCATGTCTAGCCGCGAGCCAAAAGCCTTGTGCATTGCTTGCCATAGTTCTGACGTGAATTGTGCATCCCGATCCGAAATAATAGAGGTTGGCACTCCGTGCCTCGAAACAACTTCTTTCAAGTAGATGTCTGCTAGAGTGGAGAACTTATCCTTTTCTTTGATAGCCAAGAAATGAGCAGACTTTGTGAGTCGATCTACGATCACCCAAATAGTATCATTCCCACGCTGGGATCTAGGCAGGCCAGTAACAAAATCCATGGAAATTTCTTCCCATTTCCACTGTGGTATCTTTGGTTGCTGAAGTAGGCCTGAGGGTTTCTGGTACTCTGTCTTGACCCTCGCACAGGTCAAACACTTGCCGACGTAAGTTGCTATGTGGGCCTTCATGCTAGGCCACCAGTATGTAGTTCTAAGATCGTGGTACATTTTATCCGAGCCTGGATGTACCGAGTAGCGAGACTTATGAGCTTCATCCATCACAAGTTCTGTAAACCGCCGTATAGTGGTACCCAAATACGCCCCGTTACATAGTAGGCGCCGTCTTCCTTCTGTTCTAATCGTTGCCTTGAGCCGCATAGGGCTTCAGCCCTAACATTTTCCGGTTTCAATGCTTCAACCTGAGCATCTCGTATCTGTGCTGGAAGACTAGACTGAATGGTGAGCTGCAATGCTCGTACGCGCTTAGGTGTAGTGTCTTTCCGACTGAGGGCGTCAGCCACAACATTGGCTTTGCCTGGATGGTACTTAATAGCGCATTCGTAATCGTTCAAAAGTTTGACCCATCTTCGTTGTCGCATGTTCAAATCCTTTTGCTTAAGGATATGCTCGAGACTCCTGTGATCGGTGTAAATAGTGCACTTGGTACCGTACAGGTAGTGCCGCCATATCTTAAGCGCGAAAACAACAGCTCCCAGCTCTAAATCGTGCGTCGTGTAGTTCCGTTCATGAACCTTGAGTTGACGAGAAGCGTAGGCAATAACTTTATCCCGTTGCATCAATACACAACCCAAAACCTGTATCGACACGTCACAATAAACCACAAAATCCTCCGTGCCCTCTGGCGATGAGAGAATAGGTGCACTGCAAAGCCTATCCTTTAAGTACTGGAAAGCGGTTTCCTGGGAATCTCCCCAACGGTAGGTGACACCCTTCTGTGTCAGTAGCGTAAGTGGCTGTGCGATCTTCGAGAAGTCTTTGATAAACCGTCTGTAGTAACCTGCCAAACCCAAGAATTGGCGTATTTCCGTTGGAGTGCGAGGCGCAGGCCAATTTCTGATCGAATCTACCTTAAATGGATCAACATGAATCCCATCCTTGTTCACCACGTGGCCTAGGAAATGGACTTCACGAAGCTAGAAGCCACATTTTGAAAACTTGGCGTACAGTTGCTCTGTTCGAAGGAGTTCCAAAATCAATCGTAAGTGCTGCTCGTGCTCCTCCTGACTCTTGGAGTAAATCAGAATGTCGTCGATGAAGACAATCACAAACTTGTCTAAGTACGGCTTGCACACCCTGTTCATCTGATCCATAATTACGGCAGGCGCGTTCGTTAACCCGAATGGCATAACTAGAAACTCGTAGTGACCATAGCGAGTTCTTAATGCGGTTTTGGAGACGTCCTCCTCCCGGACTCTCAGCTGATGATACCCTGATCTTAGGTCTATCTTGGAGTAATAGCTCGACCCTTGCAACTGGTCGAATAAGTCATCAATATGCGGAAGAGGATAGCGGTTCTTCACCGTGACCTTGTTCAGTTCGCGGTAATCAATGCACATCCTGAAGGTACCGTCCTTCTTTTTCACAAATAATACTGGAGCTCCCCAAGGCGAAGAGCTAGGACGAATAAAGCCCTTATCCAAGAGCTCTTGCAATTGCTTTGACAGCTCCTCCAGTTTAGTTGGAGCTAAACGATACGGTGCGCGGGCTATTGGTGCTGCTCCTGGAGCTAGCTCGACTTGAAACTCGACCTGGCGATGAGGCGGTAGACCAGGTAAATCTTCAGGAAACACTTGAGGAAAATCACGTACCACTGGAATATCCTCCATTCTTTTCTCTTTCGTTGATGCATCAGTAACAAGTGCCAAAATGGCAGTATGACCCTTTCGTAAACACTTTTGGGCCTTCAGGAAGGAGATGATGCCAACCACAGCACCACTCTTGTCGCCTTGAACTTCGAGAGGTTCTTGACCAGAACGGGGAATACGAATGATCTTTTCTTTACATAGGATCTCTGCTTGCTGCTTGGATAACCAATCCATACCAACGACGATGTTGAAACTACCCAGAACTATAGGAATGAGGTCGATGGAGAAAGTCTGACCAGCGAGGATAAGATTACAACCCTGAACTATGTGTGTGGCTTCTAGACTTTTACCATTAGCTAATTCTACGACATGTTTGGTATTTAGGGGAGTTGGAGCACGTTTTAACATTTGGCTAACTTTCAAAGACGCATAACTTGTATCCGCACCCGAATCAAATAAAACTGTAACGTAAATGTCGTCGAGAAGAAACTTACCCATGACCACGTTAGGATCGTTCCTTGCGTCACCTCGACCCAGCACAAAAGCACGACCCCTAGCTTCATTGCCGTTATTGTTCCCATCGTTGTTGTTGTTCCCATTGCCCTGGTGATTGTTGTTGTTGCGATTCTGGTTCTGGTTCAATTGAGGGCAATCACGCTTGAAATGACCTTCAGCCCCACACTGAAAACATCCCCTGTTGCCCCGCTGTTGCTGCTGCTGCGGGTTTTGTGGAGCTGGTGGTGGGAGTTGCTGATTCTGATTTGCAGGTTGCGAACTCCTGCAGTCTTTAGCTTCATGCCCTAACTTGAGACATCTCTGACAACGTTCTTTGCGACACCGCCCGCTGTGGTGTCTGTTGCACGTATTACACAATGGGTGAATTCCCCGATATCCACCCTGTCCCTGCTTGCCTGAAGAGTGCTGACTGGGACTCTGATAACTGTCAGTCTTTCGCTGCTGAACCTGTGTCTGAACTGAAGCTGATCCCTTGCTGGAATCCCCATCCCATTTTCTCTTGTTTTCACTGGGAGTAGCAGAAGTAGTAACAGCAGTAGTGGTAGCACTGATGCGTTTTGGCAGCTTGTTCTGTTCCACTGCCTGATCCGTGAGACGATGTGTAAGGCGTTGAATAGCCTGGATATTGTCAAGATTAGCCGATGTCACATGGCTCTGAATTTCTGGCGCTAACCCCTTGAGATACAACTCAATGCGCTTGATTGGAGGGTCCACCATCGTTAGACACAGCACGGCCAGCTCGTTTGACCTTTTAGTATAAGCTTCAATTTCTGACCCAGTCATTTTCAGATGGTAAAACTCATCTTCCAACTTGTGAATGTCTTCCCGTGTGCAGTATTCCCTTTTGATCAGTTCCTTGAAATCATTCCAAGGGGTGGCGTTAGCAGCTGCCAACCCTAGGATCTGTACTTGCGCGTTCCACCAAGTTAGCGCAATCCCCTCAAGTGTGCCAGTGGCGTATTTCACCCTGCGAGCCTCAGGGAATTCACACATCTCGAACACAGACTCGAGCTTCTCAAACCAATGGAGGAGTCCCACTGCCCCCTCGGTGCCACTGAATGTGCTTGGACGACAGTCCATGAAGTTCTTGAAAGTGCAGACGGGCTGCTGAGCGTGTTGACCTATTGTGTACGAATAGGACAAAGTTAAACACAAGAGTTAATGTAGGATCTAAAGGTCCTAGTGTGAATCACATCCGCAGGGTATACTACCTGCCGGTGCAGCTGCAAGTGCCGCAGCTACTTGTTCATCAATGAGAGCCGTCAACTGGGCTTGAGTCATGTTAATGCGTCCAGCCATTGTTCTTCATAGTAAAAGTAGTGTAAGTGAGAATGGTTCGCGAGTAGTGCGATGACAGAAGAGTGTAAGCACATAGGTGTTCTCCTGTAATGACGAATAGCAAGTAATGTAATCTAAGCATACTACGAGCAAAGTTCTATGTAATTCTAGCATGTAGGCAATAATCATAAAATTTATTACCTAGGATGTCGAGTCTTGCACGTGGAGCGAAGCGTAGTTGTGGATCGTTGAGAGCACTGTTCTGGTTATAGTCTGGTTTTAATAAAAACGTTTTTCCCATATTAAAACCAAGTTCTCTATAACCAATGGCTCTGATACCAATCTATCACACCCCCAAAATCCACCCGCGATGTACCACCGCTTGGAGGCGTGACATGACCAGGATCAAGCCACCAATCATATTGAACATGTAATTAAAACGTAAAAGTAAATGCCATTCAACCACCAATATGAAAGGTGTTCAAAAATGTAAGTATGTTATCACTGTTTAGCGGAAGCGTATAAATAAAACCCAACATAATAAAGTATGAAATGTCATAAAGTGTTTAACAAAACATTCACGATCCGTGCCCACAACGACCAGCTCCTCCCTGTGCAAGCTCCATGTACCTAACGACCTGCAAGGCATGTAACAGAGGATCAACAACTAGTTGAGCGAGTTCACAGAAAGTAAATGCGTAATAGTAAGTTCGTTTGTAACATGTGGCTCTACTGGGCCGATAGTACGTTCTATTGGTGGGGGCTTCCCATGTTGTATATCCACTAGACTATTTGTAACCATAAGTGTTCTTCTTAACCTGAGAACAGTAATACGTACAATATTTACGTAGGATTTACGTAAGTGCCTGACACAACCGAGGCAGTAGTGAGTATAAGTTCACGTAGGTTTTACGTGAGTGTCCTTCGCAACCTGAGGACAGGGTACGCGGGGGTTTACGTAGGTTTTACGTAAGTGCCTGACACAACCGAGGCAGTAGTGAGTATAAGTTTACGTAGGTTTTACGTGAGTGTCCTTCGCAACCTGAGGACAGTGAGTAGCACAAGTATACGGAGGTTTTACGTATGTGTCCTACACAACCGAGGACGATGGTATGGTAGTCTAGTAATAGTGTAAGTACGAATCTATTCAATCTCATTCCTTCAATCCCATTCCCAAGCTCTGGGAATCCCATGCCTTAGTAAGAGTGTGAACTCACCTTGGTTTGCTCGGTATGTTATTGCTTCTAGGGTTAATTAAATGTCTACGTCCGTTACACACGACCTAGGATACATTGCACATGATTCGATGTAAGTGTTACATTCAAGTAGGGTTTACAACTCCTTAAAATCCAAACAACAGTGATTCCGTGTGATATATGTTTACAGGTTTATGCGACATGGATTGCATACACATAAATCATCATACAGTAGCATACGGTGACATACAATGCCATATCGTGCCATACAGTGACATACAGTGCCATACAGGGTTTTGACTTCAGTATTGTAACCATTATAAGTATCCCAGACTATAATAGCATCAACAACATTCACACTAAGTATCATTGCAAAGAAATTCGGACTATTGCATGTCTTTCAATAAAGTCGGACCCATATTACAAGTTAACACATTCAGACAAAACTCATCAAAGAAAATCGGACAAGGTTATGAAATTCGGACCAAGGGGGCCCCCCCTTTAAAATTCGGACAGGGGTACCCCCCCCCCCACAAACTCGGACAGGGTAACAACCCCACAAAAACTCGGACAGCCTTGCTGCTTGTCCAAAAAGTCGGACCAGGGCCATTCCTGACAAAAACTCGGACAAAGAGGTTCCCTAGGCACAAGTTCGGACCCCCTTGCTTAATGTAAAACTCGGACATCATGTTTCTTACACAAAGTTCGGACACATCACTATTACAAAAGTCGGACCACCCTTTGCCTTTAATACTCGGACAAGGTGTTCTTACTTGTCAAAAGTCGGACCTTTGGTCCTTGTAAAAGTCGGACCACAAGAATATAGGTTAAAAGTCGGACAAGAGGTCATGATCCAAAACTCAGACAAACATCTTTACAATACAAAGGTCGGACATAAACAAGCAATTAAAGTTCGGACCTTTTAATCATCCTAAAACTTTGACTTTTCAATCAAGCGTGAATTCCCAAGATTATGTCACAGAATCAATATCAATCGAGCAGTTACAATTCATGCCTTCATACGATCAAGAAAACCCTAATTCATACTTTCACAGTGCAGAATCAAATCAATCATCAATAGTTTTGACATATCATTCATCTAAATCATCAGGCAATTGATTACACAACAACCTTATTCATTTCTCAATAATCAGAATAAATCAAATAGCACAGAATATCATATGAAGAACTAGGGTTTTGACATGAATCAATCAATCAACGATTAACAACAAACAATGATTAAACAATTACCTTGAATTGATTCTAAACAAAGAGAGGAAAGAGTGATGAAGAACTTGTGCCAATGATGATGATGATTGCCAGAGAGAATCAGAGAATATGCAAGTACGTGTTTTGTTTCTTTGGTGATGATTAGTGAATGATTAGGGTTAAGAATGATTAGGATTTCACTAATTACTCTATACACCCCTAAGTATCATCTTTTACATAAGTACACCATCTCAAAACAATTTACAGTTTCACCACCATGTTCATACATTTGTCAACACTTAACACATAACCATGCACAAACACAATATACTTTATTGAATCAAAACGTTATAGTTTCGCAGCAAACTAATTGTGCAAGTAAACGATTAAACAAACAGTGAACGTGCAATAAATGCGAAAATGGAATCATGGAAACTCGAGTTGTTACATTTGAGGTGTTCGGTGTGCTAAAATAAACTTCTGGATCATTTAGGGACTAAAAGTGTCAAAAAGTGCTTAAGTTTGCACTTTCGCGCATAACTTACGTTCTGAATACATCCGGACATCCAAAATTTATGTAAGCATCCTTATATTATGCCTTAGTGTTTGGCATGAGAAAAATCCATTCGTCGCGCAATTTGGAACATTTTTCGCGCTTATGCGCATTCCGTCGTAATTAAGCGAACATCGCAACCGTACGGCCAAACGAACCGACATCCGGGATATTTCCAAGCATATTTCATGTTCCCTATGTCTTAACATCATTATGGAGCTTGAAATTGGGTTTGACGGGTGTTAGAAGTGCCGTTACGCAACGAAACATGTGCAGGGACCATTTCTGCAAATTCTGTAGAAATAAGGGCTAGGCGTGACGCGTCGTGTCTAGGCGTCACGCGAGGCCCCTTCTGGACCAGATTCAATGTTTAAACAGCTTGTAACAGCCCTTCAACTCTCCAAAGGCCAATGCCACTTGTCAAAACCCTATGGTGGGGGCAAAATAAGCCACCACAACTTTGCGACAAGTGTACGGATTAGATCGTGGCACGATATTCAAGAAACGATCCTAACGGTCTTGCTTTTCCTATAAATACCCCCCCCCCATTTTGGTTAAAACCCACAAAAATCTGATCTAAAGCTCTAAGTTGAGGCCTTTGCTCTCATACCTGAGCTCCTGGATCGAGATTAGCTTTCGGGGACCCTTCGTAAGTGTTCTTTCGTTCTTTTATTCGCTTTTCGAGTCCGAAAGTTAAGCTTTGTTTGAATTTCTGCGTTGACCAGCCGATGGTCAACATGAAGTTCGTTGGAATTTCATAACGTGAGCGTGATCACGATGGTTATAGTCCGTAGTGACTATACTTACTGATTACCACGTTATCTAGGCTCAGTGACGAGTCGTAGTTTTGGCCAAAATGCGCATTCTTGCGTATTTTGTAACCAAACTACTCGTGGGGTATCAAAACCGTTTGTTTTGATACCAAACCTATTTTCTAAACTTAGTTAAGCATGTTCTAACATGCTTAGCTCGTCACTTTTAGTGTAGTGCTTATATAGGGTCGTAAGGTAAGCGATCTAAACAATCGCTTATACTTTCGAACCCGACCCATTTGGTCGATCATTAGGATCCGACCAAACACATTAGGTGACCATAGCTGTAACCTTCCGAGGTTATACCTTATGGTCACGATGTTAGGCGTTCCAAACGCGTTCTACGCGAACGACGCGTTAAGGTAGCATAAACTACCTAAACGGGTCGTAATGGGTCATAAGCACTTAGGTTAAGTTTCACTTTAGTATGTAGGCTTTGTTAAACCATATTACACGAGTCTCCATACTCGTTTGGTTTACGAACCCGCATCCTACCCAATCCTCCGATTTAGGTCCGGTATATTAACATAGTTACCTATATTAGGTGCCGTTTGATATCCGTGATCTCTAGCATTATTTGGTTGTTAGACAAGAACTTCAAAGCAATCTCAGGTGAGTACATAGAACCCCATCTTTCAAATGCTTTCGAGGAGTTTATGTGAGTACATATACCCCTCTTTTACTGTTTTCCAAACTGTTTTGGGGTGAAACACATGTGCCTACTTGTTACTTTCATGCTTTCCATGTTTTCTAATCATATACCTGCTATGTTCGTTAGTACATATATAGTACATGATTTCATTGTGTTTATGCTATGTATGTCCATTATGTGCATACTTAGTACAATCAATTTACAATACATTTCATGCTATGTACGCCCATTGTGTGCATACCTAGCGCAATCGATTTACAATACATTTCATGCTATGTACGCCCATTATGTGCATACTTAGTACAATCAATTTACAATACATTTCATGCTATGTACGCCCATTGTGTGCATACCTAGCGCAATCGATTTACAATACATTTCATGCTATGTACGCCCATTATGTGCATACTTAGTACAATCAATTTACAATACATTTCATGCTATGTACACCCATTGTGTGCATACCTAGCGCAATCGATTTACAATACATTTATGCTATGTACGCCCATTGTGTGCATACTTAGTACATCACTTTACAATACATTTTATGCTATGTATGCCCATTGTGTGCATACTTAGTACATCACTTTACAATACATTTCATGCTACGTACGCCCATCGTGTGCATACTTAGTACATTACTCTACATTGCATTTCTGTTGCATATGCTCATCCAGCATATGAACACATTATACTACATTTTGAACCGTTGTAACCATTTGACTATGTGAACCGTCTTAACCCTTTGATTATATGAACCGTTCGTAACCATTGAACCGTGTGAACCAGTTGTATCTGTTGACATGATTTACATTTGACAATAGACATTTGACTATACATAAACCTTTCTACAATAGTTAAACATTGCATCTTGGTGGTTTGGTTTGAGTAAGTGATTTAAGTAACGAGGCGTGTGTAATATGATACAAGCATGGTGGATACGCCGCTGGTACTTCCTATATATAAGTGTTTGTATGGTATTACATATCGTAGCGTTATTTGAATCATTTCAATTTGAGACATATAACATTTTATACAAATAACACACTTTTCACAAGACCTTGATTTACAAACAACTTATCTTATACAAACTCATTTTACATGGTTATTCAGTTAACCATACATTATTCTCTTATTTATACATATCATCTGATCTTACCGTTCTTCAAATGATTTATAAGACAAAGCAAATTACAAGGTTCATGACTAAACCTTTTCTCAAACATAAGTCATGAATTATGTTTTCACAAAACCTATGTATCTCACAGGCATTTTTATGCTGACGTACCTATTTTCACATGTGTTTTCAGGAGATGATGCATAGGACTTATCAAGACATACTTAGGTGGACCTGTGCCTTAGTGACTTAAAACGAGACAAGAACTAGTTAATTTATGTTATGAAATCTTTGGTTCTTGTTTAAAACGATGTAAAATTTCATGTTTGATTAATAAAACGAAACTTCAACTGCCATGGATTTGAAACAATAAATTCTGTTACAACACTCCCCGACGTTTCTGCCACGTTTTGTATGTTCTTCGTGGTCGGGGTGTGACAGAAAAGTTGGTATCAGAGCCAATGGTTATAGGGAATTAGGTTATTAGTAATGCTTTGACCTAGTCTATAACCTTCCTAGGACCCTAACACGAGTTTACTTGCGTTTAGTCATAAAACAATACCGTCACCTATCCTTAGGCGATGACCACAACAAGAACATAAATTTCAAAACCGCTTTGAAAACTAATCATCTGTTCCAGGATGATTGATTACTAGGTTTTGAACCCTCTGTTATAAGGTTTTAAACCCCTTTGAATTTTCAAAACTCTCGTCAAAGTGTTGGGTCCTAAATAGTGTGAACACGTGCAAACTGGAAGAGTGAATGCCTGTACTCTGGGTTTTCTATCTAAGGCTAGAGTGTTCGTACAAATCCACATAATCGGACCAGTCACTCTTACCTGGGAACTCTTGGGGTGAGTGTCCACTTATAGGCGAGCACGTTTTCGCGATACACTATGAGGATCTATTTGCTTTGATCCAGCCTTGGTGTTGTTTGGTTGCTCCGTGGTTCAAACAAATGACCATCAACCATGATTATGGTCGGTAATTGTAACATCCTATTCTTACCCAATGCCATTTCATTTGTTTTCTTTCTTGTTTCTCTATTAGAATGCCTCCTCGACGCGAAAACTAGATAGCAAATGCCGAGCTGGCAGAGATCATTGCGCAGCAAATGGCTGCTCAATTCCCAAACCTCTTTGCTCAATGGAACCAAGCCAACAATAACAATAATGCCCCCTGCAACTTCAAGACGTTCAACTCAGCTAAGCCATCAAAGTTTTCTGGGTCTCAAGGAGCGACTGCACTTCTGCAATGGTTCGAGAGTTTAGAGAACACCTTCAGACATGTTCAATGTCCAAACGAGCCAAAGGTAGAATTCGCATCTAGCATCTTTGAGAAACGAGCTTTGACATGGTGGAATGGTGTGATGAGAGATAGGGGTGCCGATGTGGCACTGGATCAAACATGGCAAGAGCCTCGAGCTCTGATGATGAAGGAATTTTGTCCTCGTCACGAGATCAGGGCCTTGGAAACGGAGTTCGACGATCTTAAGCAAGTTAGCGGTGAGCATCGAGCCTACACGGATCGTTATGAGGAGTTAAGTTTGTTTGAGAAACGAGCTTTGACATGGTGGAATGGTGTGATGAGAGATAGGGGTGCCGATGTGGCACTAGATCAAACATGGCAAGAGCCTCGAGCTCTGATGATGAAGGAATTTTGTCCTCGTCACGAGATCAGGGCCTTGGAAACGGAGTTCGACGATCTTAAGCAAGTTAGCGGTGAGCATCGAGCCTACACGGATCGTTATGAGGAGTTAAGTTTGTTATGCCCAAATATGGTTACACCTTTGGATAAGGCAATCGAAAAGTACATTGATGGCCTCCCTGACTCAATACAAGACATTGTGACTGGTAGCTACCCTACTACAGTTAGACAGGCCATTGAGCTATCTGCAACCTTGACTGAATCAGAGATCAGGAAAGGTAAACTTTTCCGAAAAGGTGACAAGAGACCGGTCGGGGAATCGAACCCAATCGAGGAATCAAAGACCATGGATGAACAGACTGAATCCCCTAAGAAGTCAAAGAAGCGAAAGGCTTCTCAGAACTTCGCCGTGGTCGCTCACAATGGTCAAGCCGTCCCCAACCAACCAGCTCAACCCCCTGCTAGAAAACCATACAATGGAACTGCACCCTTGTGCAACCAATGTAGCCTCCATCATCACGCCAATGTACAGTGCCGCAAATGCTAAACTTGTGGACTTATAGGCCACACAGCAAGAGTCTGCCCAGCTGCAGCTGCGCCAAACCAAGCTGGCAACAATCCTGCTCAAGGTCGTTTTCTACCAGGTTCTTGTTTCAACTGTGGCGAGATGGGCCATTTCCGAAGAAATTTGTGACACCTGTGTCACCGCGACCATCAAACAAATACCAAGTCGATGAAATATTGTATTTCATACTTGGGATCTTGTATAAATATGTGTATGTTTTGCACATATCAATTATTGTTCAATTTCAAACTCTACATTGCTTTCTAGAGCATTATACGCAAACTGGTGCGTAAACGTACTCAGTTTAATGCGACAAATACTCCGGAACATCAACATATACTCAACATACCTTAAATAACCTTTACATAACTTAGAAATAAGTTTTGAAGGCTTGGGTATAGCAAAAACAAGTTAATTCGCTTACAGGGACTAAACTTGACAAACTGCGAAAGTATGCCAATTTGAACTGTAACGAACATTCCGGAACATGTTCATAAGTTAAACATACCCTAAATATCCTCTACATAGCTTAGAAATAGGCTTTGAGGTGTTTGGTATGCTAAAACAAACTTTTGGATCATTCAGGGACTAAAAGTGTCAAAAAGTGCACAAGTTTGCACTTTCGCGCATAACTTACGTTCTGAATACATCCGGACATCCAAAAATTTATGTAAGCATCCTTATATTATGCCTTAGTGTTGGGCATGAGAAAAATCCATTCGTCGCGTCATTTGGATCGTCTTTCGCGCTTATGCGCATTCCATCGTAATTAAGCGAACATCGCAATCGTATGGCCAAACGAACCGACATCCGGAATATTTTTGAGCATATTTCATGTCCCCTACACTTTAACTTCATCTTAGAGCCTTGAAATGAGGTTAACGGGGCTTAAACGTGCCAAAAATGGGCCAAAATACGTGTTTCTGAAGTGCAGGGACCAAAATTGTAAATTCTGATCTGGGAACCTTAGGCGGGGCGCGTAAGGATTTACCAAATCCTTACGCGGGGCGCGTGAGACTGTCAGACAGAAAAATCTTTGCATTTAATGCAGTTTGGCCTTTCGTTCGATCAAGGGGCAATGCCCTTTCACCCAATCAGGAGCCAAGGGCCAAGTTCTGACTTACCACAAGAATTTGACAAGTGTACGCTCGAGATCGCGGCACGGTATTCGATAAACGATCCTAACGGTTCCACTTTTCCTATAAATACCCCCCCCTTTGTTCCAAAAACCCACAAAATCTGATCTTAAGGCTCTAAGTTGGAACCATTGTTCCATACCTGAGCTATTTGATCTAGATTAGCACTCGGGGACCTTCCGTAAGTCTTCTTTCGCTCTTTTATCGCTTTTCGAGTCCGAAAGTCAACATTTTGTTGACTTTCTGCATTGACCAGCTTATGGTCGATGCGAAGTTCATGGAACTTCATAACGTGAGCGTGATCACGATGGTTATAGTCCGTAGTGACTATACCTACTGATCACCACGTTAACTAGGCTCAGTGACGGGTCGTAGTTTCGGCCAAAATGTGCATTCTTGCATATTTTGTAACCAAACTACTCGTGAGCATCAAAGCCGTTTGTTTTGATGTCAAACATGTTTTCTAAACTTAGTTAAGCATGTTCTAACATGCTTAGCTCGTCACTTTTAGTTTAGTGCTTATACAGGGTCGTAAGGTAAGCGATCTAAACCATCGCTTATACTTTCGAACCCGACCCATTTGGTCGATCTTTAGGATCCGACCAAACACATTAGGTGACCATAGCTATAACCTTCCGCGGTTATACCTTGTGGTCACGATGTTAGGCGTTCCAGACGCGTTCTACGCGAACGACGCGTTAGGGTAGCCTAAGCTACCTAAACGGGTCATGATGGGGCGTAAACACTTAGGTTAGGTTTCATTTTAGTATGTAGGCTTTGTTAAACCATATTACACGAGTCTCCATACTCGTTTGGTTTACGAACCCGCATACTATCCGACCCTCCGATTTTGGTCCGGTATATTAATATAGCTACCTATTAGGTGCCGTTTGATATCCCGTGACCTCTAGCATTATCTGGTTATTATACAAGGAATTCAAAGCAATCTCAGGTGAGTACATTGAACCCCTCTTTTACTGTTTTCCAAACTGTTTTGGGGTGAAACACATGTGCCTATCTGTTACTTTCATGCTTTCCTGTTTTCACATCATATACTTGCTATGTTCAATAGTACATATATAGTACATGATTTCATTGTGTTTATGCTATGTATGTCCATCGTGTGCATACTTAGCACAACACTTTACATTACATTTTCATGCTATGTATGCCCATTGTGTGCGTACTTAGTACATTGTTTTACATTACATGCTATGTATGCCCATTGTGTGCATACTTAGTACATTGTTGCACATTGCATTACTGTTGCATATGCTCATCCAGCATATGAACACATTACACTACATTTTGAACCGTTGTACTCTACAATACATTTCATGCTACGTACGCCCATTGTGTGCATACGTAGTACATTGTTTCACATTGCATTTCTGTTGCATATGCTCATCCAGCATATGAACACATTATACTACATTTTGAACCGTTGTAACCATTTGACTATACATAAACATTTCTACCGTTGTTAAACATTTCATCTTGATGGTTTGGTTTGAGTAAGTGATTTAAGTAACGAGGCATGTGTAATATGATACAAGCATGGTGGATACGCCGCTGGTGCTTCCTATATATAAGTGTTTGTGTGGTATTACATATCGTAGCGTTATTTGAATCATTTCAATTTGAGACATAGAATATTTTATACAAATAATACACTTTTCACGAGACATTGTTTTACAAACGACTTATCTTATACAAACTCATTTTTACATGGTTATCCGTTTAACCATACAGTGTTCTCATATTTATACATATCATTTGATCTTACCGTTTTTCAAATGATTTACAAGACAAAGCAAAATACGAGGTTCATGACTAAACATTTTCTCAAACTCAAGTCATGAATTCCGTTTTCACAAAACCAATGTATCTCACAGGCATTTTTATGCTGACGTACCTATTTTCACATGTGTTTTCAGGAGATGATGCATAGGACTTATCAAGACATACTTAGGCGGACCTGTGCCTTAGTGACTTAAAAACGAGACAAGAACTAGTTAATTTATGTTATGTACACTTTGATTCTTGTTTAGACAATGTAAACTTTCATGTTTGATTTATAAAACGAAACTTCATTTGCCATGGATTTGAAACAATTGATTCTGTTACAACACTCCCCGACGTTTCCGCCACGTTTTGTATGTTCTACGTGGTCGGGGTGTGACAGAAAAGATGGTATCAGAGCCAATGGTTATAGGGAATTAGGTTATTAGTAATGCTTTGACCTAGTCTATAACCTTCCTAGGAACCTAACGCGAGATTACTTGCGTTTAGTCATAAAACAATACCGTCACCTATCCTTAGGCGACGACCACAACAAGAACATAAATTTCAAAACCGCCTTGAAAGCTAATCATCTGTTCTAGGATGATTGATTACTAGGTTTTGAACCCTCTATTGTAAGGTTTTGAACCCTTTGTTATAAGGTTTTGAACCCCTTTGAATTTTCAAAACTCCCGTCAAAGTTTTGGGTCCTAAATAGTGTGAACACGTGCGAACTGGAAGGGTGAATGCCTGTACCCTGGGTTTTCTGTCTAAGGTTAGAGTGTTCGTACAAATCCGCATAATCGGACCAGTCACTCTTACCTGGGAACTCTTGGGGTGAGTGTCCACTTATAGGCGAGCATGTCTTCGCGATACACTATGAGGATCTATTTGCTTTGATTCAGCCCTGGTGTTGTTTGTTTGCTTCATGATTCAAACAAGTGACCATCAACCGTGATTATGGTCAGTGATTGTAACATCCTATTCTTACCCAATACCATTTTATTTGTTTCCTTTCATGTTTTCCTCTTTTAGAATGCCTCCTCGACGCGAACACCAGATAGCAACTGCCGAGCTGGCAGAAATTATTGCGCAGCAGATGGCTGCTCAATTCCCAAATCTCTTTGCTCAATGGAACCAAGCCAACAACAACAACAATGGTACATGCAATTTCAAGAACTTTAACTCGGCTAAACCACTCAAGTTTAGTGGTTCTGAGGGAGCAACTGGGCTTCTCCAATGGTTCGAGAGCATCGAGAATACCTTTCGCCACGTGCAGTGTCCGGAAAATCGCAAGGTCGAGTTTTCTTCGAGTGTGTTTCAAAAGAGGGCTCTTACATGGTGGAACGGGGTAATGAGAGACCGTGGTGCAGATGTTGCTCTAGCACAAACATGGGCTTAACTGAGAGCACTTATGATGAGAGAGTTTTGTCCTCGTCATGAACAACGAGCGTTGGAGAAGGAGTTTGATGATTTGAAACAAGATAGTGGCGAACACAGGGCATATACTGATAGGTTTGAGGAGTTGAGTCTACTTTGCCCGACTATGGTCGCCCCACTCGACAAGGCTATCGAAAGGTACATCGACGGCCTGCCTGACTCGGTACAAGACATTGTCACTGGTAGCAACCCTACCACACTCCGTCAGGCCATTGAGCTATCTGCAACCTTGACTGAATCGCAGATCAGAAAGCATAAACTTTTTCGAAAAGGTGACAAGAAATCAGCCGGGGAATCGAACCCAATCGAGGAATCAAAGACCATGGATGAACAGACTGAATCTCCTAAGAAGTCAAGGAAGCGAAAGGCTTCTCAGAACTTCGCCGTGGTCGCTCACAATGGTCAAGCCGTCCCCAACCAACCAGCTCAACCCCCTGCTAGAAAACCATACAATGGAACTGCACCCTTGTGCAACCAATGTAGCCTCCATCATCACGCCAATGTACAGTGCCGCAAATGCCAAACTTGTGGACTCATAGGCCATACAACAAGAATCTGCCCAGCTGCAGCTGCACCAAACCAAGCTGGCAACAATCCCGCTCAAGGTCGTTTCCTACCAGGTTCTTGTTTCAACTGTGGCGAGATGGGTCATTTCCGAAGAAATTGCCCAAAGCTTGCTAATGCAAATCCAGCACAATGATGATCACCCGACTGACTAGAAGACAACATCGTTTAGAAATAATCATATGTATTAAGTTTCTTTTGTTGTCAAGATCCAAGGAACAGTTGATATCGTTGTTTATAAATAAATCTTTCATTTACATTGCAATGTATTTCGATGGTTGCATGTATAAACGACATATCCCTTGCAATACCGACAATCAAGGAACCGTATTCCTTGAAGAACAAACTACCCCCAAAATTCTCCCATTATATAATCGCTTGCGTCTTCCACGGAATTCCTAAGTACCCGTTTATTCTAAGGAAACGAAGTACAAGGCGCAGGTTACAACACAAGACGAATACCCAAGGTACCACTATAAATCCTTAATAGGGTACCTAGGAATTTCCCGTAAGTCTTTAATTGTTGTATACCTTCATTCGAATGTGGTGATTCCTTGTAATCAAAAATCGAATTTTGGGAGATCTTTCTACCTTCTCAGGTAGATTCCAGTGAACATTGAGATCCGTCGACAGGTTTCCATATCCGTATTCAATCGATAACAAGTTAATAACAAATTATGATCAAATTAAACAATTATGTGACTATGTGCTTATGTGTTTCCTTATGTATTGTTGTGTGATCCAAAGTATGTTATCCAAATCTTCGTAGAATCTTACATATCCGTGTACAAGAGATTCATAGTAGGATGCCCAATGGTATTACTTAAAATCCTCAATGGACTTCTATGTTATAGTTAAGTCCCTCGGATTATAAAGTACTACTTCATAATTAGACCCCTTGAGTGGTCTAGCTAAACAGATTCATCCAAAAATCTGGTTAGGGATATCATGTGATGATATAGCTGAAAGGACTCTTTGGTGGCCTAACCAAGAGGATCCCCTGTCGATCTAATTAAAAGGAACCGATGGAAGTCTAGTCACCCTCGTCACAAGTTTGATATCCTTCCCCAAAACATTACAAAACAAACTGTGCGGACTGTGCAAGGGATTACGTAATTATGGATGCATACATAATTATGGAATTTAGTGCACAGAAATCACAGCAAGTTCTGTCATGTGTCTGGAGTTAACCATATTCATTTCCAATTCTGATGAAGCATCCGTTGAGGAAAAATGAACTAGCTATTCATTTTTCACTTCTGAAGAATATCCGTTGAGGAAATGAATATCCGTTTATCCTTCATTTCCAAATCTGAAGAATACCCGTCGAGGAAAATGACTCCGTTTGTTCATTTTCGTTCTGAAGATTTATCCGTTGAGGAAATGAATATCCGTTTATCCTTCATTTCCAAATCTGAAGAATACCCGTTGAAGATGACCCCGTTTGCTCATTTTCGTTTCTGAAGATTTATCCGTTGAGGAAATGAATATCCGTTGTGTAATCCTTCATTTCCAACTCTGAGGAAGCAACCGTTGAAGATGACTCCGTTAGTTCATTTTCGTTTCTGAAGATTATCCGCTGAGGAAATGAATATCCGTTGTGTAATACTTCATTTCCAACTCTGAGGAAGCAACCGTTGAAGATGACCCCGTTTGTTCATTTTCGTTTCTGAAGATTATCCGTTGAGGAAATGAATATCCGTTGTGTAATCCTTCATTTCCAACTCTGAGGAAGCAACCGTTGAAGATGACTCCGTTAGTTCATTTTCGTTTCTGAAGATTATCCGTTGAGGAAATGAATATCCGTTGTGTAATACTTCATTTCCAACTCTGAGGAAGCAACCGTTGAAGATGACCCCGTTTGTTCATTTTCGTTTCTGAAGATTATCCGTTGAGGAAATGAATATCCGTTGTGTAATCCTTCATTTCCAATTCTGATGAAGCAACCATTGAAAATGACCCGTCTGTTCATTTTCGTTTCGGAAGAATGACCGTTAAGGAAATGACAAGATATTGCCTTACATATCATTGGTGGTTATTTGGCAAATTCACAAATAGACTCCTACGAATAAATTTCGGGACGAAATTTCCTAAAGTAGGGGAGACTGTGACACCTGTGTCACCGCGACCATCAAACAAATACCAAGTCGATGAAATATTGTATTTCATACTTGGGATCTTGTATAAATATGTGTATGTTTTGCACATATCAATTATTGTTCAATTTCAAACTCTACATTGCTTTCTAGAGCATTATACGCAAACTGGTGCGTAAACGTACTCAGTTTAATGCGACAAATACTCCGGAACATCAACATATACTCAACATACCTTAAATAACCTTTACATAACTTAGAAATAAGTTTTGAAGGCTTGGGTATAGCAAAAACAAGTTAATTCGCTTACAGGGACTAAACTTGACAAACTGCGAAAGTATGCCAATTTGAACTGTAACGAACATTCCGGAACATGTTCATAAGTTAAACATACCCTAAATATCCTCTACATAGCTTAGAAATAGGCTTTGAGGTGTTTGGTATGCTAAAACAAACTTTTGGATCATTCAGGGACTAAAAGTGTCAAAAAGTGCACAAGTTTGCACTTTCGCGCATAACTTACGTTCTGAATACATCCGGACATCCAAAAATTTATGTAAGCATCCTTATATTATGCCTTAGTGTTGGGCATGAGAAAAATCCATTCGTCGCGTCATTTGGATCGTCTTTCGCGCTTATGCGCATTCCATCGTAATTAAGCGAACATCGCAATCGTACGGCCAAACGAACCGACATCCGGAATATTTTTGAGCATATTTCATGTCCCCTACACTTTAACTTCATCTTAGAGCCTTGAAATGAGGTTAACGGGGCTTAAACGTGCCAAAAATGGGCCAAAATACGTGTTTCTGAAGTGCAGGGACCAAAATTGTAAATTCTGATCTGGGAACCTTAGGCGGGGCGCGTAAGGATTTACCAAATCCTTACGCGGGGCGCGTGAGACTGTCAGACAGAAAAATCTTTGCATTTAATGCAGTTTGGCCTTTCGTTCGATCAAGGGGCAATGCCCTTTCACCCAATCAGGAGCCAAGGGCCAAGTTCTGACTTACCACAAGAATTTGACAAGTGTACGCTCGAGATCGCGGCACGGTATTCGATAAACGATCCTAACGGTTCCACTTTTCCTATAAATACCCCCCCTTTGTTCCAAAAACCCACAAAATCTGATCTTAAGGCTCTAAGTTGGAACCATTGTTCCATACCTGAGCTATTTGATCTAGATTAGCACTCGGGGACCTTCCGTAAGTCTTCTTTCGCTCTTTTATCGCTTTTCGAGTCCGAAAGTCAACATTTTGTTGACTTTCTGCATTGACCAGCTTATGGTCGATGCGAAGTTCATGGAACTTCATAACGTGAGCGTGATCACGATGGTTATAGTCCGTAGTGACTATACCTACTGATCACCACGTTAACTAGGCTCAGTGACGGGTCGTAGTTTCGGCCAAAATGTGCATTCTTGCATATTTTGTAACCAAACTACTCGTGAGCATCAAAGCCGTTTGTTTTGATGTCAAACATGTTTTCTAAACTTAGTTAAGCATGTTCTAACATGCTTAGCTCGTCACTTTTAGTTTAGTGCTTATACAGGGTCGTAAGGTAAGCGATCTAAACCATCGCTTATACTTTCGAACCCGACCCATTTGGTCGATCTTTAGGATCCGACCAAACACATTAGGTGACCATAGCTATAACCTTCCGCGGTTATACCTTGTGGTCACGATGTTAGGCGTTCCAGACGCGTTCTACGCGAACGACGCGTTAGGGTAGCCTAAGCTACCTAAACGGGTCATGATGGGGCGTAAACACTTAGGTTAGGTTTCATTTTAGTATGTAGGCTTTGTTAAACCATATTACACGAGTCTCCATACTCGTTTGGTTTACGAACCCGCATACTATCCGACCCTCCGATTTTGGTCCGGTATATTAATATAGCTACCTATTAGGTGCCGTTTGATATCCCGTGACCTCTAGCATTATCTGGTTATTATACAAGGAATTCAAAGCAATCTCAGGTGAGTACATTGAACCCCTCTTTTACTGTTTTCCAAACTGTTTTGGGGTGAAACACATGTGCCTATCTGTTACTTTCATGCTTTCCTGTTTTCACATCATATACTTGCTATGTTCAATAGTACATATATAGTACATGATTTCATTGTGTTTATGCTATGTATGTCCATCGTGTGCATACTTAGCACAACACTTTACATTACATTTTCATGCTATGTATGCCCATTGTGTGCGTACTTAGTACATTGTTTTACATTACATGCTATGTATGCCCATTGTGTGCATACTTAGTACATTGTTGCACATTGCATTACTGTTGCATATGCTCATCCAGCATATGAACACATTACACTACATTTTGAACCGTTGTACTCTACAATACATTTCATGCTACGTACGCCCATTGTGTGCATACGTAGTACATTGTTTCACATTGCATTTCTGTTGCATATGCTCATCCAGCATATGAACACATTATACTACATTTTGAACCGTTGTAACCATTTGACTATACATAAACATTTCTACCGTTGTTAAACATTTCATCTTGATGGTTTGGTTTGAGTAAGTGATTTAAGTAACGAGGCATGTGTAATATGATACAAGCATGGTGGATACGCCGCTGGTGCTTCCTATATATAAGTGTTTGTGTGGTATTACATATCGTAGCGTTATTTGAATCATTTCAATTTGAGACATAGAATATTTTATACAAATAATACACTTTTCACGAGACATTGTTTTACAAACGACTTATCTTATACAAACTCATTTTTACATGGTTATCCGTTTAACCATACAGTGTTCTCATATTTATACATATCATTTGATCTTACCGTTTTTCAAATGATTTACAAGACAAAGCAAAATACGAGGTTCATGACTAAACATTTTCTCAAACTCAAGTCATGAATTCCGTTTTCACAAAACCAATGTATCTCACAGGCATTTTTATGCTGACGTACCTATTTTCACATGTGTTTTCAGGAGATGATGCATAGGACTTATCAAGACATACTTAGGCGGACCTGTGCCTTAGTGACTTAAAAACGAGACAAGAACTAGTTAATTTATGTTATGTACACTTTGATTCTTGTTTAGACAATGTAAACTTTCATGTTTGATTTATAAAACGAAACTTCATTTGCCATGGATTTGAAACAATTGATTCTGTTACAACACTCCCCAACGTTTCCGCCACGTTTTGTATGTTCTACGTGGTCGGGGTGTGACAAAATTGCCCAAAACTTGCTAATGCAAATCCAGCACAGGGATGAGCATCTGACTAACTAGAAGACAACATCGTTTAGAAATAATCACGTCTTATGTATTACTTTCTTTTGTTGTCAAGGACCAAGAAACAGTTGTTATCGTTGTTTATAAATAAATCTTTTATTTACATTGCGATGTATTTCTGTGGTTGCATGTATAAACGACATATCCCTTACAATACCGACAATCAAGGAACCATATTCCTTGAAGAACAAACTACCCCCGAAATTCTCCCATTCTATGATCTCTTGCATCTTCCACGAAATTCCTAAGTACCCGTTTCTTCTAAGAAAAACGAAGTACAAGACGCAAGTTGCAACACGTGACGAATACCCAAGGTACCACTATAAATCCTTAATAGGGTACCTAAGGATTTCCAGTAAGTCCTTAATTGTTGTATGCCTTAATTCGAATGTGGTGATTCCTTGTAATCAAAAATCGAATTTTGGGAGATCTTCCTATCTTCTCAGATAGATCCCAGTGGACATTGAAGCCCGTCGACTGGTTTCCATATCCGTATTCAATCAATAACAAGTTAATAACAAATTATAATCAAGTTAAACAATTATGTGACTTTGTGCTTATGTGTTCCCTTATGTGTTGTCGTGTGATCCAAATTATGTTACCCAAATCCTTGTAGAATCTTCCATATCATTCGTATAAAGAATTCATAGTAGGATACCCAAAGGTACTATGTAAAAATCCTCAATGGACTTCTACGTTATAGTTAAGTCCCTTGGATTATAAAGTACTACTTCATAATTAGACCCCTTGAGTGGTCTAGTTAAACAGATTGATCCAACAATCTGGTTAGGGATATTATGTGATGATATATCTAAAAGGACTCCTTGGTGGCCTAACTAAGAAGATCCCCTGTCGATCTAATTAAAAGGAACCGATGGAAGTCTAGTCACCCTCATCACAAGTTTGATATCCTTCCCCAAAACATTACAAAACAAACTGTGCGGACCTTTGCAAGGGATTACGTAATTATGGATGCATACATAATTATGGAATTTAGTGCACAGAAATCACAGCAAGTTCTGTCATGTGTCTAGAGTTAACCCTATTCATTTCCAACTCCGATGAAGCAACCGTTGAAAATGACTCCGATAGTTCATTTTCGTTTTTGAAGATTTATCCGTTGAAGAAATGAATATCCCTCATTTCCAACTCTGATGAAGCAACCGTTGAAAATGACTCCGTTAGTTCATTTTCGTTTCTGAAGATTTATCCGTTGAGGAAATGAATATCCGTTGTGTAATCCTTCATTTCCAACTCTGATGAAGCAACTGTTGAAAATGACTCCGTTAGTTCATTTTCGTTTCTGAAGATTTATCCGTTGAGGAAATGATTATCTGTTGTGTAATCCTTCATTTCCAACTCTGATGAAGCAACCGTTGAAAATGACTCCGTTAGTTCATTTTCGTTTCTGAAAATTTATCCGTTGAGGAAATGAATATCCGTTGTGTAATCCTTCATTTCCATTTCTGATGAAGCAACCATTGAAAATGACTCCGTCTGTTCATTTTTCGTTTCTGAAGATTTGTCCGTTGAGGAAATGAACATTCGTTTGCTTATTCCGTCATTTCCATTTCTGAAGAATACTCGTTGAGGAAAATGACTCCGTCTGTTCATTTTCGTTTCTGAAGAATGACCGTTAAGGAAATGACAGGATATTGCCTTGCATATCGCTGATGGTTATTTGGCAAAGTCACAAATAGACTCCTACGAATAAATTTCGGGACGAAATTTCCTAAAGTAGGGGAGACTGTGACACCTGTGTCACCGCGACCATCAAACAAATACCAAGCCGATGAAATATTGTATTTCATACTTGGGATCTTGTATAAATATGTGTATCTTTTGCACATATCAATTCTTGTTCAATTTCAAACTTTATATCGCTTTCTGGAGAATTATACGCAAACTGGTGCGTAAACGTACTCAGTTTAAATGCGACAAATACTCCGGAACATCAACATATACTTAACATACCTTAAATAACCTTTACATAACTTAGAAATAAGTTTTGAAGGCTTTGGTATGGCAAAAACAAGTTAATTCGCTTATAGGGACTAAACTTGACAAACTGCGAAAGTATGACGATTCGTACTAAAACAGACATTCCGGAACATGTCCATAAGTTAAACATACCATAAATATCCTTTACAAAGCTTAGAAATAGGCTTTGAGGTGTTCGGTGTGCTAAAATAAACTTCTGGATCATTCAGGGACTAAAAGTGTCAAAAAGTGCTTAAGTTTGCACTTTCGCGCATAACCTACGTTCTGAATACATCCGGACATCCAAAATTTATGTAAGCATCCTTATATTATTCCTTAGTGTTTGGCATGACAAAAATTAAAAACAAACATATTTTTGGTTTTTAATTTTTCAAATTTTTAGGGTTTTAAAATGTTGGGTTTTTCACATGTTTATCAAAGCAATTTTATCCGAATAAAATTAAAACGCAGCGGAATAAGGATTTAAAACATGTTGCTTTGCAAGATTTAAAACCATTTTTAAATGCAAAAACCCAAAATCGGATCCATATATGACATGCATGCTATAAAAAACAACCATAGGGTGTTTAAGAATTCAACCTTTCTTAGAGCAAGGAGATGGAAGATGATGATGATTCTTGAATGGTAGCTTCCAAACGAGAAAGCCTCAAGCTAGTATACCCCCAAGCCTCCAACAAACACCTTGAGTTGCTAGGATTTCTACACTTGAAACTCAAATGAAATACCCTCTTGATCAAACCACCTTGGCCGAAAATTTTTAGAGGATTTTGAGAGTTCTTGCAACTTTAAAACTTGTAAAAAAATCATGGATCATCACAAGTCTTGCAACAACCTTTCTTAAAAGGATGAGAGAGAAAGTTGCCACCCAAATTGGCCAATCAAGCTTCATCTAGACATGTAAAATGCATGCAATATGATTGGACCAAAAAACTTGTGTGAGTTCCCATGAGGGGGGCGGCCTAGCTTTTATTTTTATAAAAAAAATTCAAAAATTTTCTTATAATAACAATTTAAGTCTTATATAATTTTATAACTTTTATAAAATTATAACATCTCATGTTTTAAGACTTATACAACTTTTATTAAGTCATTTAACCCATTAAATAACAAAATAAAATACTCTCTCAAAATAAATTATCCACATAATTTATTAGTTTGTCAAGTGCAATTATTTAGAAAACCAATTTCTAAATATTCTAAGTGTTAATATTTATTTGTTTGATCATATCATAAATAAATATTGTAGGTGTTTGTCTAGCTTGTTATTGGGTATGACCCGACTTGGATCATAACGTACTAGCCACATCAATTTAATATGTGTCTTGGGCATACAGAGTCCAACAATCTCCCACTTGCACAAGATACATAGAAGATTGATGCAAGCAGTAAATGACGCCAAACAACGGTTTACTACCCCTAATACGTATGACGAAGTGCCATTCAATAACATCATCCCCTTTAAGTCCCTTACTTGAACATGATTTAGGTGAATCTATCATTTATCCTTTCGTTACAGATGTCATGTTAAATCCAGAGACACAGTGTGATCATTCTCTGTTGATTTAACTTTAACATGCCTTAGACATCTTACTCTCAACGAATAAGAGGAAAATCCCTTCTTGACTACATACGTCTCTCACAATTACCTCGTACCACACCTGAGCTTAGCCTTATGTACTGTCTTATTACAGACAGCGAAGAACTAAGTCAAGGTATAATATTTGGTGAATATCAAGACCCAATATGTATCTCAGGTCAGAGGATACTATGATATTCGCCTTTGCTCAAATTTACTTATGATCAATCACAAATGATTCCATGCAGTAACATTTGAAAGCGGGTCAGTCCAATATTTGTATCCCACAAATATCTATGAACTTTGGCGGCAACACTTTGCTCTATATTCATACCTAATGAATATCCACCAATCCAAGTTCATAATAGTCTTACATTCATATTTGTTCCCACAAGTATGATCGACTACGGACATTTACAATAATTAATTTATTCACGGATTTAAACATGCTAAAATGGAACATAACTCAAAATACCATAAAAAGTTAAAAATAACAATTATTCCAATATCCAAATACAAAATAGATCAAATCCAATCACTAGAATATCGAAGTCCTAAGGCACAAGTATGACCCTCATGTTTTGGCCATTCAAGGAGCTTCATGAGTGGATCCGCAATGTTTTGATCGGTGTGAACTTTGCAAATACATATCTTTCCCTTTTCAACTTCATCCCTTATGTAGTTGAATCTTCGCTCAATGTGCCTTGTCTTTTGATGTGCACGAGGTTCCTTGATTTGAGCAATCGCACCCTCGTTATCACAAAAGATCTCTAGGGGGTCTTGAATGGTAGGGACTACCCTTAGGTCGGCAATGAACTTCTTTAACCACGCAGCTTCTTGTGCTGCCAATGAGGCGGCGATGTATTCTGATTCTGTAGGGGACAATGCTACAACATCCTGCTTCGAGCTCTTCCAAGAGACTGCAGCTCCATTCAAAATGAAGACATACCCAGATTGTGATCGAGAACCATCTCGATCAGTTTGGAAACTCGCATACGTGTAACCTTTTACAACGAGTTCCTCTTCACCAGATCCATATATTAGAAACATGTCCTTAGTCCTCCTAAGGTATTTCAATATGCTCTTAACAGCCATCCAATGACTGTTACCTGGATTTTGCTGGTATCTGCTTGTCATGCTTAAAGCGCATGACACGTCCGGTCTAGTACATATCATTGCATACATTATGGATCCAATAGCAGACGCATATGGGATTCCTTTCATTCTTTCTTGCTCATCCTTTGAGCTTGGACATTGAGTTACATTCAATATTGTCCCCTTTTGAATAGGTACCAAACCTTTCTTAGAGTTCTCCATCTTGAACCTTTTCAAGACTTTGTCAATGTATGCACTTTGGTTTAAACCTATCAAGCGCCTTGATCTATCCCTATAGATCTTTATTCCCAAAATATAGGCAGCTTCTCCAAGATCTTTAATGGAAAAACATCTTCCAAGCCAGGCTTTACACCCTCCATGGTTGGAATGTCATTTCCAAATAGTAGAATGTCATCGACATACAATACTAAGAAAGTGACGGTGCTCCCACTAGCTTTCTTATACACACAAGCTTCGCCGTTCTTGATGAACCCAAAATTCCTAATCTCTTCATCAAAACGGTGATTCCAACTTCTCGATGCTTGTTTCAATCCATAGATTGATTTCTTTAACTTGCATACTTTGTTAGGATGTTTTGGATCGACAAAACCTTCAGGCTGAACCATATAGACATCTTCATCAAGATATCCATTGAGGAAAGCCGTTTTGACATCCATTTGCCAAATCTCATAGTCATAATATGCAGCTATGGCAAATAATATCCTAATCGACTTTAGCATTGCCACTGGCGAGAAGGTCTCATAATAATCAACCCCTTGAGTTTGAGTGAAACCTTTTGCTACAAGTCTCGCTTTATAAGTATCCAAGTTACCATGCATATCTGTTTTCTTCTTGAAAACCCACTTACTTCCAACTACTTTGGAGTTAAGAGGTGGCACAACCAATTCCCAAACTTGGTTGTCATACATGGATTGCATCTCTACGTTCATGGCTTCAAGCCATTTGTCGCAATCAAATTTTGACATTGCATCATGGTATGTGGTTGGTTCATCTGAATCTACCACATAGCATCCATCCATGAAAAATCCATATCTTTTAGGTGGATTACTAATTCTACCAGATCTGCGAACGTTTTGTGTATGTTGATCAACCATTTGATCATTTTCAACAACCTCTTGTTGAGTGCTAGTATCAACCAAACGTGTATTGGGTTGTGGTTCTTGATCCTCATCAAGTTCCAATGTTCTACTAGTTCCTTCCATAAGGAACTTATCCTCCAAGAACTTACCCTTTCGAGCAACAAATACTTTTTGCTCTGTTGGATCGTAGAAATAATATCCTATATCATCTTTAGGATATCCTACGAAGATACACTTAATGGAGCTAAACGATACGGTGCACGAGCTATAGGTGCTGCTCCTGGAGCTAGCTCGACTTGAAACTCGACCTGGCGATGAGGCGGTAGACCAGGTAAATCTTCAGGAACACTTGAGTAAAATCGCGTACCACAGGGATATCCTCTATTCTTTTCTCTTTCGTCGATGCATCAGTAACTAGTGCCAAGATGGCAGTATGACCCTTTCGTAAACACTTTTGGGCCTTCAGGAAGGAGATGATGCCAACCACAGCACCACTCTTGTCGCCTTGAACTTCGAGAGGTTCTTGACCAGAACGGGGAATACGAATGATCTTCTCCTTACATAATATCTCTGCCTGCTGCTTGGATAACCAATCCATGCCAATGACGATATCAAAACTACCCAGAACTATAGGAATGAGGTCGATGGAGAAAGTCTGGTCAGCGAGGATAAGATTACAACCCTGAACTATGTGTGTGGCCTCTAGACTTTTACCATTAGCTAATTCTACGACATGTTTGGTGTTTAGGGGAGTTGGTGCACGTTTTAACATTTGGCTAACTTTCAAAGACACATAACTTGTATCCGCACCCGAATCAAACAAAACAGTAACGTAAAAGTCATCGAGAAGAAACTTACCCATGACTACGTTAGGATCTTTCCTTGCATCACCTCGACCCAGCACAAAAGCACGACCCCTAGCTTCATTACCGTTATTGTTCCCACCGTTGTTGTTACCATTGCCTTGGTTGTTGTTGTTTTTGCGATTCTGGTACTGGTTTAACTGGGGGCAATCACGCTTGAAATGACCTTCAGCCCCACACTGAAAACATCCCCTGTTGCCCCGTTGTTGCTGCTGCTGCGGGTTTTGTGGAGCTGGTAATTGCAGTTGCTAGTTCTGATTCGCAGGCCGTGGACTCCTACAGTCTTTGGCCTCGTGACCCATCTTGAGACACCGTTGGCAACGACCCTTGTTGCACTGGCCGCTGTGATGCCTGTTAGAGTTGTGACACTTGGGGTGAGATCCTTGATACCTTTTCTGGTAGTGATCAGTCTTCTGCTGTTGAGCCTGAGACTGAACTGTTGCTGAACCCTTGCTAGAATCCCCCTCCCACTTTCTTTTGTTGTCACTAGGGGTAGTAGGAGTAGCGGCTGATGTGGTAGCAGTAGTAGCGCCGATACGTTTGGGCAACTTGTTCTGTTCCACCGCCTGATCTGTGAGGCGACGAGCAAGACACTGAATGTCTTGGATATTGTCGAGATTAGCTGATGTCACATGGCTCTGAATTTCTGATGCTAGACCCTTGAGGTACAACTCAATGCGCTTGATCGGAGGGTCCACCATGGTTGGACACAAGATGGCCAGTTCGTTCGACCGTTTCATGTAAGCTTCGATTTCCGACCCTATCATCTTCAGATGGTAAAACTCATCTTCCAACTTGTGGATGTCACCCCGTGTGCAGTATTCCCTCTTGATAAGTTCCTTGAAATCGTTCCAAGGGGTGGCGTTAGCAGCTGCCAACCCTAAAATCTGAACTTGCGCGTTCCACCAAGTTAGCGCAATTCCTTCCAGCGTGCCAGTGGCGTACTTCACCCTGCGATCCTCAGGGCATTCACACATTTCAAATACCGACTCGAGCTTTTCGAACCAATAGAGTAGTCCCACTGCTCCCTCTGTGCCACTGAATGTGCTTGGACGACAGTCCATGAAGTTCTTGAATGTGCAGACAGGTTGTGGGGCGTGTTGACCTATTGTGTAAGAACAGAACGAGGTTAAACATAAGAGTTGTTTAGGAACGTAGGATCTAAAGATCCTAGGATGAGTTACGACTGCAGGGTATACCTCCTGCGTTTGCAGCTGCAAGTGCCGCAGCAACTTGTTCATTGATAAGAGCCGTCAACTGGGCTTGAGTCATGTTAATGCGTCCAGCCATTGTTCTTCATAGTAGAAGTAGTGTAAGTGAGAATGGTTCGCAAGTAGTGCGATGACAGAAGAGTGTAAGCACACGAGTGTTCTCAAGCAAAAACAAATAGTGAGCAAGGTAATTTAAGCATACTACGAGCAAAGTTCTATGTAATTCTAGCATGTAGGCAATAAACATAAACCTTATTACCTAGGATATTGAGTCTTGCACGTGGAGCGAAGCGTCGTTGTGGATCGTTGAGAGCACTGTTCTGGTTATAGTCTGGTTTTAATAAAAAACGTTTTTCCCGTATTAAAACCAAGTTCTCTATAACCAATGGCTCTGATACCAATCTGTCACACCCCCAAAATCCACACGCAGAGTACTACCGCTTGGGAGCGTGACTGACCAGGATCAAGCCACCAATCATATAGAACAATGTATATAGTAAAAGTAAATGTCATTAAACCAAACCCATCCATATGAAAGGTGTTCAAAACATAAGTAATAGTTCAACGTTTAGCGGAAGCAAAAAAGTAAAAGCCCAATCATAAATAAGTATGTAATGTCATAACGTTCAATCATAGCATTCACGATCCTTGTCCACAACGACTTGCTCCTCCCTGTACAAGCTCCATATGTACCTAAGGTCCTGCAAGGCATGCAGTAGAGAGTCAACAACTAGTTGAGCAAGTTCACAGAAAGTAAGTTCGTAGCAGTAATTCGTATGTTCATTTAGTGGGGGCTTCCCACGTATGTATGTACTAATAGTGGGGGTTTCCCATGATTATATTTATTACTAATGGGGGCTTCCCATGTTTATCCTTACTAGACTATTGTAACTATGTGTTCTTCTTAATCCGAGAACAGGAATACATACAAGGTCACGTAGGTTTTACGTGAGTGCCCTTCCCCGAGGACAGTGGTACGCGTGGGGTTTACGTAGGTTTTACGTAAGTGTCCTTCCGACCCGGAAGACAGTAGTAGGTATGAGTTTACGTAGATTTTACGTAAGTGTTCTCCCGACCCAGGAGACTGTGGTAGATACTAATTTACGTAGGTTTTACGTAAGTGTCCTGACTAACCTGAGGACGATGGTATATAGTCTAGCAATAGTGTAAGTACGAGTAATTATCCAATTCAAATCTTCCCAACCCAATTCCCAACCCGGGAATCCCATGCCTTGGCTGTGTGAACTCACCTTGGTTTGCTCGGTATGTTATTACTTCTAGGGTTAATTAAATGTCTAAGCCAGCTACCCACGACCTAGGATACATCGCACATAAATTCGAGATAAGTGTTTACGTTCAATTTAGGGTTTTCAATCCCTTAATGTCCAACAAATGTGATTTGTGTGATAATTATGTACAGATTGGCATAAGATAGATTGTTCACGCATACGGTATCATCCAGCAGCATACAATAACATACAGTTATATGCAGTAATATATATAGTAGCATGCAAGGTTCGTACTTAGCATTATAAGTAAACTCAGACATTTCTAGCATCACAAAGCTCAGACTACACATCACTTTGCCAAGTTCGGACCACGTACGCATACATTAAATCTCGGACCTATGCGTATACACTTAAAACTCAGACTATATCACAAGCATAAAAGAAACTCGGGCCCCATGCCCTTGATAAAAGTCGGACATGATGTCTAATGTAAAGGTCGGACAAGGAATTATGCTTAAAACTCGGATCCAAAGGCTTTCCTTTATCAAAAGTCGGACTAGGTGCTATCAAAATTCAGACAAGATATGAATATCATCAATGTTCGGACATAAGCTACTAGAAAAGGTCGGACCATGTCCCTAGACATGAAACTCGGACACCCCTTGGTTACATAAAGAAAAGTCGGACTCCATGTATACATATACAAAACTCGGACTAGTTTTAGTCCTTGTAAAATTCGGACCCTAGTGATGTGTATGAAACTCGGACATGCACCTTATATTAGAGTTCGGACCATGGTTAACATTTTAAACTAATGTAATATCATTAAAAGGTCGGACCACTTCAAACCTTAAACAAAACTCGGATAACTATGATCATCATAAAACTCGGACAAACATGTACATTAAAAGTCGGACTCCCTTGGTTTAACACTTATAAAAGTCGGACCCTTGTCCACTAACAAAAGTCAGACTAGTTATGTGTGTAAGAAACTCGGACTTATATCCATATGAAAAGCTCGGACTACATACACATGTATAATATTCAGACCAACAACAAAACTTAAAACTCAGACATCAATCAATCATACATACGAATATTCCATTTCATTGCGATTGTATCAGTTACGTTTTCATGATATCACGACTAAGAAACCCTAATTACATTGCATCTGTCTAGCAGCAATTCCAATTATCAAATCAATCATGTATCTTAATCATCGGGCAATCGATTAAATGACTATTCAACATCATTATCACCATAATCGGAATCCAATCAATAATCACAGAGAATATCATATGAAGAACTAGGGTTTTCACAAGAATCACAAGAATCAAGAATTGATATAATTAAGCAAACAATAAACAATTACCTTGGATTGATTCTAGAGAAAGTGTGGATTCAAGAGTGATGAAGATCTTGTGCCAATGATGAAGGTGATGATTGCCAGAGAAAATCAGAGAAGTGAAAGTACGTGTTTTGGTTTTTGTGTAGTGATTAGTGAAGAGATTAGGGTTAAGAATGATTAGAGTTTCACTAATTACTCTATACATCCCTAAGTATCATAATTTACAATAGTACACCATCTCAAAGTAGTTCACAGTTTCACAACCAAATTCATACATTTGACAAATCTTTCATAATCAACAAATAACCATGCTCAATACACAATATACTTAACTGAATCAAAACGTTACAGTTTCACAGCAAACTAATTGTGCAAGCAAACAATTAAACAATCAATAATCGTTCAATAAATGCGAAATTGGAATCTTGGAAACTCGAGTTGTCACATTATCCCCAACTTGAAAGAAATTTCGTCCCGAAATTTAGCATGCGGTTACTGAGGAAGCTGGGTAAGTTATATCGTTTACTGGTTTTCCTGGGGTGTCACATCATCCCCCCGTTAATTTGGAATTTCGTCCCGAAATTCTGCAGTAGTAGCTTCAGCCTCAGTAGTGGTTGCACGGTTTTCGAATAACTGGGGATACTTGAGTTCCATTTGATCTTCCCGTTCCCAGGTATACTCTGGGCCACGACGGGAGTTCCAACGAACTCGTACAAGAGGTATTCTAGTGTTCTTCAGGACCTTAACATCCCGGTCCGTGATTTCAATTGGTTCCTCGACGAACTGCAACCGCTCATCGATAGTGAGTTCCTTAAAAGGAACTATGAGGGTCTCATCTGACAGGCACTTCTTCAGATTCGACACGTGGAATACGTTGTGAACTGCACCGAGTTCAGCTGGTAGGTTTAGTCTGTAGGCTACCTTGCCTATTCTTTCAGTGATTTCGAACGGTCCAACGTACCGTGGATTGAGCTTGCCTCGTTTACCAAAACGAACCACACCCTTCCAGGGTGAGACTTTGAGTAGCACTCGATCCCCAACTTGGAACTCGAGTGGTTTTCTGCGTTCATCAGCATATCTTTTCTGGCGATCACGAGCTGCCGCCATACGTTGTCGTATCTGTGCAATTCGTTCGGTAGCATCAACTACCATTTCTGGACCTGTAATCTGACTATCCCCCACCTCTGCCCAACAGAGAGGTGACCGGCATTTACGTCCGTACAATGCCTCGAATGGAGCGGCTTGTATGCTGGTGTGGTAACTGTTATTGTACGAAAACTCCACTAACGGGAGATGCTTTTCCCAGCTGTTGCCGAAATCGATAACACACGCCCGAAGCATGTCTTCTAGAGTTTGAATCGTGCGCTCAGACTGCCCATCCGTCTGAGGGTGATAGGCTGTGCTCATGTCTAATCGAGAGCCAAAAGCTTTGTGCATTGCTTGCCATAGTTCTGAAGTGAATCGTGCATCGCGATCCGAAATGATAGAGGTGGGCACCCCGTGCCTTGAGACTACTTCTTTCAAGTATATGTCTGCTAGTGTGGAGAACTTATCAGTTTCCTTGATAGCCAAGAAATGAGCAGACTTGGTGAGTCGGTCTACGATCACCCAAATAGTATCGTTTCCACGCTGGGATCTAGGCAGGCCAGTAACAAAATCCATGGAAATTTCTTCCCATTTCCACTGTGATATCCTGGGTTGTTGCAGTAGGCCTGAGGGTTTCTGGTACTCTGTCTTGACTCTCGCACAAGTCAAACATTTGCCGACGTAAGTTGCTATGTGGGCCTTCATGCTAGGCCACCAGTATGTAGTTCTGATGTCGTGGTACATCTTATCCGAACCTGGATGTACCGAGTAGCGAGACTTATGAGCTTCATCCATCACAAGTTCTCGTAAACCGCCATATAGTGGGACCCAAATACGTCCTGTTACATAGTAGGCGCCGTCTTCCCTTTGTTCTAATCGTTGCCTTGAGCCACGCAAGGCTTCAGCCCTGACGTTTTCTGGTTTCAATGCTTCCACCTGAGCATCTCGTATCTGTGCAGGAAGATCAAACTGAATAGTGAGCTGCAAAGCTCGTACACGCCTAGGTAGAGTGTCTTTTCGACTGAGAGCGTCAGCCACAACATTGGCTTTGCCTGGATGGTACTTGATGGCGCATTCGTAATCATTCAGTAGCTCGACCCATCATCATTGACGCATGCTCAATTCTTTCTGCTTGAAGATATGCTCGAGACTCCTGTGATCGGTGTAAATAGTGCACTTGGTACCGTACAGGTAGTGTCGCCATATCTTAAGTGCAAAAACAACAGCTCCCAGCTCTAAATCGTGCGTCGTGTAATTCCGTTCATGAACTTTGAGTTGCCGCGAAGCGTAGGCAATAACTTTATCACGCTGCATCAATACACAACCAGGCCCCTGTATCGATGCCTCACAATAGACCACAAAATCACCCGTGCCCTCTGGCAATGAGAGAATAGGTGCACTGCATAGTCTATCCTTCAAGTACTGAAAAGCAGTTTCTTGTGTATTACCCCAACGATAGGTAACACCTTTCTGTGTCAACATGGTAAGTGGCTGCGCGATCTTGGAAAAGTCTTTGATGAATCGTCTGTAGTACCCCGCCAAACCCAAGAATTGGCGTATTTCTGTTGGCGTACGCGGTGCAGGCCAGTTCCTGATCGAATCTACTTTGGATGGATCGACATGAATCCCATCCCTGTTCACCACATGGCCTAAGAAGTGGACTTCACGAAGCCAGAAGTCGCATTTTGAAAACTTGGCGTACAGTTGTTCCTTTCGAAGAAGTTCCAAGATATGACGTAAGTGCTGCTTGTGTTCCTCCTGACTCTTGGAGTAGATCAAAATGTCGTCGATGAAAACGATGACGAACTTTTCTAGATAGGGTTTGCACACCCTGTTCATAAGATCCATGAAAACTGCAGGCGTGTTCGTAAGCCCGAATGGCATGACTAGAAACTCGTAATGGCCGTAGCGAGTTCTGAATGCTGTCTTGGAGACATCCTCATCCCGGACTCTCAGCTGATGGTAACCTGACCTCAAGTCTATCTTGGAGTAGTAACTCGACCCATGCAACTGGTCGAATAAGTCGTCAATACGAGGAAGAGGATAACGGTTCTTCACTGTGACCTTGTTCAGTTCGCGGTAATCTATGCACATCCTGAAAGTGCCATCCTTCTTTTTCACGAATAGTACTGGAGCTCCCCAAGGCGAAGAACTTGGACGAATGAAGCCCTTATCCAAGAGCTCTTGTAGTTGCTTTGACAGTTCTTCCAGTTCAGTTGGAGCTAAACGATACGGTGCGCGAGCTATAGGTGCTGCTCCTTGAGCTAGCTCAACTTGAAACTCGACCTGGCGATGAGGCGGTAGACCAGGTAAATCTTCAGGAACACTTGAGGAAAATCGCGTACCACAGGGATATCCTCTATTCTTTTCTCTTTCGTCGATGCATCAGTAACTAGTGCCAAGATGGCAGTATGACCCTTTCGTAAACACTTTTGGGCCTTCAGGAAGGAGATGATGCCAACCACAGCACCACTCTTGTCGCCTTGAACTTCGAGAGGTTCTTGACCAGAACGGGGAATACGAATGATCTTCTCCTTACATAATATCTCTGCCTGCTGCTTGGATAACCAATCCATGCCAATGACGATATCAAAACTACCCAGAACTATAGGAATGAGGTCGATGGAGAAAGTCTGGCCAGCGAGGATAAGATTACAACCCTGAACTATGTGTGTGGCCTCTAGACTTTTACCATTAGCTAATTCTACGACATGTTTGGTGTTTAGGGGAGTTGGTGCACGTTTTAACATTTGGCTAACTTTCAAAGACACATAACTTATATCCGCACCCGAATCAAACAAAAAAGTAACGTAAAAGTCGTCGAGAAGAAACTTACCCATGACTACGTTAGGATCATTCCTTGCGTCACCTCGACCCAGCACAAAAGCACGACCCCTAGCTTCATTACCGTTATTGTTCCCACCGTTGTTGTTACCATTGCCTTGGTTGTTGTTGTTTTTGCGATTCTGGTACTGGTTTTACTGGGGGCAATCACGCTTGAAATGAACTTCAGCCCCACACTGAAAACATCCCCTGTTGCCCCGTTGTTGCTGCTGCTGCGGGTTTTGTGGAGCTGGTAATTGCAGTTGCTGGTTCTGATTCGCAGGCCATGGACTCCTACAGTCTTTGGCCTCGTGACCCATCTTGAGACACCTTTGGCAACGACCCTTGTTGCACTGGCCGCTGTGATGCCTGTTACAGTTGTGACACTTGGGGTGAGATCCTTGATACCTTTTCTGCCTGTGACCACCAGAAGATTGCTGACTAGGACTCTGGTAGTGATCAGTCTTCTGCTGTTGAGCCTGAGACTGAACTGTTGCTGAACCCTTGCTAGAATCCCCCTCCCACTTTCTTTTGTTGTCACTGGGGGTAGTAGGAGTAGCGGCTGATGTGGTAGCAGTAGTAGCGCCGATACGTTTGGGCAACTTGTTCTGTTCCACCGCCTGATCTGTGAGGCGACGAGCAAGACGCTGAATGTCTTGGATATTGTCGAGATTAGCCGATGTCACATGGCTCTGAATTTCTGATGCTAGACCCTTGAGGTACAACTCAATGCGCTTGATCGGAGGGTCCACCATGGTTGGACACAAGATGGCCAGTTCGTTCGACCGTTTCATGTAAGCTTCGATTTCCGACCCTATCATCTTCAGATGGTAAAACTCATCTTCCAACTTGTGGATGTCACCCCGTGTGCAGTATTCCCTCTTGATAAGTTCCTTGAAATCGTTCCAAGGGGTGGCGTTAGCAGCTGCCAACCCTAAAATCTGAACTTGCGTTCCACCAAGTTAGCCGCAATTCCTTCCAGCGTGCCAGTGGCGTACTTCACCCTGCGATCCTCAGGGCATTCACACATTTCAAATACCGACTCGAGCTTTTCGAACCAATGGAGTAGTCCCACTGCTCCCTCTGTGCCACTGAATGTGCTTGGACGACAGTCCATGAAGTTCTTGAATGTGCAAACAGGTTGTGGGGCGTGTTGACCTATTGTGTAAGAACAGAACGAGGTTAAACATAAGAGTTGTTTAGGAACGTAGGATCTAAAGATCCTAGGATGAGTTACGACTGCAGGGTATACCTCCTGCGTTTGCAGCTGCAAGTGCCGCAGCAACTTGTTCATTGATAAGAGCCGTCAACTGGGCTTGAGTCATGTTAATGCGTCCAGCCATTGTTCTTCATAGTAGAAGTAGTGTAAGTGAGAATGGTTCGCAACTAGTGCGATGACAGAAGAGTGTAAGCACACGAGTGTTCTCAAGCAATAACAAATAGTGAGCAAGGTAATTTAAGCATACTACGAGCAAAGTTCTATGTAATTCTAGCATGTAGGCAATAAACATAAACCTTATTACCTAGGATATTGAGTCTTGCACGTGGAGCGAAGCGTCGTTGTGGATCGTTGAGAGCACTGTTCTGGATATAGTCTGGTTTTAATAAAAAATGTTTTTCCCATATTAAAACCAAGTTCTCTATAACCAATGGCTCTGATACCAATCTGTCACACCCCCAAAATCCACACGCGGAGTACTACCGCTTGGGAGCGTGACTGACCAGGATCAAGCCACCAATCATATAGAACAATGTATATAGTAAAAGTAAATGTCATTAAACCAAACCCATCCATATGAAAGGTGTTCAAAACATAAGTAATAGTTCAACGTTTAGCGGAAGCAAAAAAGTAAAAGCCCAATCATAAATAAGTATGTAATGTCATAACGTTCAATCATAGCATTCACGATCCTTGTCCACAACGACTTGCTCCTCCCTATGCAAGCACCATATGTACCTAAGGTCCTGCAAGGCATGCAGCAGAGAGTCAACAACTAGTTGAGCAAGTTCACAGAAAGTAGGTTCGTAGCAGTAATTCGTATGTTCATTTAGTGGGGGCTTCCCACGTATGTATGTACTAATAGTGGGGGTTTCCCATGATTATATTTATTACTAATGGGGGCTTCCCATGTTTATCCTTACTAGACTATTGTAACTATGTGTTCTTCTTAATCCGAGAACAGGAATACGTACAAGGTCACGTAGGTTTTACGTGAGTGCCCTTCCCCGAGGACAGTGGTACGCGTGGGGTTTACGTAGGTTTTACGTAAGTGTCCTTCCGACCCGGAAGACAGTAGTAGGTATGAGTTTACGTAGGTTTTACGTAAGTGTCCTCCCGACCCGGGAGACAATGGTAGATACTAATTTACGTAGGTTTTACGTAAGTGTCCTGAGGACGATGGTATATAGTCTAGCAATAGTGTAAGTACGAGTAATTATCCAATTCAAATCTTCCCAACCCAATTCCCAACCCGGGAATCCCATGCCTTGGCTATGTGAACTCACCTTTGTTTGCTCGGTATGTTATTGCTTCTAGGGTTAATTAAATGTCTAAGCCCGCTACACACGACCTAGGATACATCGCACATAAATTCGAGATAAGTGTTTACGTTCAATTTAGGGTTTTCAATCCCTTAATGTCCAACAAATGTGATTTGTGTGATAATTGTGTACAGATTGGCATAAGATAGATTGTTCACGCATACGGTATCATCCAGCAGCATACAATAACGTACAGTTATATGCAGTAATATATACAGTAGCATGCAAGGTTCGTACTTAGCATTATAAGTAAACTCAGACATTTCTAGCATCACAAAGCTCAGGCTACACATCACTTTGCCAAGTTCGGACCACGTACGCATACATTAAATCTCGGACCTATGCGTATACTCTTAAAACTCAGACTATATCACAAGCATAAAAGAAACTCGGGCCCCATGCCCTTGATAAAAGTCGGACATGATGTCTAATGTAAAGGTCGGACAAGGAATTATGCTTAAAACTCGGATCCAAAGGCTTTCCTTTATCAAAAGTCGGACTAGGTGCTATCAAAATTCGGACAAGATATGAATATCATCAAAGTTCGGACATAAGCTACTAGAAAAGGTCGGACCATGTCCCTAGACATGAAACTCGGACACCCATTGGTTACATAAAGAAAAGTCGGACTCCATATAATACATATACAAAACTCGGACTAGTTTTAGTCCTTGTAAAATTCGGACCCTAGTGATGTGTATGAAAATCGGACATGCACCTTATATTAGAGTTCGGACCATGGTTAACATTTTAAACTAATGTAATATCATTAAAAGGTCGGACCACTTCAAACCTTAAACAAAACTCGGATAACTATGATCATTATAAAACTCGGACAAACATGTACATTAAAAGTTGGACTCCCTTGGTTTAACACTTATAAAAGTCGGACCCTTGTCCACTAACAAAAGTCGGACCAGTTATGTGTGTAAGAAACTCGGACTTATATCCATATGAAAAGCTCGGACTACATACACATGTATAATATTCGGACCAACAACAAAACTTAAAACTCAGACATCAATCAATCATACATACGAACATTCCATTTCATTGCGATTGTATCAGTTACGTTTTCATGATATCACGACTAAGAAACGCTAATTACATTGCATCTGTCTAGCAGCAATTCCAATTATCAAATCAATAATGTATTTTAATCATCGGGCAATCGATTATACGACTATTCAACATCATTATCACCATAATCGGAATCCAATCAATAATCACAGAGAATATCATATGAAGAACTAGGGTTTTAACAAGAATCACAAGAATCAAGAATTGATATAATTAAGCAAACAATAAACAATTACCTTGGATTGATTCTAGAGAAAGTGTGGATTCAAGAGTGATGAAGAACTTGTGCCAATGATGAAGGTGATGATTGCCAGAGAAAATCAGAGAAGTGAAAGTACGTGTTTTGGTTTTTGTGTAGAGATTAGTGAAGAGATTAGGGTTAAGAATGATTAGAGTTTCACTAATTACTCTATACATCCCTAAGTATCATAATTTACAATAGTACACCATCTCAAAGTAGTTCACAGTTTCACCACCAAATTCATACATTTGACAAATCTTTCATAATCAACACATAACCATGCTCAATACACAATATACTTAACTGAATCAAAACGTTACAGTTTCACAGCAAACTAATTGTGCAAGCAAACAATTAAACAATCAATAATCGTGCAATAAATGCGAAATTGGAATCTTGGAAACTCGAGTTGTCACAATCCCACAACTCCGAAGATGATCTTGAAAAGCATCACTAAGGTGTTCACCTCCTCTATCGGAACGAAGAACTTTGATTGTCTTGGTGAGTTGATTCTCTACTTCGTTTTGGAAGACTTCGAACGTTTCAAAAACTTCATCTTTGTGTGTTAGCAAGTACACATAACCATAACGACTAAAGTCGTCGGTAAAAGTTACGAAGTATCTTTCACCATTCCTAGTCATTGGCTTAAAAGGACCACATACATCTGAATGTATGATGCCTAATAAATCTTTTGCCCTTTGGTTTGTGCCACTAAAGGGTTTCTTGGTCATTTTTCCTTGTAAACAAGATTCGTATGTATCAAATGAACCAATTTCATTTGTTTCCAAAAGACCATTCTTTTGAAGTGTTTGCATGCGATTTCTGTTTATATGACCAAGACGACAATGCCAAAGATAGGTCTCACTCAAATCCATTTTGAGTTTCTTGGTGTTTGCTTGGTACATGGAATTATCAAATGATGTATTATCATGAACCAATTCATAAATACCATTTGAAGGCGTAGCTTTAAAGTAGAACATGTCATTCATCAAAGCATAAATTTCATTGTTCACAAACTTCAAATCAAATCCATATTGTCTTAAAAGGGAAACAGAAATAATGTTCCTAGTCAAACTAGGAGCATACAAAACATTTTTCAAACATATTTCCAAACCACTTGGAAGTTTTAAAACATAGTCTCCTTGGGCTTCAACTTGAACCTTCGCTCCATTGCCCATGAAGAGACTAGTGTCTCCTTTCTTGTAATGCTTATTTCTTTTGAACCCCTGCAACGAATTGCAAATATGAGTTCCACATCCGGTATCTAATACCCATGTGTTAGAAGAAATAACATTTAGATCAATATGTATCATAAAGATTGTACCTGAGGTTTGCCCGCATCCCTCTTGTTTTTCAACTCTTTGAGATAGGTTGTGTAACAATTGTGCTTGTAATCATTGTAAACAGTTCAATTATCAATAAAATAATGTAATTTGATCCCAATGTTTGTTTCATTGTGTTTCACAATTTTCATGTTTTGACTTTTATTCAATTCCAAACTCTACATCGCTTTCTGGAGAGTTATACGCTAACTAGTGCGTAAACGTACTCAGTTTAATGCGACAAATACTCCGGAACATCAACATATACTCAACGTACCTTAAATAACCTTTACATAACTTAGAAATAAATTTTGAAGGCTTTGGTATAGCAAAAACAAGTTAATTCGCTTACAGGGACTAAACTTGACAAACTGCGAAAGTATGCCAATTTGAACTGTAACGAACATTCCGGGACATGTCCATAAGTTAAACATACCATAAATATCCTTTACATAGCTTAGAAATAGGCTTTGAGGGGTTTGGTATGCTAAAATAAACTTTTGGGACATTCAGGGACTAAAAGTGTCAAAAAGTGCACAAGTTTGCACTTTTGCGCATAACTTACGTTCTGAATACATCCAGACATCCAAAAATTTATGTAAGCATCCTTATATTATGCCTTAGTGTTTGGCATGAGAAAAATCCATTCGTCGCGTCATTTGGACCGTCTTTCACGCTTATGCGCATTCCGTCGTAATTAAGCGAACATCGCGATCGTACGGCCAAACGAACCGACATCCGACATATTTTTGGGCATGTTTCATGTCCACAATGTTTAGGCATCATTTTAGGGCCTTAAAGATGGCTTTACAGGTCTTAGAAGGGCTGGAAATAGCTTAAACACGCAACAGGGACTAAATGTGTAAATTCTGCAAGTGGTGCAGATCAGAGGGGCCAGGCGACCCGCGTAAGGATTGCCCAAAACATGAGGCGGGCCACGTGAACATGTCTGACAGAAGATTTTGCATTTAATGCAGAATCTGGCCTTTCGTTCGATCAAAGGGCGATGCCTTTTCACCCAAATGAAGGGCCAAGGGTCAAGTTCACTGAATTTAACCCCTGGACACATGTACGCACGAGATCAAGGCACGATATTCGATAAAACGATCCTAACGGTTCCACCTTTCCTATAAATACCCCCCCCTTTAGTGTAAAAATCACAAAATCAGATCTTGAAGCTCTAAGTTGAAACCATTGTTTCATACCTGAGCTATTTGGTCTTGATTTGCACTCGGGGACCCTCCGTAAGTCTTCTTTCGCTCTTTTATTCGCTTTTCGAGTCCGAAAGTCAATGTTTTGTTGAATTTCTGCATTGACCAGCTTATGGTCGATGCGAAGTTCATGGAACTTCATAACGTGAGCGTGATCACGATGGTCATGGTCCGTAGTGACCATACCTACTGATCACCACGTTATCTAGGCTCGGTGACGAGTCGTAGTTTTGGCCAAAATGTGCATTCTTGCATATTTTGTAACCAAACTACTCGTGGGCATCAAAGCCGTTTGTTTTGATGTCAAACCTGTTTCTAAACATAGTTAAGCATGTTCTAACATGCTTAGCACGTCACTTTTAGTTTAGTGCTTATATAGGGTCGTAAGGTAAGCGATCTAAACCATCGCTTATGCTTTCGAACCCGACCCATTTGGTCGGTCATTAGGACCTGACCAAACACATTAGGTGACCATAGCTATAACCTTCCGAGGTTATACCTTGTGGTCACGATGTTAGGCGTTCCAGACGCGTTCTACGCGAGCGACGCGTTAGGGTAGCGTAAGCTACCTAAACGGGTCGTGATGGACCGTAAGCACTTAGGTTAAGTTTCATTTTAGTATGTAGGCTTTGTTAAACCATATTACACGAGTCTCCATACTCGTTTGGTTTACGAACCCGCGTACTATCCGATCCTTCCGATTTGGTCCGGTATATTTACATAGCTACCTATTAGGTGCCGTTTGATATCCCGTGACCTCTAGCATTATCTGGTTATTATATAAGAACTCCAAAGAAATCTCAGGTGAGTACATTGAACCCCATCTTTTACATGTTTTCGAGGAGTCAATGTGAGTACATAGAACCCCTCTTTTACTGTTTTCCAAACTGTTTTGGGGTGAAACACATGTGCCTATCTGTTATTTTCATGCTTTCCATGTTTACACATCATATGCCTGCTATGTTGTTAGTACATTAGAGTACACGATTTCATTACATTTCATGCTATGTATGCCCATTGTGTGCGTACTTAGTACATCGATTTACATTACATTTCTGTTGCATATGTTTACTCAGCATATGGACACATTGATTTACATGAACATTTCTGCTGCATATGTTTACTCAGCATATGGGCACATTGATTTACATGAACATTTCTGCTTCGTATGTTTACTTAGCATACTTAGCACATTGTTTACATCACATGCCTTCATTTTGTTATGACATTTGGTTTGTTTAACATGGGACAATACATTCATTAACATTGATCACGCCGTTCGTTAGTAGGTAGTGGTACCATAGGAATTGACAACTCCCATTCCTGAAGTCCTGGGTTTGATAGGACTGGAAGGAATGACCGAATTCGATATACATAACTTAGATAAACCTTTAATTTGTTTAAGGGTTTATCGCCGCAGTCTCAAGGCTTGGATGTATGCATAGTTTACAATACCACATAAATGTTAATATCAATAGAGCATGCATTTCCCGCAGAACATAACGCTGATTTAAACCACGTTTTACTTCAACGACTTGTTTTGTGCATATGGTTTAAGTTGATACATTTCGCTTACCATACATGATACATTTTGGGATTTCACATTACATGATTTACATTGAACATAAACACGTCGACATTAACATATACGTTTGGTGGTTTACATTTGAACATAAACATTTGACATGGTTTACAATAACACTTGACATTTGGTTTACACATGAACAATTTACATGGTGGATTGGTTTGGGTAAATGATTTAAGTAACGTGGCGTATGTAATACGATACAAACATGGTGGATACGCCGCTGGTACTTCCTATATATAAATGTTTGTATAATGTTACATATCGTAGCGTTATCTAAGTCATTTCAGTTTAGACACATTACATTTTACATAAATAACATATTCTTCACAAGACATTATTTTCACAAACAACTTATCTTATTCAACTCATTTTACTTGGTTATTCGTTTAACCTTGCACTTATCTATACATATCGTTTGATGTTATCGTTTTTCAAATGGTTTACAAAGCAAAACAAATTACAAGGTTCATGACTGACTGTTATTAAACATTTCTTTAAGCTCAAGTCATGAATCCCATTTTCACAAAAAACTATGTATCTCACAGGCATTTTTATGCTGACGTACCTACTTTCACATGTGTTTTCAGGAGCTATTCCATAGGATGATGATCATGACACTAGGGCGGACCTGTGCCTTAGAGCCTAAAAATGAAGTTTGAACTAGCTTAATTATGTTTTGATTTCCGTACTCTCTTTCCAAGACAATGTAACACCTTTGTTTATAAATAAAATACAACTTGTATGCCATGGTTATGAAACAATTTAATTCTGTTCACAACACTCCCCGACGTTTTCCGCCGCGGTTGCATGTTATACGCGGTCGGGGTGTGACAGAAGAGTTGGTATCAGAGCCAATGGTTATAGGGAATTAGGTTATTAGTAATGCTTTGACCTAGACTATAACTTTCTAGGACCCTAACACAAGTTATCTTGTGTTTAGAGTTTAAAACATGCACATCACCTATCCTTAGGTGATAACCACAACGGGAACTTCGGTTCCGAATCCGCTTTGAAAATTAATCATCTGTTCTAGGATGATTGATTACTAGGTTTTGAACCCTCTATTATAAGGTTTTGAACCCCTTTGGATTTTCAAAAATCCCGTCAAAGTGTTGGGTTAATAGTGTGAACACGTGCGAACTGGAAGGGTGAATGCCTGTACCCTGAGTTTTCTGTCTAAGGCTAGAGTGTTCGTACAAATCCACATAATCGGACCAGTCACTCTTACCTGGGAACTCTTGGGGTGAGTGTTCACTTATAGGCGAGCATGTCTTCGCGATACACTAATTCTGACCCATTTACTTTGACTAGACATTTCACGTCGCTTATTTACTTTGCGATGCATAACCGCCATCTTTGCTTTTGATTGCTTTTGCTTCATCTCATTCTCTTCACCCAATCATCTCACTCGTTTCATTTCATGTTTTTCTCTTCTAGAATGCCTCCTCGACGTGACAACCAGATAGCTACTGCTGAGCTGGCGGAGATTATTGCGCAGCAGATGGCTGCTCAATTTCCGAATCTCTTTGCTCAATGGAACCAGGCCAACAACAACAATGGTACATGCAAATACAAGGATTTTAACCAGGCTAAGCCACTCAAGTTTAGCGGTTCTGAAGGAGCAACTGGGCTTCTTCAGTGGTTCGAGAGCATCGAGAACACTTTTCGCCATGTGCAGTGTCCGGATAATCGCAAGGTCGAGTTTTCTTCGAGCGTATTTCAGAAGAGGGCTCTTACGTGGTGGAATGGGGTTATGAGAGATCAAGGTGCAGAAGTTGCTCTAGCTCAGACATGGGCTCAACTGAGAGCTCTTATGATGAGGGAGTTTTGTCCTCGTCATGAACAACGAGCGTTGGAGAAGGAATTTGATGTTTTGAGGCAAGATAGTGGTGAGCACAGGGCTTATACAGATAGGTTTGAGGAGTTGAGTCTTCTTTGCCCAACTATGGTTACCCCACTCGATAAGGCCATCGAAAGATACATCGACGGCCTACCTGACTCAGTACAAGATATCCTTACTGGTAGCAACCCTACCACACTACGTCAGGCGATCGAGTTATCAGCGACGTTGACTGAGTCGCAGATTCGAAAGAACAAGTTACACAGGAAGAGTGACAAGGGCAAAAAGCAGTCGGCTGACAAGGAAGATAACAAGAAAGGTCAGAACAAGAAGGGAAAGGACTCTGGTTCCTCAAGGGGGTCAAGGAAGCGTAAGGCTTCCCAAAATTTTGCTGTCACTGCCCAAGCTAACCAGGCAGCTCCCAATCAGCCTCCAGCAAAGAAACCCTACTCAGGAAGTGCACCTTTGTGCAATCGATGCAACAGTCACCACCAGCCACAATATCAGTGCCGTTTCTGTACTAACTGTGGGAAATCGGGTCATCTTGCCGATGTTTGTCGGTTTGCTCAGAATCACGCAGTCCAGAACCCTGCTCAACAGGTTGCTCAACAACAGGGTCAGGCTGCACGACCAAACTACCCACCAGGTGCATGTTATAATTGTGGGAATCTGACCCACTACAGAAATCGGTGTCCAAGACTAGTCAACCAGAACCAGAATGCAAACCAGAATCCGACACCGGCTCGAGGTCGAGTCTTTAACATGAATGCACAAGAAGCACAAGCAGACAACGAGGTGGTGAACGGTACGTTCTTTATTAATAATCAGCCAGCATCTGTTCTTTTTGATTCGGGTGCCGACAAGAGCTTTGTGTCATTGTCTTTTGAGACAATGCTTCGCGTGTCTAGAACGAAACTAGGTAAACCTTTGACAGTAGAGGTTGCTAGTGGTGAACCCATTGTTCTTAATTCCGTTCTACGCAACTGCCAGTTAAACCTTAACGACCATATTTTTCCTATTGACCTCACGCCAATGCAACTTGGAAGCTTCGACGTTATTGTGGGAATGGATTGGTTATCCAAGCATCGCGCAGAGATAGTTTGTTCTGAGAAGATTGTTCGTGTACCGCTATCGACAGGTGAGATCCTACAGGTCCATGGTGAGAAGCCTGCCGGTGGTCTCAAACTCATGTCCTGTTTTAAAGCACGGAAGTATCTGCGAAAGCACTATGTAGCCTTTTTAGCACATGTTACAGCAGATAAGGGCAAGGGTAAGTCTATTTCAGATATTCCTGTCGTTCGGGATTATTCCGAAGTATTCCCTGAAGACTTACCTGGTCTACCTCCAGCACGCCAAGTCGAGTTCCGTATTGATCTCGTACCTGGTGCAAATCCCGTTGCTAGAGCTCCATACCGTCTTGCACCGTCAGAGATGCAAGAATTATCTAAACAGCTGCAGGAACTCTCCGACAAAGGTTTTATCCGTCCTAGCTTTTCACCCTGGGGTGCTCCCGTTCTCTTTGTAAAAAAGAAGGATGGATCTTTTAGGATGTGTATCAATTATCGTGAGCTTAACAAGCTTACCATCAAGAATCGATATCCCCTACCTCGCATTGATGATCTCTTTGATCAATTGCAAGGTGCTTCATACTTTTCAAAGATTGATCTACGATCTGGATATCATCAGCTCCGTGTGCATGAAGAAGACATTCCCAAGACAGCGTTCCGTACTCGTTATGGACATTATGAGTTCACAGTCATGCCATTCGGTTTGACTAATGCTCCTGCTGTTTTCATGGACTTAATGAATAGGGTCTGCAAGCCTTATTTAGATAAGTTCATCATCGTTTTCATTGACGACATTTTGATATATTCTAAGACGCGAGCTGATCATGAGCAACATCTTCGTCTTACATTGGAACTCCTAAAGAAAGAACAACTTTTCGCCAAATTCTCCAAGTGTGAATTCTGGCTTAAAGAGGTTCAATTCTTAGGACATATTGTCAACGAACAAGGTATTCATGTAGATCCCTCCAAGATCAGTGCGATTAAGGATTGGGATACACCTACTACCCCTACTGAAGTTCGTTCTTTTCTTGGTCTAGCGGGTTATTACCGCCGCTTCATAGAAAATTTCTCGAAGATTGCAGTTTCTCTAACTGCTCTAACTCAGAAGAACAAGCCATTTGAATGGGGAGTCAAACAAGAGGAAGCGTTTCAGACTTTGAAACAAAAGCTTTGCGACGCACCTGTCCTAACATTGCCTGAGGGCAACGATGATTTCGTCGTTTATTGCGACGCATCTAAATTAGGACTTGGCTGCGTCCTGATGCAAAGAAACAAAGTCATAGCATACGCATCAAGGCAGTTGAAGATACATGAGAAGAACTACACCACTCATGATCTTGAGTTGGGTGCAGTTGTCTTCGCTCTCAAAATCTGGAGACACTACTTGTATGGTACAAAATGTGTGGTTTTCACAGACCACAAAAGTCTTCAACACATCTTCAATCAGAAAGAACTTAACATGAGGCAAAGACGTTGGGTTGAACTTCTAAACGACTACGACTGCGAAATTCGCTACCATCCTGGTAAGGCGAATGTCGTAGCCGATGCATTGAGTCGCAAGGAACGTATTAAGCTTCATTGTGTACGTGTCCAATCTGTTATTCAAACCGATATCCAAGCCCGTATTTCTCAGGCTCAACAAGCTTGTGTTTCACAAGGTTTAATGGATAAGGAATTCCCTTATCACATAACACCTGCTCTTGAACTGAAAGACAATGGATCATACTATTTCATGGACCGTTTGTGGGTCCCGAGCCAAGATGATCTTCGTACCTTGCTTATGGATGAAGCCCATAAGTCTCGTTATTCCATTCATCCTGGCTCAGATAAGATGTATAAGGATCTTCGTATTCAGTATTGGTGGCCTGGTATGAAGAAAGACATTGCCTTATACGTATCCAAATGCCTTACTTGTCTGAAGGTTAAGGCTGAACATCAGCGTCCTTCCGGATTATTGGAGCAACCAGAGATCCCAGTTTGGAAATGGGAAAACATTACCATGGATCTCATTACTAAACTTCCGCGCACAAAGAAAGGTCACGATGCCATCTGGGTAGTCGTGGATCGTCTTACCAAGTCAGCACATTTCTTACCAATCCGTGAGGATTTTTCGGCTGACAAACTTGCTCAAATCTACGTGGATGAAATTGTAGCTAGACATGGTGTTCCTTTGAGCATCATTTCTGACAGAGATGCTCGTTTCACTTCTCATTTTTGGAGAACCATGCAATCTGCTATGGGGTCTCAACTTAATCTGAGCACAGCTTATCATCCGCAAACGGATGGTCAATCTGAAAGAACAATCCAGACACTGGAGGATATGCTTAGAGCTTGTGTGATAGACTTTGGTGGTAGTTGGGATTCACATCTTCCATTGATTGAATTCTCCTACAACAACAGTTATCACTCCAGCATCAACATGGCTCCTTTCGAGGCTCTCTATGGTCGAAAATGTCGTTCACCAGTCTGCTGGAATGAGATTGGCGAGGCTCAACTTACTGGACCTGCCCTCATTTTAGAGACAACAGATAAGGTAAAGAAAGTTCGTGATAACCTTCAGGCAGCTAGAAGCCGTCAGAAGAATTACGCGGACTTAAAACGCAAGCCCTTGGATTTTCAAGTCGGTGATCGTGTATTACTTAAGGTCTCACCTTGGAAAGGTGTGATCAGATTCGGAAAGAAAGGAAAACTTGCACCTAGATATGTTGGACCATTCAAGATCGTCGAAAGAATCGGTAAGGTAGCCTACAGACTTGAGTTACCTCCTGAACTTGGAAATGTTCATCCAACCTTTCACGTGTCCAATCTCAAGAGGTGTTTAGCTGATGAAAACCTCCACATACCGCTTGACGAAATTCGTGTTGATAAAACACTGAAGTTTGTTGAGAAACCGGTAGAAATCATGGAACGTGAAGTCAAGTGGCTTAAACGCAAGCGCATTCCTTTGGTCAAGGTTCGTTGGGAATCTAAACGTGGACCCGAGTTTACTTGGGAACGTGAAGACCAAATGAAGGCAAAATATCCGCATCTTTTTCCATCAGTTTCCTCTAAATAAATTTCGGGACGAAATTTCCACAAGTAGGGGAGACTGTAACAATTGTGCTTGTAATCATTGTAAACAGTTCAATTATCAATAAAATAATGTAATTTGATCCCAATGTTTGTTTCATTGTGTTTCACAATTTTCATGTTTTGACTTTTATTCAATTCCAAACTCTACATCGCTTTCTGGAGAGTTATACGCTAACTAGTGCGTAAACGTACTCAGTTTAATGCGACAAATACTCCGGAACATCAACATATACTCAACGTACCTTAAATAACCTTTACATAACTTAGAAATAAATTTTGAAGGCTTTGGTAGAGCAAAAACAAGTTAATTCGCTTACAGGGACTAAACTTGACAAACTGCGAAAGTATGCCAATTTGAACTGTAACGAACATTCCGGGACATGTCCATAAGTTAAACATACCATAAATATCCTTTACATAGCTTAGAAATAGGCTTTGAGGGGTTTGGTATGCTAAAATAAACTTTTGGGACATTCAGGGACTAAAAGTGTCAAAAAGTGCACAAGTTTGCACTTTTGCGCATAACTTACGTTCTGAATACATCCGGACATCCAAAAATTTATGTAAGCATCCTTATATTATGCCTTAGTGTTTGGCATGAGAAAAATCCATTCGTCGCGTCATTTGGACCGTCTTTCACGCTTATGCGCATTCCGTCGTAATTAAGCGAACATCGCGATCGTACGGCCAAACGAACCGACATCCGACATATTTTTGGGCATGTTTCATGTCCACAATGTTTAGGCATCGTTTTAGGGCCTTAAAGATGGCTTTACAGGTCTTAGAGGGGCTGGAAATAGCTTAAACACGCAACAGGGACCAAATGTGTAAATTCTGCAAGTGGTGCAGATCAGAGGGGCCAGGCGACCCGCGTAAGGATTGCCCAAAACATGAGGCGGGCCACGTGAACATGTCTGACAGAAGATTTTGCATTTAATGCAGAATCTGGCCTTTCGTTCGATCAAAGGGCGATGCATTTTCACCCAAATGAAGGGCCAAGGGTCAAGTTCACTGAATTTAACCCCTGGACACATGTACGCACGAGATCAAGGCACGATATTCGATAAAACGATCCTAACGGTTCCACCTTTCCTATAAATACCCCCCCCCCCTTTAGTGTAAAAATCACAAAATCAGATCTTGAAGCTCTAAGTTGAAACCATTGTTTCATACCTGAGCTATTTGGTCTTGATTTGCACTCGGGGACCCTCCGTAAGTCTTCTTTCGCTCTTTTATTCGCTTTTCGAGTCCGAAAGTCAACGTTTTGTTGACTTTCTGCATTGACCAGCTTATGGTCGATGCGAAGTTCATGGAACTTCATAACGTGAGCGTGATCACGATGGTCATGGTCCGTAGTGACCATACCTACTGATCACCACGTTATCTAGGCTCGGTGACGAGTCGTAGTTTCGGCCAAAATGTGCATTCTTGCATATTTTGTAACCAAACTACTTGTGGGCATCAAAGCCGTTTGTTTTGATGTCAAACCTGTTTCTAAACTTAGTTAAGCATGTTCTAACATGCTTAGCTCGTCACTTTTAGTTTAGTGCTTATATAGGGTCGTAAGGTAAGCGATCTAAACCATCGCTTATGCTTTCGAACCCGACCCATTTGGTCGGTCATTAGGACCTGACCAAACACATTAGGTGACCATAGCTATAACCTTCCGAGGTTATACCTTGTGGTCACGATGTTAGGCGTTCCAGACGCGTTCTACGCGAGCGACGCGTTAGGGTAGCGTAAGCTACCTAAACGGGTCGTGATGGACCGTAAGCACTTAGGTTAAGTTTCATTTTAGTATGTAGGCTTTGTTAAACCATATTACACGAGTCTCCATACTCGTTTGGTTTACGAACCCGCGTACTATCCGATCCTTCCGATTTGGTCCGGTATATTAACATAGCTACCTATTAGGTGCCGTTTGATATCCCGTGACCTCTAGCATTATCTGGTTATTATACAAGAACTCCAAAGCAATCTCAGGTGAGTACATTGAACCCCATCTTTTACATGTTTTCGAGGAGTCAATGTGAGTACATAGAACCCCTCTTTTACTGTTTTCCAAACTGTTTTGGGGTGAAACACATGTGCCTATCTGTTATTTTCATGCTTTCCATGTTTACACATCATATGCCTGCTATGTTGTTAGTACATTAGAGTACACGATTTCATTACATTTCATGCTATGTATGCCCATTGTGTGCGTACTTAGTACATCGATTTACATTACATTTCTGTTGCATATGTTTACTCAGCGTATGGACACATTGATTTACATGAACATTTCTGCTGCATATGTTTACTCAGCATATGGGCACATTGATTTACATGAACATTTCTGCTTCGTATGTTTACTTAGCATACTTAGCACATTGTTTACATCACATGCCTTCATTTTGTTATGACATTTGGTTTGTTTAACATGGGACAATACATTCATTAACATTGATCACGCCGTTCGTTAGTAGGTAGTGGTACCATAGGAATTGACAACTCCCATTCCTGAAGTCCTGGGTTTGATAGGACTGGAAGGAATGACCGAATTCGATATACATAACTTAGATAAACCTTTAATTTGTTTAAGGGTTTATCGCCGCAGTCTCAAGGCTTGGATGTATGCATAGTTTACAATACCACATAAATGTTAATATCAATAGAGCATGCATTTCCCGCAGAACATAACGCTGATTTAAACCACGTTTTACTTCAACGACTTGTTTTGTGCATATGGTTTAAGTTGATACATTTCGCTTACCATACATGATACATTTTGGGATTTCACATTACATGATTTACATTGAACACAAACACGTCGACATTAACATATACGTTTGGTGGTTTACATTTGAACATAAACATTTGACATGGTTTACAATAACACTTGACATTTGGTTTACACATGAACAATTTACATGGTGGATTGGTTTGGGTAAATGATTTAAGTAACGTGGCGTATGTAATACGATACAAACATGGTGGATACGCCGCTGGTACTTCCTATATATAAATGTTTGTATAATGTTACATATCGTAGCGTTATCTAAGTCATTTCAGTTTAGACACATTACATTTTACATAAATAACATATTCTTCACAAGACATTATTTTCACAAACAACTTATCTTATTCAACTCATTTTACTTGGTTATTCGTTTAACCTTGCACTTATCTATACATATCGTTTGATGTTATCGTTTTTCAAATGGTTTACAAAGCAAAACAAATTACAAGGTTCATGACTGACTGTTATTAAACATTTCTTTAAGCTCAAGTCATGAATCCCATTTTCACAAAAACTATGTATCTCACAGGCATTTTTATGCTGACGTACCTACTTTCACATGTGTTTTCAGGAGCTATTCCATAGGATGATGATCATGACACTAGGGCGGACCTGTGCCTTAGAGCCTAAAAATGAAGTTTGAACTAGCTTAATTATGTTTTGATTTCCGTACTCTCTTTCCAAGACAATGTAACACCTTTGTTTATAAATAAAATACAACTTGTATGCCATGGTTATGAAACAATTTAATTCTGTTCACAACACTCCCCGACGTTTTCCGCCGCGGTTGCATGTTATACGCGGTCGGGGTGTGACAGGTTGGACAATTCCTTTTCCAATGTCCTATCTCTCCACACTCAAAGCATGGATCGCTTGTGGCAACTTTTGCCTTCTTCTCTATTGGTTTTGGTGGTTCTGCTTTTGCCTTTCTTTTTCCTTTCCCTTTGACGTGTCCCTTACCCTTGGCAACATTTGCTTTGGTGTCGGGGTGATGCTCTTTCTTGCCTCCCTCATTGATCGTTAGAACGTGTAAAGCCTTTTTACCCATTCTTGCTTCGGCCGTTTTGAGCATTGCATGAAGCTCACCAATGCTCTTGTCCCATCCGTTCATGTTATAGTTCATAACAAAGCTCTCAAATTTCTTTGTTAAGGAGTTGAGGATCAAATCCGTAGCCAACTCTTTAGAGACGGGACAATTGAGCCTCTCGAGGCGATCAATGTGGCTTTTCATTTTAAGGACGTAAGATGAGACCGATTGGGTTTCCTCTATTCGACATGCATGAAGCGCTCGAACCGTTTCGAAGCGTTCTACCCTTGCTTGTTGTAGGAACATTTCCTTCAATTGGGTAATCATGTCGTATGCTCCATGATGTTCAAAGTCCTTTTGAATCTCGGGAATCATTGTTCCCAACATGAGGCATGAGGCTTGCATGGAGTCCTCGGTATACTTAACCCAATCATTGTAGGCTTCTACATCTTCCTCGTCAGGTTGATCGGGAATAGGATCGTCCAATACATAGGATATCTTCTCTTGCTTGAGAACAATTCTCAAGTTTCGAAACCAATCCATGAAGTTGTTATGGTTGAGACGATCCTTTTCTAGGATGGTTCTTAGTGATAGGTTACGGACGGTTTGGGTAATCGGGTTTGCATTGTTAGCGGCCATCTACAAAATTTAACAAAGTTCAATTTTAGTATTTTCGATATTATAAAATTTTAATCATTAATACCCTTTTAATGTCTCATAGACAATTAATAATTAAAATCTAGAATCCAACGTTACATTTAAATATTGGTTAGGTGACCTTTATCCCATTATTTAAATTAACAAGGTAGTCAACATTTGACGATTGCAACCTTTTGCAACTTCTAGCTATATGGGATCGGTTAAACATCTTTATGTTTAGTTGGCATGTTTAATCCCATCAACACCTTTGTTCCCCATGTTTCGGTGACCCTAAGTTCATGGTTTCCAAATCAAGTCGTCCAACTTACATACACATGTGAGTTTACACACATAAGTGGTTAGGTAACCTTTATCCCACAAACATGGTGAACCCACCTCAAATATGCAAGTTTCCTCAAATGTGGTTAGGTGACCTTTATCCCACAAAGAGTTCCCAAGTAATTCGAGTGTTGTATAAAAGGATGGTGTTTGACTTGTTTTATAAAAGGGATTTTTATTTTTCAAAATTCTAGTTTAGAAAAATTTTATGTACCATATATTTGCATGCATTCAAATCAATGGTACTTTAGTGAAAACCAATTTTCAAGGTTCTTTTAATAAAACCCATTTTATTATAAAATCATTAATTTTTAATAACCTTTTATTAACCTCGTTTAATGATTTTTAAAGAACCAATTTTAAGCTTGTTGTTGATTATTAGTTTGTTAAGCATGCATATCCAAATATCATCCAAACAATAAATAAGCAACCACACAAGCACAACACATATGATAATAGGTGCATAACCATAGCCAACTATTTTGACCACACTTGTTAGCCGAAACAAGTGTGTCAAAAGGTCCTTCCTAAAGGGTGAAAATAGACACAAGAGGGGTGTAGGTGAACTCCCACTTGATCCCGCATCCAAATGCTCCAAGTCTTCATCTTGTGTTGTGATTTCCTCACATTCTTTGAACTTCCAAATGTCTTTAATATTCAGCTCCAAACTCCTTTGGACTTCAAAAATGTGTTTTGGTTATCGGGCTAAAATCCCGTTAAGAACTATGAAGTCCTTTATGCCCGAAAATGGCAAAACCCAAAACCGCATTTTTGTGTGCATCTTCTTTTACATAAAAGTATCCTAATACATTTTTCTAGTAAAACAAAATGCATCTAATCTATTTACTTACATACCAAATGAAAATAAATAAATTACATATTTTTACAAATGGAAGACAAAAATAATAATTATTACAACCCATTGAATAATTAACTAAAATCACAAACACAAACATATTCACACAAGGTCATGGCTAGGTTATGAACACCAAAATATATATCCAAATATATATTAAAATTCAAGAGCAAAAATGGTTTCCTTTTACAACCTATATTTTTCGGCCAAGAATGAAAAACCGAAAAATGTGGGTTTTTGTCCAAACAAAACAAATCATCCATATGACATAATTTTTTCAAGATTCCTTTATGCATGTAGGAAATAAATCTTGAAAAAACAAAAGGAAAACCATGGATAAAATTTCGGCCATAGGGTTTCTACAAACCCAAAAACACGAAATTTTAAATCCGATGAAGCAAGCACTCATATAAGCGGCTCTAGATGCCATTGTTGGGTTTTTCACATGTTTATCAAAGCAATTTTATCCGAATAAAATTAAAACGCAGCGGAATAAGGATTTAAAACATGTTGCTTTGCAAGATTTAAAACCATTTTTAAATGCAAAAACCCAAAATCGGATCCATATATGACATGCATGCTATAAAAAACAACCATAGGGTGTTTAAGAATTCAACCTTTCTTAGAGCAAGGAGATGGAAGATGATGATGATTCTTGAATGGTAGCTTCCAAACGAGAAAGCCTCAAGCTAGTATACCCCCAAGCCTCCAACAAACACCTTGAGTTGCTAGGATTTCTACACTTGAAACTCAAATGAAATACCCTCTTGATCAAACCACCTTGGCCGAAAATTTTTAGAGGATTTTGAGAGTTCTTGCAACTTTAAAACTTGTAAAAAAATCATGGATCATCACAAGTCTTGCAACAACCTTTCTTAAAAGGATGAGAGAGAAAGTTGCCACCCAAATTGGCCAATCAAGCTTCATCTAGACATGTAAAATGCATGCAATATGATTGGACCAAAAAACTTGTGTGAGTTCCCATGAGGGGGGCGGCCTAGCTTTTATTTTTATAAAAAAAATTCAAAAATTTTCTTATAATAACAATTTAAGTCTTATATAATTTTATAACTTTTATAAAATTATAACATCTCATGTTTTAAGACTTATACAACTTTTATTAAGTCATTTAACCCATTAAATAACAAAATAAAATACTCTCTCAAAATAAATTATCCACATAATTTATTAGTTTGTCAAGTGCAATTATTTAGAAAACCAATTTCTAAATATTCTAAGTGTTAATATTTATTTGTTTGATCATATCATAAATAAATATTGTAGGTGTTTGTCTAGCTTGTTATTGGGTATGACCCGACTTGGATCATAACGTACTAGCCACATCAATTTAATATGTGTCCTGGGCATACAGAGTCCAACATAAAAATATTGTTTATTTATGTATAGAAAACACATAAACTCCCTGTTTCAACCAACACAGGGTCCAGCAGCCTCTGCTTCCTCTTCATATGCCAGGCTGCTCCAACTTTCAAACTCACAGTCTTCAGTATTCTTGAGCACCTGTACATTCAACTAATTGAATTACTTGAACAATTTAGCCCAGGTCTGTTGGACCTTAGGCATTTCAACACAATAATTTTCATTCAATGCTGGAAATTCATTGTCATTTTTCACAAAAGCTTTCTCAATTTTAACTTCAGCTTTCTCATCTTTTACTGAATCAACATGTTTCTTAACACTCCATGTTTGACCTTTCGGTGTACCACGTTTGTAAAAATGTAAATCTTTTTGAACACTTTGGTTTTGAACAACATTTTTTGGTTTCCAAAACTCTTGGGGTTTTGTCATATCAACTGATGTTTTCCAACTTTGTGTTGTTCTGAATCTGGGTGTGTGAGTATTCCAGGTCTGTCTTGAATCAAACATGTTCGGGTTTGATTTCCAATTTTGATTCGAAGCAAACTTGTTTGTGTTATACCTCCAAGTTTGTTTTGAATCAAATCTGGTTGACCTTTGTCTCACATTCTCAGATTTTTGTTTCTCAGAATCAATCTTCTTGTTGTCAACATTCACAGGTTTTAGATTTGGACACTTTCGTGCAAGATGTCCTTTTTGATCACATTTGAAACATGTTCTCATGGACACATCTTTGACCTGTGGTTGTTGCTTTCTCTTTTGTGCCTCAAACTCAGCATTAGACTGTCTCATTTTGAGTTCTTTTTCTTCAGCTAAACTGATTCCTTGAACAAAACTCATTTTTGCCTGATAATTTGGCGTCTCATTTTTCTTTCCATTCTGTTTCTTCTTATAACCCCACCCAGCCTTCATATTTTTCTTTTTGAAACCAAGTTTGTTATACGAACCTTTATGACTCTTACCAACAAATTTTGAAATCTCAGACTTCTCAATCTCAACCATTTTGAAAACTTTGTCAACTTTTTCTGAAATCACATTCTGAATCGGGAATACAACATCTAAGAACAATTTGTCTGATCCAATCATGGTATAAACCAATCCCTTTGAATCATCATTCAAATTTTTCTCGGATTTTATGTTTTTCAGATATGCATCATCTTTCATCACCCTTCTGTAGTATTCAGCTCTCAACGGGACAACAAGAAGAACATCATCAAAAATTATGTCTTTCTTTGGAACAACCGGTTCTCCTTCTCTGTTGTAGTAACATTCTCTCTTCTTATCCCATCTTCTGTTGCTGACAGCACTCTCATATTCTTCCTGCATGTCATCCATTCTGTTGTACACCACGTTCCATTCTTTGTAAGTCTTCTCACTCAAAATCTCTTCTCGAGTTTTCTCTTTAATTTCAGCCATGATGTTTTCTTGAATCACCTTGAATATCTTGAATTACCTTGAATATCTCGAATTACAAGAATATCTCGAATTACAAGAATCACACAAACAAACAAACACTTATCAGTTCAAACACTATCAAATAACTGAATCAAAATAATACTCGAACTGGTGAATATTCTTGTGCGGACTGAAGGTTGACAGACTGTGCGGATTGAACTTGATGCGAACTGAGATTTAAATTGTCAAACCGTACGAAGTGCTATGACCCGGATCAAATTAAAAAACAAATCCACACGACCTGGAACTGAATCACCTCTTGTGAACTGGGATCAAATTCAAACCGTGCGACACAGAATTCACTTTCAAACTTCCTTGACAAATTTTAAAACCAGTTTCAAAATCCAAAAATCTGTTATGCTTTGAACTTGGGCCGTAAATCACATACCCTGTTAATTGGGCTTGAATCAACACAATCAAACCTTTTAGACAAACTTTGATTATCTCATCATGCACAATCCGACAAACCAACTAAAGATTTGACATTCATTAGGCCGCAAAACTTTATACAGTTCCAATACAAGCTTTTGTCCAACAATTACTAATATTCAACTTTAATCTTATTTGACCAAATAACCCACTTGCCGACAACAATTAATCAACCATTGGACCTTTTATTAAATGGGCGGCAAGTTTATATCATTTATAAAATCTCAATGGGCCGCTAATGACTTATGTCTTTCAAAGGAAAATAGCTGAAAACAAAAAAATACTACACTATCATTGGGCCGATGATATTTAGATCCGAACAATTATTAACATGATTGGGCCGTTCACTTTTTCACATGCAACTAAAAAGTTGTGGTCGACAACAGTTCTTGGGCTAATAAATCCACTAAACCAACAACATAGTTTGATTGGACCTCAGGTGCTTTATATGACCCTAAAATGTATCGAATACTGAACCAAATTAAATCAATCACATGCAACTATCCACAATAATGCTCGACCGTAATGATCACATGTAACTGATTTGTCTTTAATGTCCGACAAACTTATTAAATCCAAATTGTGGTTACCGATGATTTTAACAAATTGATTAATAAGCCGACAACTTTATGAACATAAACTCTGATTGTGCCTTTTTTTTCTTTTACCAAGTGACCGACAACTTTACTTCATACCACAGTGATGACTAAAAAGCGAAACCTATTGGAACATACAAGCGGAACCACCGAACTAACTAATAAGCGGAACCATTCAATGACGAAAAAGAGAAACTTCTGCCTAATAAGCGAAACCTCTGCCTAATAAGCGAAACCTCTGCCTAATAAGCGAAACCTCTGATCTTTTGACGCAAAATCGAACCGAAAAACTTCGATTTCTCCTAAACGGCTAGGAGTTTTGATCTGAAACTTGGTAGGGTTGTAAATCAAAGATTTTCGCACGATATATCAAAAATTCAGCCGATTCGGACCGTAAAATCCCGTTCAATTTGACGTTTTTCAGTAAAAAACGTGAAAAATGTAAAAAAATGAAGATATAGATGAATCGGATCTGAAATTGCTGAAATCTGGTACGAATCAATGCGTTTGATCGTGCAATCGAGCTCCTAGCTTTGATACCACTTGTAGGACCGGTTTTGACTCCGAAACGATTGCGTAACCGAACGTGTGACGTGCGGAATCCGTACACGTACGCGACCGAACACACGAGACGTAATATAATCTGTGATTTTATTGATCAAATCTGAAAATGTACAAGAACCTGAATCACGATGTCACTTTCTCTCTCTAGTTTCTCTCTCTAGCTCTAGAATGCTCCAAATGACAAATGTAGCAAAAGTCCCTAAACTAAACATAACCTCTCTATTTATAGGCCTTAGCTTTTAATGAGATTTCTCATTAATTACAATTATGCCACCTTGCCTTTTTGACTAAGTATCACTAATATAACAATATAAATCTCGTTTTCTTCAGTTTCTACTACGGACTAGATTGGCAAAGGCGATAGATAGAAAATGCACTAACAATTGGTAAGTGGGCTAGTAGAATGTTTGGACTGGCCTGGTTGGGATTTAGGCCACGAGACCAACTGGTTGCATTCCGGGAAGGGGGCCGGGTTATATGCAACTGTTGGGCCGGGATATTTATATGTTTGCGTGATCAGGTTTGGGTCGGGTATGTTGTCACACACTCATTTGGTAAACGTTGAACTTGTAACATATAAAGTGGGTTGAGTACTGTAGAATGGAGCCATTATGTGATATGTGAATACCCGATGACCCGATATGAACGGATTGATTACCAATATCAATTTCATGCGTGTGATATATGTACAGTAAATATATTGTATGTGATCGATGAACATGTGAACTAGTTGAATATGAAAGCTGTGGTTATATGCAAATAGAACTGACTGTTATCGGTAATTCCTTTAGGACATACTTGATCAACTGGTAGACTCGTAGATAATCCTACCGAGCACTCTAAGGTGAGTTCACTACTTTGAGCATGCGTCCTGGTGGTTGGGACGGTCAGTGGGTATCCCGGGGAGGGATAAATCTTTTGGGTAATAACTGGGATGTTGGATAATATTCCCACTCTCTATCTTTTAAGTCCCATCTTTTGCTATCGTGGGTGGTAGCGAGGCATTAGTTGGTAGCGCTACTTAGGTTTGGCACCCTCACGTCGTATCGGGTAGGACGGTTGTGAACTAATGACCTAGTCGGGCCCAGTGCTTTGATAGGAGCACTGGGGAACGGGCAAAACATACATCAGGAGCCGTCTTGTTCAGTATTGAGATATTATCAACATTGCTTTCATATTTGTTAAACAGACTGGATTAAATACTTGGTAACTAACGTTTTATTAAAACTGTGAACTCGCCAGCTTTGTCTGATACACTTGTTGCATGCTCGCAGGTCGTTAGGTATCCTGGATTGGAAACTTGCTGTCTGGAGGAGCAGGAGTGGTCATGGGCCGACTAAAGAGACTCATGTGATTATTTGTTTACTATTACACATTGTTTTTTTTTTGAACAACTTAGTTATTGTTTATTAATTGCTTCCGCTGAACATATTGGTTTTCGTATAAACTTGTGATGGGATTTTATTAATAATTTGGGAACTTTATTTTGAAACTTGTGAGTTCAATGTAATGGGTTCATTGTCAGTACGTCACACGCCTATCAGGGACACTCCCTAGGTGGTATTTTGGGGGTGTGACAAGGTCGCTTGAAACAACTCAGGTCGCACGAGCTGAACAGTCCAGGTCGCATGGATTGTTCCAGTCGTTTGAAAAAGTAATTCAGCTCGCACGATTTGGGCCAGCTCGTTTGAACCAAATCGATTGAACCAAGTCGTTTGAAGGTGAACCAGGTCGCACGGTTTGACATCATTTCAGGTCGCACGGTTTGAGATTAGGACCAGATCGTGTGAGTTAGGTCCAGGTCGTACGAGTTGAAAGTATTCAGGTCGCACGAGGAGGGTTAAGAACATTCAGGTCGTTTGAAATTATACCAGATCATTTGAGCTTTATGTTTTTGTGAATCTTTTCATCGAAACATGGATTCTGAATTTTACAACGCATTTGCTACCCCGATCACTATGGCTCAGAATGTGAACTTAGAGAATGAAATGGGCACCATGCAAAAACCTCCTAAGCTCATGAATATCGAGGAGTATAGTGGATGGGTGGAACGATTCGAAAATTGGGTTCAAACGAATCACTTAGAGGCGTGGGAATGTGTTGAAGAACGATATGTTAGACCGATTGATGAATACGGAGGGATTGTTGCTATTAAAGATTTAGATGACCAAGAGAAAAAGAAATACAAAAGTGAAAAGATGATGATCAGTATATTGCAACAAGCTATTAAGGAAGACATCTTGATTTTATTGCAACACAACGGAAGTGCACATTCAATGTGGAAAGCACTAAAAACGAAGTTTGTTGGAAGTTTAGACATGATCAAGAACAAAAAATCGCTTTTGAAGAAAGAATTTGATCTATTTCGTGGATTGAAAACTGAAAACACCAAAATGATTATAGAAAGATATTACAATTTGGTGGTTAACATGAAGCGATTGGATATCAAGAAAGATAGAGAAGAACGGGTTGAAAAGTTGGCCGATGCGTTACCACAAGATGTTTGGGGCACTTATCTTATGATTTTGAAGAATAATGGTGAATTTGCGAATCTATCACTGAGCAAGTTTATTGAAAAACTCGAAGTTCAAGAGATGGAACAACGGAAGATGGAGAAAATGAAGAATTCTAATGGTGAACAGGACATTGGTCTGTACTACAAAGGAAATACGATTGATAAGACTAACATTGCACCAAAGATCGAAACTGCATTTAACGTAAACAGTTCTTCTAGAGGGTCATCTCAAGGATCAAACAACAATACTGGATTTTCTTCATATCCATCATTTGATCCAAAATTTTCAGCAACCAATAATGGCCAAGTACTACAATGCAACATTGCATTACATTTTCAGAATGGTCAGAATTTTTCGGAAGAGGTTGCCAAAGGTCATATGTCTTTATTGGTGATCGTTTTAGAGTCTTATGAAAGTTTGGTAGCAGGAAGGATTGGTAATCCAATGTTGACCAAAGAGGATTATGATCAGATTGATGCTGAAGAGATGGAACTAATGGATATAAAGTGGTGTATGGCTAGTGTGTTGAGAAGAGCTGAGAAGTTTAAACAGATCACTGGAAGAGATGATTTCCGTGATGCTGGAACTTCACCTTTAGGCTTGATAAATCTAAAGTTACTTGTTTTCGTTGCAGGGAGAAGGGGCACTTTAAGCGAGAATGCTCAAATTGCGAAGCAAGTGGAGCTCAAAATCCATTCGACAACAATGATTATCATCGAAAAGTGATTTATCATCAAGTTGTTCCGCATCAACAACAATCGCCACAAACTTCAAATGCTAGAAAAGGATCTGATCGAAGAGCCATCAAAGAAAGCTTATCTAGTTCATCAAGAAGATGAGAGAATTCCAGAAGGTTTTAATTGGGATCATTATGATCCTAACAGAACTTCAGATTCTAAAGCATTTGTTGCTCAAATTTTTGAAGATTCAACTGCTGAAGATGAAATGGTGTATGCTTATTACGAATCTCAGCAATTCAGTCCTAAAAAGAAAGAAGAAGAACCAGTTTCAACAGAAGAGGCTTCAGAAAAAGCACCAATCTTTGATCATTCATCAGATGAAGAGAGTGATGATGACAGTGAAGAAATTCGAAAACTTGAATATTATAAAAAAGAATTTTCACCTGATAGGTATAATTTGTATTTTGCAGGTAAAATGGAAGAGATCAAAGAAAGACAAGCTGCAAAAAAGAAGAATCATAAGGCAGCAACTGTTAAAGAAAAGGTCAAACCTGAAGAAAATGTTCGAGTAGTAAAGAAGCAGGTTAAAGAAATTTCAGCTATCAAGGTTGAGAAGGAAGCAGATACTGGAAAGATACCTGAAAAGTGTGAAAATCATGATACTGTGAAAAGGCACAACAACAAATTGATTCATAACATGAACAGACTGAAAGAATCTTATGATGTTTTAAACAAAGCTATGAATCAATATAGAAAGTCAAGCAATGAACAAGAGATAGCTATGAAGACACTCAATGGAGCATTCATGACGAAGCAGAAAATCATCAATCAGTACATTGAGAAATGTGCTGAACTTGAACAAAAATTGGAAACTCAGAGGATAGAAACTGAGAGGGTAAACAGGTTAGTGAAAAGTTATTCATGTGCTTCTTACGTGATTGACAAGATTTACCCTACAGTAGAAGGCATGGAAGCGTTTAAAGAGAAGAAATCTGAAGTAAAGAATACCGGTAAGAAACATAGTACCAATTATACAAGGTGTCCACCTCCGCTTGAAGAAGGATATTCTCCATGAAATCCTAATTCAGAAAGAGTAAAAAAGGCAACCAATTTAAAGTGGGAATTTGAACCTTCAGATGGATTGCCAGACAACATTGACATCACATTCACATCGTTTGACATTGATCATGAGTCTGAGTTAATAAAGAAAGTGGTCGATCAGGTGTTTAGTAAAAGATGAAACCGAGGAGTCAAAGTCAAAGTCAAAGTCTGACCCTCCAAGTACAACAGTTGAAAAAAGCAAAAGGGTTTACAATAATGATTTTCTGATATCACAAAATAATTTGAATGACGAAATATTCAAAGTAGCATATACTTTGAATGATTCCGACAAATTATATTCTGATGAAGAATTTCCAATAAGAGGTGTCAAAACTGAAATGATTAAAAAGGTTTTCAAATTAACAGAAATTAATATTTCTGAAATAAAAGATGTAAATCTTACTGAAAAACCTAAAAAGTACATTTCAAGAGTTCAACAAAGATTAAACAAGAAAAAGGGTTACAGTTCTGGTTCGGGATATCGAAAGAAACCAAACCATAACAGTAATTTCAAAAAGAAAGGATTAGGTTTTATTCCACCAGAAAATTATAAAAATGAGAAAATTTATAAACCAAAAACTAAATTTGTTTCAGGAACATCTTCTGAAGAAGAAAAAGAGAAATTGTTTAGAAAGCAGACGAACAAAGAATTCCTTGCTAAGAAGCAAGAGGGAATGAAGAATGATGTTGCTCAGAAGAAGGAAATGAGAACCTGTTATCAATGTAAAAAAGTTGGGCACATTGCATGGAACTATCCAAAGGCAACCCAAACAAAACAGGGAGTCTCTGAAAACTTGAAAGAAAAGTTGGTTAATAATGAACCACCAATCGAACAATTTAAAGTGTTCAAAAATTCAAAATTTGAGGTTGGTGAGAATTCAACAGGTTTTTACAAAAGAAGAGTGTATCTGAACAACCACAAGTGGGTTGTTAAAAAATCAGAGACACTTTCTGGCGATGTGTTTGTTTCTTCGGAAGCAAAGGAGCCACTTTCTGGCAATGAATCTGACTCGTCAAAGTCAGAGGAGCCACCAGTTGATCTAAAAAGTGATAATTCCGTTCCGACAATGGATGATGCAAATTTTCCACCATTGTCAAACGGAAACTTAAAGCAAAAAATTGGCAAAGTTGAGATTTCAAATCAATTCTTTTCTGAAAAGAAAGAATTTGATGTTGAAAAAGCCTTTAACCCTAAAGTTCTAAATATTTTTGGAAAAATGGTTGACGGGAAGGTCAAAGGGGTAAAGGAATTCTATGAAAAAAATAAGAAAGGAAAGAAACTGAGTGATGATGACTCGGAATCACCCAAGGACCATCAGGCTTGGGTGAATCTCTTTAACTGAAAATCCTGACTTGACGGAGCTCCCAAGTTGGTAATCATGGAGCATGAATCGACATCATTCTTGAAAAACATTTTGTAATAGTTTTTACAAGTGGTTAATCAAGGTCATTAAGTTGAACTTGATTTAACTTTCATACAAATGGTTGAAAGAACAAAATGATGAATTAAATCCCATGATGTGAGAAATCAACAAAACTAATTTTCCAGAAAAAACCATTTTGATTAAAACAAACTTTAGTGTTTTGAAATCATAATGGGAAAATAGTTTGTTGTCAGGGGGAGTTCTGATTATTTAAGTCAAAAGAATGGAGAATTGAAGCAATTCACATCAGTTTGTCATTTTATTTGTACAGTTTATTTCAAATTTTCCCGGAAAATCAAAAATTGAAACATATTTTTGATTTTAGGGGGAGTAAAAAATTTAGAAATTTTGAAAATTTGAAAAATCCAAAAATATTGAAAAATCATAAATGAGTTTTGTTGTGAAAAAGAGGAAATGATAGTACATCAGTGGACTATCACAACATGCTAAAGAAATGAAAAGTCAAAATGTTTTTAAACAAGTCTCACCGATGATGTGCCAGTAGACTTCACACGACTAGTAGATTGAATTTGAGATATAAACCTAAATATCAATACTTGCTTATCTCGTGGGGAACATCTCTCGGATATATGTGTTGGGATTGAACCCTATCAGAGGAATAGATAATTAAAGCCAAAACTGGATCAGAGCTGTGGATCCAGAATAAGCAGATGTTTACATACAAATCTCTCCCCTTGAAAGTGATTTCAACATCTGCTGACCTCCTATCTGCTGATCTTGCAAAATGCTGACCTACAACTGCTGCTCAAGAAAAGACATGATGAAAGACTAAAGCCCTGCTGATTCAATCTACTGCTTTGAGTCAAGCTCTGCTGATCCGGACAAGTGCTACTGGGTTCACAGCAGTGGAAGGTTGCAGCAGCTGATCAATAGTCTGTTTTGTAATATAATGTAATAACAGTAGTTAACATAGCAGTGTTTGCATAGATCAGAGGTTAGAGTTTGTTAGGAGGTTAGATGTCACTTTCATGGTGACGTCAGCTAAGATGCTCAGTAGTTTGCAAGTGCCTATAGATAGATCAGTACTTTGTACTGTTCTATTAGCTCTTTTGCACAATCGTCTTCTTTGCACGAACAAACAACTGAGCTCTGGCTGAGGGGGAGTTTGCATTCATTAATCAATCATTGTAATCGTTATTGAAATAAATTCAATCTTCCGATTCATTGTGTAAAGATGTTTAATCAAAGTATTACTCTCGTTTGATTGTATGCAAAGTTTGTTTTCATCATAATTCCGCTGCACACTCATCCATTTTCATCTTAATTACAAACACAAAATACAATCAGAATCAAACTCAGATCCAACAATTGGTATCCGAGCTTGGACAGTCAAATTTGATTTAACAATCATTTTGACGTAAATAGTTCAGCTCATAACAGTTGATACTGATCGTTTGTTCGTTTGTTGAAAAACAGAGCAGGATTAATCACTATTAAAGTTGATTTCTCAGTGTCTGTAAAACAACAAGAATGACGTCACAATCTCAGGATGATAAAAACAACATTGGCTCACTTTTTAAACCACCTATGCTAAAAAGAAATGAGTACAACATCTGGCAGATGAGGATGGGTCACATCCTCGCTCAACAAAGCACATGTTGTTGGAGGTCTGTCGTCTTTGGTCTCCATGTTCCCACAGTGCCAAGCGCTGAAGATACTAAAAAGAACGTTCCAAAACCAGTTGAAAATTATACCGAAACCGACTTTCAAAAAATCGAACTAGATGCTAAAGCATTTAGCATCATAGCATCAGCGCTGCCCAATGAAATATATGCTGGACTGTTACACTGTAACAGTGCCAAAGAGTTATGGGACGCGCATAAGGAACAGTTTGGGGGAACCAAAGTAGTCATAGAAAACAATAGGGAAATCCTGAACCAACAGTATGAAACATTTTGTCATGTTAAAGGTGAATCACTGACGCAACAATTTGAGCGTTTCAGTTGTCTCATCAGTGAACTGAGGCTTGTTAATACCACTTTTACAAACTCAACTCAAAATAGCAGGTTCCTCAGGTCACTGCCAGAAAAATGGGACACCATAGCTTTTGTCACCCGAAATTCACCTGAGTTCAAGGATCTGACCTTAACCCAACTCCACGGTCGACTCCTGACCTACGAAAGGGAGTTGAACCAGAAAAGGAAGTTACAAGAGTCAGGAAAAACCGTTGATGATTATACATTCGGTAACACTGCTCTTTTGGGTCAAGAAGAATCTGGGAGTAGTGGTAAGGATCAGGGTTATGTTCACTTCATTGACATAACTGCTGGTGCAAATTTTAACAACCCTAATCCTCACTCTACAAGTTATGCATTCACTGCAAACGAAAACCAGATGTCAGACAACCTAAGCTTTGAACTCAATGATCTATAGCATTTTGACCCCACTGAATTAGAGGAAATGGACATCCTGCACCAACTGGCCTTGCTAAGTGTTAGAACTAGCAAATTTTATAAAAGAACAGGGCGAAAATTCCCAGGTTTGCATGGGAATCTAAGGGTTGGGTTGGATAAATCGAAAATCAAGTGCTACAAGTGTAATAAGTTGGGCACTTCGCTAAGGAGTGTAGGAGTCAAACTACTGGTCCTATAATCACTCATCCTAGCTCAAATCCTAGACCTCAAAATCAAGGCACTGTGCACTATGCCCAATATGCCCCAGCAGCTCAAGTGAACACTGCTCACTATGCTGCTGCCCCTATGCCAGTGCACTATGTCCAAACTACTGTTCCACAGATCCAATATGTTCAAACCCCTGTCCTTCAGGCACAAGTGCAGCCTGCACCTCAAACCACTGCTCCAGCAGCAGTACAACCAGATCAACAAAGTTTTTTCACTCAAGGGTTTGTTGACTGGAGCAGTATGCCTGAAGACCTTAGTGATGAAAATTTTGCACTCTATGCTTCCAATGTTTCTTCTCATGATGAATTTTGTTTGATGGCATTAGAGTCAATACAGGAGGGGGTTGAATCTGAAGAGGAACAACTGAGTTTTGAAACAGTGGTGAGGTGACTGAAGCAGTGGTTACTGCTGTGGCTGGTGAACTACTGTTGGGAGAAAGTTCAGGTACCCTGATTGAACCACTGACAGACCCATGGTCCGAAGAGAACAAGGAAGAAAAGAAATAAGAAAAAGCAGGTGAGAAAGAAGAAAGAGCTGAGGATGAAGAAAATCCTCAATGTGATTGTGCAATGATGGCTGCTGCCAAGGTATCACCTCAAGTTCTTGAAAAACTGTGTTCTGACAATTGCATTATTGCTTTTGCTAACATCAAAGAGGTGAACGAGAACCTTCGGGATAAAATCTTATCTGATGAAGTCAAATTTGAAAGATCTCTAAAAGAACTTAAAAACAAATTGGCTGAAAAAGACAAAGAGATTAGCAGCATGAAAGAAGAGCAGAGCATAACCAAAACCCAACTCCAAACTTTGGTAGAAAAATATCAAGTTTGCAAAAAGGAGTTAGAGTCCACCCAGATCACATGTGAGAGACGGGTGGAATCATGCAAAGGGTATGAGGTTATGCTTGAAAAACAGATAAAAAGCAATGTGAAATTTGGGGTTGGTTATAGAAAACATGATGATGAAAACACTACTTTTGGAAAATCTGTTCCAACCACTGATGTAACCACTGAGTTCATCCCCACAAATAAGAATGGCCAAGAAGTGAAAATCACTGACAAACTTGGTAACAAAATCACACTTGACAGGCCAATGGGATCCTCTACTTTTGAGGAGCTTGAAAATCATCAGTTTAAACCAAAATGGTCTGATGAGTGTGATATTCTTGAAAATTTCAAGCCAATGGACTTTACATCAACTGATGGTGGTAAAGCTCCAAAAGCTAAAGTCATACCTCTCAAGGACATCCCAGCAGTGGTTAAAACCTCTGCTGCAAAGGAGTCTGAAAAGAGAAAGAAGAAACAAAAAAATGATAACTTGTTTTGTGAATTCTGTGAGAAAAGGAATCATCTAACAAAAGACTGTTTCCACTTAAAAGCTTATGATATAAACAGAACAAGTGTCATTGTTTCAGCTGAAAGTTGCATTGTTTGTGGTAAAACAAACCACAAAACTCAAGCATGTGCGTATCTCAAAAAATTTGATGTGAAAAAGAATGAGTACATTGCTAAAACATCCTTGAGTCCATCATCATCATCAACATCTGTCAAATTCACCAAGAAACAACCACTGTTTGTACCAGTTCAAACAGCTGTCACAAAACAGCTGAACCCAACATCTGTCAAAAGAGATGTTCAGGTTATTGATGCACCCCCTGCCAATCAGTTCAGAAAAGGCAAGGAAAAACAGTCTTACCAAAGGATTCCACACGTTTATGAGGCCTACAAAAGGCCCTCTAAACCTAAAGTGAATAGGCATCCTTTTGGTTATCAGCAGGTGATTGGTCAAGACCCTCAACAGTGGTTAGCAAGAAACAGTACTAAAATTGTCCAAACCCCGGACCTAACCACTGTCCATCACTCTGCATCCATACCAGACACTGCTGAATCCCCATCCAAAGCCCTGTTGGCTTTGGAGCTCTTAATGAACTAATCCTTTTACTTCATGTGTAGGGAGCTTCTGCATGCTTTAATAGTCTTTGGTATGTAGATAGTGGAGGCTCCAGGCATATGACATGATGTAAAGCCCTCCTCAAAGACTTTAAAATCCATGGAGGGGGTGATATATCCTTTGGGAATAATAGTAAAGGGAAAGTTCTAGGGTCTGGTACAGTGCAATCTGGAAATGTAAAATTTAAAAACGTCAATCTAATAGACAATCTAAAATTCAACCTTCTGAGTGTATCACAAATGAGTGACAAAGGGTTTGGGTCATTCTTCACAAAAGATTGTTGTAGGATTGTTGGACCAGAAATGGTCAAAAAGATTGAAGCAATAATCAAAACTGGTCAAACTAAACTTGTTGCTCAAAGAAGTGGCAATGTTTATGTTGTTGATATGTCAAAAGAGTGTCCCAGAGCTGATGCCTGTCTGTTCTCAGCCGCCTCTAACAAAGAGACAGAACTTTGGCACAGAAGGCTGGGGCACACAAATCTTAAGACAATCAGTGAAATTTCAAAAAATGGTTTGGTGAGAGGCCTACCACAAAAATTGTTTTCATGTCCTGAACATTGCATTTCCTGTTTAAAAGGAAAACAACTTAAAAGTTCTTACAAGTCCATTGAAGAGTCCAAAACAACCCAGTGTTTGCAAATGCTACACATGGATTTGTTTGGCCCAGTTCAAGTCATGAGCCTCAAAAAGAAAAGATATTGTTTGGTTATTGTTGATGACTTTTGTAGGTTTACATGGACTTTCTTTTTACACTCAAAAGATGAGACTGCAGGCATTTTGCAAGACTTTGTGACACAGGTTGAAAAGCAATTTGACCTTCCAGTGAAAAGCTTCAGGAGTGACAATGGCACAGAATTTGAAAATAAGGAGTTGGATGCCTTCTGTGTGAAGAAAGGGATTGTAAGGCAGTACAACATCCCTAGAACACTAGAGCAAAATGGGGTTGTTGAAAGAAAGAACAGAACTTTGATTGAGGCTGCCAGAACTATGCTTGCAGATTCAGGTTTGCCACTAACTTTCTGGGCAGAGGCAGTAAACACTGCTTGCTATGTCCAGAACAGAGTTTTAATAAACCCCAGGCACAAAAAGATTGCTTATGAAATTTTGTATAAAATCAAACCACTGATCTCATATATCAAGGTGTTTGGCTGCCCATGCTTTATTTTGAACTTAAAAGATTCCATTTCAAAATTTGCAGCCAAAATTGATTGTGGTTATCATCTGGGATACTCAACCACTGCCAAGGCATACAAAGTGTTCAATACACGGACCAAGGCAGTGGAGGAGACTTTGAATGTAAAGTTCAATGAACTTTCATCAATGAAAATCCCAGCAAATCCTACAGATCTGTTTGATCTTGAAAAATTTACTTTTGAAAATATTGCTGTCAAGACTAACAGTGCAGGTCCATCAGAGGATACAACACCAGACTATGGGTATGAAATCATCATCCCTCAAAGGTCTGCTACAAAGGGAAAAGCACCAGCTATTCAAAACAGTTGTCAAAGCTCAACCACTGCTACCTCAACAGTTGTTGACCAAAGTAGCCCATCCACCACTGCTTCCACATCCTCAAACACTGCTGACAAAAGTCCTCAAACAGTGGATAAAAGTCAACAGTTGTTCACTTCATTACCTCCTATTCCACCACCTTTTGAAGCCACTGCTGGGTCATCAAAGTCACCAACAGTGGTTAGCTCAGATGATACACATTTGCAGCCTTCACCAACAAATGCCATCATACCATACCAAGGAGATTTAATCTTCTTGAGATCTCATCCTCCTGATCAAATCATTGGCAACATCAATGAAGGGGTGCTCACAAGAAGCCAAACCCAAAACATTTGTCTTTTTGCTGGTTTTCTATCACTCCATCAGCCAGTCAAGTACCAACAGGCACTGAAAGACAACAGCTAGGTAGAAGCCATGCAAGAGGAGCTCCAACAGTTTAAAAGACAACAAGTATGGGAGCTTGTACCACTGCCAGAAGAGGTCAGTCCCATTGGCACAAAGTGGGTCTTCAAGAACAAAACTGATGAAAGGGGCATTATTGTCAAGAATAAAGCCAGGCTTGTGGTTCAAGATTACAGACAGGAAGAGGGGATTGATTATGATGAGACATTCACCCCTGTTGCAAGATTGGAAGCCATTAGACCGTTCCTGGCCTTTGCTGTCAACCACAACATGAAGGTGTTTCAAATGGATATCAAAAGTGCTTTCCTCTATGGTACAATTCAAGAAGAGGTGTATGTATGTCAACCTCTAGGTTTTGAGGATCCATTTTATCCTGATCATGTCCACAGGCTAAACAAAGCCTTGTATGGCCTGAAACAAGCACCAAGGGCCTGGTATGAAACTCTTTCCAACTTCCTACTCTCAAATGGTTTCAAAAGAGGTACCATTGATAAAACACTATTTCTTAAATGGAGAGGGAAGGATTTAATGATTGTCCAAATTTATGTGGATGACATTATTTTTGGAAGCACATGTAACAAAATGTGTGAAGAGTTTAGAGAACTCATGACAGCTGAGTTTGAAATGAGTGCAATGGGTGAGCTGCAATGCTTTCTTGGTCTCCAAGTACAGCAAATGCAAAATGGAACTTTCATTCATCAAAGCAAATATGCTAAAGAACTTTTGACCAAATTTGATATGAATGATTGTAAACCATGCAGCACACCCATGGCAACAAATAAGCTGGTCATGTCTGATGAAAAGGATGAGCTGATTGACCAAACACTCTACAGAAGCATGATTGGGTCTTTATTGTACCTAACTGCATCTAGACCAGACATCGTGTTTGCAACATGTGTCTGTGCAAGAAGTCAATCAGCTCCCAGAAAATCAAATCTCATTGCTGTAAAAAGGATCTTCAGATACATAAAAGGTGCTCCCACACTTGGTATCTGGTATCCAGCTATTGGGAATATCAAGCTTTCAGGTTTTTCAGACAGTGACTTTACTGGATGTCACACCACAAGGAAGTCCACTTCAGGAGGGTGCCAGTTTCTAGGTGATTGCTTAGTTTCTTGGCAAAGCAAAAAGCAAGCAGCAGTTTCAACGTCCACTGCTGAAGCTGAATACATTGCTGCTGCAAGCTGTACAGCCCAACTCTTGTGGCTTCAAAATCAGTTACTGGATTTTGGTATCACTGCCTTAAAAACACCACTCATGTTGGACAGCCACGCAGCAGAAAATATCATCAAAAATCCAGTTTCCCACTCTACCACCAAACACATCGACATCAGACATCACTTTGTGAGGGATTGCTATGAAAAAGGTTTGATTTCTCTGCATCATGTCCCAACTAAAGACCAGCTGGCAGATGTGCTCACAAAAGCACTTGATACAGCCACTTTTGAAAGCTTGGTCTCTAGGATTGGGATGCTGAACATGGAATAACAAGCAACATCTTGTTTTTCTTTGAATAAAAGCAACAAAATGTTTTCAGAAAATCAAAAATCCATCCTTAAAAATAGCTAAAAATGAAATTTTCATTAAAATCCTTAAAAGTCTGCCATAACCACTGATTGTTCAAAAAGTCTGTTCTACCTCAAAAGTCTGTCCACTGCTGAAAGTCAACCCCTGTTCTCTCATTCCTTTGATAACCTCTGTTGTTCAAAAGCAGTGTCTTATCCACTGATATGCTATCCACTGATAGTGAAAATCATCCACTGTTTCCTTACCACTGCCTTCATCTTTTACTTTCATCAAAGTACTGTCCTTCACTTTCACCAGGGGTTGTCACGTGGGCAGTACATAGTGGTCAGACCTTTTGTAACGGCTGCCACGTCAGCATTCACTTTCTTCCCTATAAAATCCCCCACTCACCACCAAAACAGGGTTTTACTGTCGAATTGAATTCTTAAAAATTCTCTTCTCAAAACAGTTTTTCATCTCATCTTCCACAAATTTATTCGATCATTCTATTCAAAAATGACAAAATCGAAGCCATCTGTAAAACCCACATCCAAATCATCATCAAAAACAGCCTCTCAAAAGGCAATCTCCACTGAAATCCCATATAAATCATCTCACAATCTCCTGGGTCTTCTCACAAAACCAGGAACCACCGATGTCTTCGATTCCATCATTAACATCGTGGCAAAATCAAAGTACAAAACTTTGTTCACCGCCAATGCATCAATCTATTTGGAGACCCAAAGGGAGTTCTGGAAGAATGCAACCCTTGAAAAACAAGGAGACACTGCAACCACCATACACTCTTCTATAAAGGGTAAAGCTATCCAAATCACGCCACAATCCATTTCAGAGGTCTTTCAACTCGATAATCAGAAAGGTAAAACTTCTTTCACTAAAAACGAGTTACAAACTGACTTCATTGAAAGAGGGTATGAAGCCACAATGATGAAGAAACTTACCTTACAAAAAGGTTATTTTCCTTCTGCAACCAGACTTTTATTTCATACCCTCCTACTATGTGTTTCAAACAAGACCACTTCTTTCAATGAAATCCCTTTAAAGATTCAACATCTGGGGTATGCAATTCTTCAAGAAGAAAATTTTAACTACTCTCGGGAAATCTTTAAAGATTTGGTTAGTCATGTTGAAACAAAGTCATTCTTACTGTTTCCAAGGTTTTTAAGTTACTATTTTGAAAAGAAATTCAGTAAGAATGATTTAGCTGCAATAAATCAAGGTGAATCTACTCAAATAAACAGTTTAACAACTGAAACTTTTTCAAGAATGTTAGCACCTTGCAAAACACAAGCAGAGGTGCCTGAGCAGAATTTAGCAGCTACCACTGCTCCTCAGGTATCTGCTGCTGAGCCCACTGCTCTAGGTGATCAAAGCAGCAGACCAACTGTTTTGAAACCCACACCTTCAAATCCCAAAAATCCAAACAAAAGGAAAAATCAAAACCCCCCCAAACCAATCAAAACGGCAACTCTGGAGGATGAGATACCAGAGCTACTGCCTGTGACAACACAAATGTCACAAGAAACCACTGCTGCTACTTCCTCACAGCAGTTTGTACAAATATCTCAACCCATAACCAAAACTCCTCCTGCTTCTTCACAAAAAGAACAGGTTGTACTCATAGGGCCACCACATTATGATGCTCTGGAAACACTTGTTTCCATCATCCACAGCCCAATGCCCGGGGCAACTTCTCTTTCTACACCCCACCTCACATCCATAATTCCACCAAAAACACAACTTTTGTTGGATGCAATAGATTTGAACCAGGCATTACTCAGTCCTTCTTAATCACCTGTTAATGAGAATATACCTCAACAACTGACTGAGCCTGATGTTTCATTCATTGCTAACCCACCAACACAACCTGAGGAGGTTACACCCCTTGAGTTACAAGTAACTCTTGGTGGTAATCCAAGTGAAGCAGCCACTACAACTGTTGGACCCACTGGTTTACAGTTGGACAGTGGTTACATCAATAAGACTTCCTTGGAGGCAATTCCTTTTATAGCACCTCTGCCAACCACCAGTGGATTTATTTATCCTACTGGCAACATCAAAAGGTTGTCAAGTGTTGAAGGGAGAAGACCCCAGTACCAAGAAAAAGGGGCATCAGTGGTTAATGTTTGGAGTAAACTCCCTACCTCTACCACTGATAAAACCACTGTTAGTGGGAAATCAGATGATCCCATTAAATTGGGTGATGATTTAAAATACAGGATTTGATGGAACGAATTGAAAAGTTGGATACATCTGTTGCAGATCTTAAAAACATGCTACAGCAGGTGTTGAAAACTCAAAAGATGCAATCCACTGCTGTTCCACCTCAAGCACCTGTTCCACAACAGGCATCTGCTACAAATGAGCTCTGGAATCTATTTCAACCTTTTCTCTATCATCAAGCACAACTAGCAGATCAGCAACATGAAAAACATGTTCAACAGCTGAGACATGAAATGGAGTCAAGATTCAAGAACACTCAGGCTGATCAAAAGGCTCTCAAAACTCAGATCATGCACACCACTGGCACTGCTCCTCCAACAGTTCTCTTCATTGATCAACTTCCCCCAGATAATGCCAAAAAGGGGGAGAAAATTCAGGAGTGGAAAAGGAAGGGAATAGAGGATGGTCTCTACATTGCACCAGAAAATGCAAACATGACCAAACAGATCACTCTGCCAGATGGAAGCAAGAAAATTGATGTGACCACAAATGCACTGGCAGAAGCAGTTGCAAGTGTAAAAAGGGATAGAGAGGCCAAAAGGAAAGCCAGGGTGGATTATCTGGATCAGGGTACTTCAGGGTCAAAAGATGATGAAAATCTTGTTGATGAAAAGAAGAAGCCTACAAAAATAGTAAGGCTACCCAAATCCATTCCAACCAGACGTTCAAAGTCTGTTTCAAAACCACCACCTAAAACAGCTGTTGTAACTCCTGCTGTACCTACTACTGTTGGTACTTCAGTGGTTTCAACATCTTCTCCCACTTCAACACACACCACATCCACTGCCTTACCACCATCCCCACCAAAAACAAAATCACCTCCTGCCAAAAGGCAGAAGACAGCAGTTGTTACAACATCTGCTGTAAAGACAACAGTGGTTGGAACACCAGTTGTTTCAAAAACTGTTAGTCAATCACAAATCACTGCCACTACATCCACCACCACTGTTCCATCCAAAACATCATCAGCCCCTCCTCAAACAAAGAGGAGAAGGCTAATTCTCAAAGATGATGACACTTCACCATCTCAAACATCTTCAAAATATTTAGCTCTTGTCACAATACCAAAACCAGTTGCTCTCTCTTCAGTTCGAATGCACAAGCCCTTACCTCCTGCAGGTGTTCAGTTTCCTCTTGAACTAGCAGCTGTTAGAGAAGAAATAAAATCATTTTACTATGAGGATGACCCTTGTCACACCCGCTCATAGCGGAAGCGCGAGGTGTGATCTGATCGGTTCTCATTGCATAACAATATAAGTGAACATACTAAATGAATCAAAACAAGCTCCAGTGCCATTGTCATAATCATTTCAAAACAACGCAACATAAGTTAAATGTATTGGTTACAAACCATCAAATGAAAATAAGTTGTCATTGTTTTATAAATCAAAATGTAAGTCTTAAAATGTCAAGGCTTTGACCACTATATCACCGCAAAGAGGCGGTATATAACGGGCAAACCCTTCAAATGGTGGCATGGAGTCTTGATACTTGCTTTCCTTGACTGAAATGTCTGCATGGTCCACTAATTTCCTGAAATACATGTTAAGTTTGAAAACATCAACAAAAGTTGGCGAGTTCATGCAGTTTAGTTGTATGAGATGTATCTGTAAAATGTGAGTTGTATAAAATGTATCTGTAAAATGTGAGTTGTATAAAATGTATCTGTAAAATATGAGTTGTATAAAATGTATCCATAAAATGTGAGTTGTATAAACTGTATCCATAAAATGTGAGTTGTATAAGATGTATCTGTATGTAAAGATGTAGTATGTAAAGCGTCAATGAAATCGTTGATCATTAATGTTTCGCGAGGACATTAATATGTGTGACGAATTAGGAAGCAATCCAAACCTAGACGATTTTCGTGTCGACTACTATCGACTGGGACAGAAGCGCACTCTTCTGTATGGGTCCACGACCAAGAGTGGGGCTCGCCAAAACCCATTAGATCTAACCCTCTGTACCTAGGTCCAAACTGGATTAATGGTGCTTAGATGTATGACCCTAATCGCACATGATCTAAGGTGTTTCATTCCATGACTTATCATACTATAAACATGTATTTTCCCCGATAGTTGTAAAGTTGTAAAACATTTAAAATGAATAGGGGACATGAACTCACAGTATTGCGTCCGTGAATGATACGTGTTTGTGGTCTTACGCGTGGTCGTCTTGAACAATGTTGCGACCTACAAATGTTCTTATATTTGTTAGACACCTCGGTCTTTGTAAATGACTTGAGTACAAGTCTTGTGTCTTAAGTATGTGTAAGACTTGTATGTCTTCATTGTTCGTTGAATTGTGTATTAGATGAATCAATTGTTAATCGGTTATATATATTTTTCACCATATATATATATATATATATGCAATCTTGTATCTTGTGAGTTGTATCATCGAGTCTTGTCTTCTTGATTTCGTGTCTTGTATGAATAAATTGTATAATTGTATTTTTTTACCAATTATATGTCATTGGGCTTAGCCCAAGAATTCATGTTATTGGGCCTAAATGGTGTTGGGCCTAAATTGTGTTGGACCTCAATAGTGTTGGGCCTCAATAGTGTTGGGCCTAAATAGTGTTGGGCCTAAATAGTGTTGGGCCCAAATGTTATTTGGGCTTAATGTTATTGGGCCTTGGCCCATATGTTTGGTTTTGGGCTTAGCCCATGAGTCTTGATATTGGGCTTAGCCCATGTATTTATGTTAAGCCCAATTAGGATGATAAACCCATTTATAAAATAGCCCATTTGTTATAAAATAAGCCCATTTGTTATAAAATAAGCCCATTTGTTATAAAATAAGCCCATTTGTAAAATAGCCCATTTGTTATAAAATAAGCCCATGTGTTAAAAATATATTCTTTTATTTTTATAAAAATTACTAAGTATAGGCTTTTTAGTTAAAAGAATACATAATAGTTTTTATAAGTTTCAAAACATCTGAATATTGTTGTCGGTGATTTGTATATATTCTCGTCGAAAGATCGCCTAAACGTCGTAGTAACTCCTCGGAATGGCGATATGTTCATAGATTCGCCCGTCGGTCGTTTTGATCATAAGTTGTGTCCGAAAGCTCGGAATGTCCGTAAGTGTGTTTTAAGGCGTATTTAAATGTAGTCTTGTAAGACTTTAGTCAAAATGTGCATGGTGTTCATTTGTACCATTGTATTCAAGTTCCTAGTTATCATATATATAACTAATACAAACAAATAACACATAGCACATAAGTTGTTAAGTTAACTAAATATATATTTTCTCAAAAATATATATTTATATCAAACTTTGCTTTTATAAAAACTATTCTTTAAAAATCTTTTTAATCTAATAAAGATTTTGTCAAAAATAATAGTTTTTATAACTTATGATTTTTAAGAAAAATTGCCATATTTCATTAGAAATATGGACTTTGCCATGTTTAATAGAAACATATCTTTTTCTTATAAAATCACCACTAATCTTCTCATATTTTTCTTAATAAAAACATATGAGATTTATAACATAACTTATCAAGATGAACTCATAATCATGTAGGATTTTGGTATGATCTTTACATATGTTTACTAGTTCAAAAATCATACTTTCTTCTAGTTTTTAACAAGCTTTTTATAAAAACCCATCTTGTATGTTTCTTTTTATAACTTTGTAAAAGTATTATTTTTAGTTAAAAACCTTACATACTTTAACAACATCAAAGATTATGATCATCCATCTAAACATTTATGCTTAACAAAACCCTTAAACATCTTCATGTACACTTGTTAGATTATGTTTTTAAACATGATCTAAAAAGTTATTTGTATGCTAATCATCAAAACTAGATCAAATATGCAAGTAATCATCAATAAATCACAACATAAACACCCTTTTATATCATGATTATTATTTGGTTCTTTGTATTTTCATCTTATTTTGTATTGTTGTTTTAGTTATAAGTTGTTCTTTAAATAATAAATACATAAATAAGTATGAAAAAGAGATTGTTGAAGCTTACTTCTAGCACTAATGGCTAGGGATGATCTAGAGGATGATTAGAAGCAAAGAAGATGAAGATCTTGTTAGTAGAAAACTCTTGGATGGATGAAAAAGCTTGCTTTAACTTGTATGTGCTTTAGATCATCTTAGGTTCCATAGGAAATCGTCTTGATCATCAAAGAAATGACTAAATTGAAGTGGGTTTTTATGGTGTTCTTGGTGAAAAAGATGAAGATGATGAGAGAGTTTGTGTGTGAAGGTTATGGTGTGAAAGTGTGTGTAATGTGCTAGTAAACTAAGCTTCAAAAAGTGTTAACAATCTTTCACCAAAATTCACCACTTGCCCACTTGGTTAATCCACTTGCAAACTTAGGATATTTATGGTAACTAGTTGAAAAAGTGGGTCCCACACAAGTGGTTAAAAATGTTGTAACTTGTTTCACTAGTTTAAAGTGTTAGTTTTTATTAGAAATTGTTAGAAAAAGCTTAGATGTTTAAGTGTTTAAGTGTTTTCAATGTGTTAAGTGACCATTACTAGACCAAAATGATCCAAATAATGTTAGATGGTCACTTAAAAAAAAGATTCGATATTGTTCGGATATTCGTTTCGAGTTGTTTCCGTTAGACGTTATTTGAACGCTAAGTTGTGTAACTCGTGTGAATTGATGTAGTTATTGGTTCGGATGATACCTGAAGGTATCCTCACATGAATTCTATGTTAAATAGCAATTTTACATGTCGTAAAATTGTTAGAAAGCTGATTTCTGCAAAATTTCTGCGGAAAAGTGTTGAAATCGTCGCTTTTAGTGCTTTTCGGGCAATTTTTACTGTTATCGGACTTCGGAAAAGTTTTCAATCAAACCCTTGCATTCCTAGTTAGGGTTTAATATATATTAGATGTTGGACTTTCGTCTGAGTCCTAAAGATGTCGTTTAGATGATTTCTGCAGATCCTGAGTTCTCGTCAGAAAACTAGTTTACTAGATGCTTTTCTAGTAGTTTCGATGCATTGTTTAAACTGTTTCAAATGTACTTAATAAAAATGAATCATATGCATCCTAAGTAAGTATTCCATGAGTATGCTAAGTGTATGCCATGAAATACGCAGTTCGGGTGTTCAAAATGCATAAAAAAATGTAGCTAAAAATGAGTATTTAAGTGAAAAAAAAAAGTTACCGAAAAGTGGCAGTTGTCACAACCCTACCAAAAGGAGTTTGCCATCAATAAGAGGATATCCCTGGCCTAAAAATGTTGATGAATATTTGAAGATCTAGGCCAAGCATGCAGAGGATATCTCAAAAAGAAACACACAAGGGAAATCTGACAAAGAAATTTCTAGAACCTATCAATATCTGCTCACACAAGTCAGTTCCCTAGAACAATTTGCAAAAAATGTCAGTCAACAAATTTCAGAAAGGGCAGCTGAAACTTTGAAGAAAGACTACATTGAAAGCATCATGGCTCACAAGAAGTACAAAGGAGAGAGATACATGTACAAAGAGTGGACTGTTCCTGAGCTTGAAAATGAAGCAGCAAGAATTCAAGACATGATAAAAAGGAAAGTCACTCACACTCCTCCTGATTGGGCAAAGTTTAAAAAGAATGTACCTGACAAACAGGTAGAACTGAAAAGAATGAGAGAAGAACTGGTTGCTGCTGAATATGGAAACAAAAGACAAATTGCTAGATGGAAAGAAGATGTGGTCAGGATCACCTACAAAAGGTTGGAGGAATTAAGAAAGAAATATCCAAAAGTTCCTCAAAAGCCTGACTATCCTGAAGCTGAGGTTTCAAAAAGACCATCAAAGCTGCAAATCAGGAGAACCACTGCTCCAACTGGTGTTGCCATCTATAAAAGAAGGTCACACAAACAGTTGGGAGCTGAAACCATCCAAGAGTTGATAAAAGGAGATGACCTTGTAAAAGAAGGCATAAAGAAAATGATCATAGAAACTCTTGGTTTGGGTCAAACTGCAAATACTGGTCAGCCCGTTATGAATAGGCCAGCCTCACCAAATACCTCTGCAAATAAACATCTCCCAAGAAACCCACCAGGCTCAAAAATACAAAAGTGGGAAAGTGACAAACAGAGCTGCGTATTGACTTTGCTCAGGTCTGGTGGAGAAGTGGAGAAAATATCAAGGGAACAAGCACTTGGCCTGAGTCTTGAAGATTTGCAGGATCTCCTTGATCTTCCACTTAGCAGGGATGATGAAGACACAGATGCCCTTAACTTTGAACTACAATTTAAAGGACAAATAAGGGAACTGTTGATGAGGCAATAAACGTCCACAATAATGAAGAGTTTTGGCATTATCTGTTCCAGGGGGAGATTGTTGGGATTGAACCCTATCAGAGGAACAGATAATTAAAGCCAAAACTGTATCAGAGCTGTGGATCCAGAATAAGCAGATGTTTACATACAAATCTCTCCCCTTGAAAGTGATTTCAACATCTGCTGACCTCCTATCTGCTGATCTTGCAAAATGTTGACCTACAACTACTGCTCAAAAAAAGACCTGATGAAAGACTAAAGCCCTGCTGATTCAATCTACTGCTTTGAGTTAAGCTTTGCTGATCCGGACAAGTGCTGCTGGGTTCACAGCAGTGGAAGGTTACAGCAGCTGATCAATAGTCTGTTTTGTAATATAATGTAATAGCAGTAGTTAACATAGCCGTGTTTGTATAGATCAGAGGTTAGAGTTTGTTAGGAGGTTAGATGTCACTTTCATGGTGACGTCAGCTAAGATGCTCAGTAGTTTGCAAGTGCCTATAAATAGATCAGTACTTTGTACTGTTCTATTAGCTCTTTTGCACAATCGTCTTCTTTGCATGAACAAACAACTGAGCTCTGGCTGAGGGGGAGTTTGCATTCATTCATCAATCATTGTAATCGTTATTGAAATAAATTCAATCTTCCGATTCATTGTGTAAAGATGTTTGATCAAAGTATTACTCTCGTTTGATTGTATGCAAAGTTTGTTTTCATCATAATTCCGCTGCACACTCATCCATTTTCATCTTAATTACAAACACAAAATACAATCAGAATCAAACTCAGATCCAACAATATGGGTAACCCCCGAAATCTTGTTTGAGAGATTGCCTGATCTGAAATACTAGGTCTTTATACTGTTTGATATCTGGGGTATTATACCTAGTCTTCTGATATTGCGGAAGCAATGGCCTAGACTTCGTATAATACTTTAAGCGCTTTAAAAGCTTACCCTCTACATAAAAATTGAAAAATATCGAAAGATATGAATCAATTGCAGTTGAAGAAAAGATTCCCTAAAGGGAACACACCTAAAGTCGAGCCTTCATCTCTTTGTCTGAACGGAAGTTCATACCTGAGCTCTCAAGGTCTCGCACTAACCCAGATACAGATATCAGATTGGTATACTCACCTGTAAGACTGAATTTAGGGAATTTTGATACGGGAGTATATTCTGAGGTGGGACACGCGAATAAGTTTAATTCCTTAAATGTCACACCCGACCACGTAAAGCAACAAATCGTGGCGGAAACGTCGAGGAGTGTTGTAACAGAATTATCCTTTCATAACCATGGATACAAGGAGAGTTTCGTTTTATTGATAATATTAAACATTAACATTGTCTTAACACATAACAAACAAATTACATATCGACTATCACTGTTATTATGTCACTAAGGCATTGTCTAGATCCTATGTGACGCATGCATCTTAGAAATCACATCAAGCAACAACACCTGAAACATATGTAAAAACAAAGTCAGCAAAGAAATGCTGGCGAGTACATAGGTTTTATAAGAGTATTGGAATCATGGCTAGTTTATATGTTGCAGTACTTTATTAGACTACAAGAGTCAAAATACAAACCTCGTTTTGAAAAGTGTATTGCAGCATAATTAACTAACTCAAATCGAGTTGGTTATAATTTATAAAACCTCGTAGCCATGATTCATAACCCAAAAACATTTGTTTTAGAAAACCAATTTGTAAAACATCTCGTATTAACTCGTTAATAAAACTCGTATGGTTTATATCTTTTTAGAAAAACATCGTTGTGTGACATCGTTTCAAAATCGTTTACCCAAGTGAACTAAATAACGTCACGGTATGTAATATGATGAAAACACTTATATATAGGAAGTACCAGCGGCGTATCCACCATGCTTTCACCACATTACACCCGTCCCGTTATCTAAACACTTAACCAAAAACCAATCGTTTATTCAACTCGTTTAACTTGTTCAAATTGTTTCAAAATCGTTAACTCGTTTAAATCGTTTAAAAATCATCCTCGTTTTAATTGTGAAAACTATTCTTGGTCGTCTCGCTAACAACATTCAAACCTTCGTGACTCGACTATCTCGCTTCTCGCTTCTCGCTTCTCGCATTAACAAACCACCAAAGGGTAAGTTAACTAACATCAGATTCAGTCGTTACCCACAACCCCCACACATAACCATGGGTGCAGTAAAATAACGGGATTTATCAGATCCTATGGTACCATAACCTAATACTGGTCGGCTTGATCAATGCTAATGAATGTCATTTGTTTTTTAACTACAACCAACAAGTTTGTTCACTTTATTGAAATCGTTATTAGTTTTGTATAAACCATCTTAATTGTTTTTGAAAAACCATCGTTTTAAACCTTGAAAATCATTTTGTAGATATGAATCACCCCAAAACAATTGAAAACAGTAAAATAGGGGAACTATGTACTCACATGAAGTGCAAAGTATCCTCAATCAATAGAACTTCAACAAACTCAAGTAAACCAGAGAAATCAAGCAGCACCTAGTAATCGAATCACTAATCAAACAATAGACGCCTAAATCGGAAGATCGGACAGAATGAGGTCTTGTAAACCAAATGAGTGTTGTGTTGGGTTTTTCACATGTTTATCAAAGTAATTTTATCCGAATAAAATTAAAACGCAGCGGAATGAGGATTTAAAACATGTTACTTTGCAAGATTTAAAACCATTTTAAATGCAAAAACCCAAAATCGGATCCATATATGAAATGCATGCTATCAAAATACAACCATAGGGTGTTTGAGAATTCAACCTTTCTTTGGAGCAAGGAGATGGAAGATGATGATGAATCTTGAATGGTAGCTTCCAAACGAGAAAGCCTCAAGCTAGTATACCCCCAAGCCTCCAACAAAACACCTTGAGATTCCTAGGATTTAAACACTTGAAACTCAAATGAAACACCCTCTTGATCAACCTACCTTGGCCGAAAATTTTAGAGAGTTTTTAGCTCTTGCACTTGAAAAACTTGCAAAGAAAATGATAGATTAGTTACAAGTCTTGGAAACCCCTTTTCTTAAAAGGATGAGAGAGAGAGTTGCCACCCAAAATGGCCAATCAAGCTTCATCTAGATATGTAAAATGCATGCAACATGATTGGACCAAAAAACTTGTGTGAGTTCCCATGAAGGGGGCGGCCTAGCTTTTATTTTTATAAAAAAAATTCAAAATTTTTCTTATAATAACAATTTAAGTCATATGTAATTTTATAACTTTTATAAAATTATAACATCTCATGTTTTAAGACTTATACAATTTTTATTAAGTCATTTAACCCTTTAAATGACAAAATAAAATATTCTCTCAAAATAAATTTTCCATATAATTTATTAGTTTGTCAAGTGCAATTATTTAGAAAACCGATTTCTAAATATTGTAAGTGTTAATATTTATTTGTTTGATCATATCATAAATAAATATTGTAGGTGTTTGTCTAGCTTGTTATTGGGTATGACCCGACTTGGATCATAACGTACTAGCCACATCAATTTAATATGTGTCTTGGGCATACAGAGTCCAACAATCTCCCACTTGCACAAGATACATAGAAGATTGATGCAAGTAGTAAATAACGCCTAACAACGGTTCACTACCCCTAATACGTATGACGAAATGCCATTCAATAACATCATCCCCTTCAAGTCCCTTACTTGAAAATGATTTAGGTGAATCTATCATTTATCCTTTCGTTACAGATGTCATGTTAGATCCAGAGACACAGTGTGATCATTCTCTGTTGATTTAACTTTAACAGGCCTTAGACATCTTACTCTCAACGAATAAGAGGAACAAATCCCTTCTTGACTACATACGTCTCTCACAATCACCTCGTACCACACCTGAGCTTAGCCTTGTGTACTGTCTTATTACAGACAGCGAAGAACTAAGTCAAGGTACAATATTTAGTGAATATCAAGACCCAATATGTATCTCAGGTCAGAGGATACTATGATATTCGCCTTTGCTCAAATTTACTTATGATCAATCATAAATGATTCCATGCAGTAACATTTGAGAGTGGGTCAGTCCAATATTTGTATCCCACAAATATCTATGAACTTTGGCAACAACACTTTGCTCTATATTCATACCTAATGAATATCCACCAATCCAAGTTCATAATAGTCTTACATTCATATTTGTTCCCACAAGTATGATCGACTACGGACATTTAGAATAATTAATTTATTCACGGATTTAAACATGCTAAAATGGAACATAACTCAAAATACCATAAAAGAGTTAAAATAACAATTGTTCCAATATCCAAATACAAAATAGATCAAATCCATTCACTAGAATATTGAAGTCCTAAGGCACAAGTATGACCCTCATGTTTTGGCCGTTCAAGGAGCTTCGTGAGTGGATCCGCAATGTTTTGATCGGTGTGAACTTTGCGAATACATATCTTTCCCTTTTCAACTTCATCCCTTATGTAGTTGAATCTCCGCTCAATGTGCCTTGTCTTTTGATGTGCACGAGGTTCCTTGATTTGAGCAATCTCACCCTCGTTATCACAAAAGATCTCTAGGGGGTCTTGAATGGTAGGGACTACCCCTAGGTCGGCAATGAACTTCTTTAGCCATGCAGCTTCTTGTGCTGCCAATGAGGCGGCGATGTATTCTGATTCTGTAGTGGACAATGCTACAACATCCTGCTTCGAGCTCTTCCAAGAGACTGCAGCTCCATTCAAAATGAAGACATACCCAGATTGTGATCGAGAACCATCTCGATCAGTTTGGAAACTCGCATCTGTGTAACCCTTTACAACGAGTTCCTCTTCACCAGATCCATATATTAGAAACATGTCCTTAGTCCTCCTAAGGTATTTCAATATGCTCTTAACAGCCATCCAATGACTGTTACCTGGATTTTGCTGGTATCTGCTTGTCATGCTTAAAGCGCATGACACGTCCGGTCTAGTACATATCATTGCATACATTATGGATCCAATAGCAGACGCATATGGGATTCCTTTCATTCTTTCTTGCTCATCCTTTGAGCTTGGACATTGAGTTATATTCAATATCGTCCCCTTTTGAATAGGTACCAAACCTTTCTTAGAGTTCTCCATCTTGAACCTTTTCAAGACCTTGTCAATGTATGCACTTTGGTTTAAACCTATCAAGCGCCTTGATCTATCCCTATAGATCTTTATTCCCAAAATATAGGCAGCTTCTCCAAGATCTTTAATGGAAAAACATCTTCCAAGCCATGCTTTTACACCTTCCATGGTTGGAATGTCATTTCCAAATAGTAGAATGTCATCGACATACAATACTAAGAAAGTGACGGTGCTCCCACTAGCTTTCTTATACACACAAGCTTCATCGCCGTTCTTGATGAACCCAAAATTCCTAATCTCTTCATCAAAACGGTGATTCCAACTTCTCGATGCTTGTTTCAATCCATAGATTGATTTCTTTAACTTGCACACTTTGTTAGGATGTTTTGGATCGACAAAACCTTCAGGCTGAACCATATAGACATCTTCATCAAGATATCCATTGAGGAAAGCCGTTTTGACATCCATTTGCCAAATTTCATAGTCATAATATGCAGCTATGGCAAATAATATCCTAATCGACTTTAGCATTGCCACTGGCGAAAAGGTCTCATCATAATCAACCCCTTGAGTTTGAGTGAAACCTTTTGCTACAAGTCTCGCTTTATAAGTATCCAAGTTACCATGCATATCTGTTTTCTTCTTGAAAACCCACTTACTTCCAACTACTTTGGAGTTAAGAGGTGGCACAACCAATTCCCAAACTTGGTTGTCATACATGGATTGCATCTCTACGTTCATGGCTTCAAGCCATTTGTCGCAATCAGATTTTGACATTGCATCATGGTATGTGGTTGGTTCATCTGAATCTACCACATAGCATCCATCCATGAAAAATCCATATCTTTCAGGTGGATTACTAATTCTACCAGATCTGCGAACGTTTTGTGTATGTTGATCAACCATTTGATCATTTTCAACAACCTCTTGTTGAGTGCTAGTATCAACCAAACGTGTATCGGGTTGTGGTTCTTGATCCTCATCAAGTTCCACTGTTCTACTAGTTCCTTCCATAAGGAACTTATTCTCCAAGAACTTACCCTTCCGAGCAACAAATACCTTTTGCTCTGTTGGATCGTAGAAATAATATCCTATATCATCTTTAGGATATCCTACGAAGATACACTTAATGGATCGTACTTCTAACTTGTTTGGGGTGTATTGCTTCACATAAGCATCACAACCCCACACTTTTAAATATGATAAAGATGGAACTGTTCCATGCCATATTTCAAAAGGTGTCTTATCCACTTTCTTGGTTGGGGCCATATTTAATATACGAGCCGCGGAGAGCAAAGCGTAACCCCAAAATGATAGAGGCAATGTGCTTCTAGCCATCATAGATCGAACCATATCCAATAAAGTTTGATTTCTCCTCTCAGACACACCATTATGTTGTGGTGTTCCAGGTGGAGTAAGTTGTGAGATGATCCCACAACTCCTAAGATGATCTTGAAAGGCATCGCTAAGGTATTCACCTCCTCTATCGGAACGAAGAACTTTGATTGTCTTGGTGAGTTGATTCTCTACTTCGTTTTGGAAGATTTTGAACGTTTCAAAAACTTCATCTTTGTGACTTAGCAAGTACACATAACCATAACGACTAAAGTCGTCGGTAAAAGTTACGAAGTATCTTTCACCATTCCTAGTCATTGGCTTAAAAGGACCACATACATCTGAATGTATGATGCCTAATAAATCTTTTGCCCTTTGGTTTGTGCCACTAAAGGGTTTCTTGGTCATTTTACCTTGTAAACAAGATTCGCATGTATCAAATGAACCAATTTCATTTGTTTCCAAAAGACCATTCTTTTGAAGTGTTTGCATGCGATTTCTGTTTATATGACCAAGACGACAATGCCAAAGATAGGTCTCACTCAAACCCATTTTGAGTTTCTTGGTGTTTGCTTGGTACATCGAATTATCAAATGATGTATTATCATGAACCAATTCATAAATACCATTTAAAGGCGTAGCTTTAAAGTAGAACATGTCATTCATCAAAGCATAAATTTCATTGTTCACAAACTTAAAATCAAATCCATATTGTCTTAAAAGGGAAACTGAAATAATGTTCCTAGTCAAACTAGGAGCATACAAAACATTTTTCAAACATATTTCCAAACCACTTGGAAGTTTTAAAACATAGTCTCCTTGGGCTTCAACTTGAACTTTCGCTCCATTGCCCATGAAGAGACTAGTATCTCCCTTCTTGTAATGCTTATTTCTTTTGAACCCCTGCAACGAATTGCAAATATGAGTTCCACATCCGGTATCTAATACCCATGTGTTAGAAGAAATAACATTTAGATCAATATGTATCATAAAGATTGTACCTGAGGTTTGCCCTGCATCCCTCTTGTTTTTCAACTCTTTGAGATAGGTTGGACAATTTCTTTTCCAATGTCCTATCTCTCCACACTCAAAGCATGGATCGCTTGTGGCAACTTTTGCCTTCTTCTCTTTTGGTTTTGGTGGTTCTGCTTTTGCCTTTCTTTTTCCCTTCCCTTTGACGTGTCCCTTTCCCTTGGCAACATTTGCTTTGGTGTCAGGGTGATGCCCTTTCTTGCCTCCCTCATTGATCGTTAGAACGGGTAAAGCCTTTTTACCCATTCCCGCTTCGGCCGTTTTGAGCATTGCATGAAGCTCACCAATGCTCTTGTCCCATCCATTCATGTTATAGTTCATAACAAAGCTTTCAAATTTCTTTGTTAAAGAGTTGAGGATCAAATCCGTAGCCAACTCTTTAGAGACGGGACAATTAAGCCTTTCGAGGCGATCAATGTGGCTTTTCATCTTAAGGACGTAAGATGAGACCGATTGGGTTTCCTCCATCCGACATGCATGAAGCGCTCGAACCGTTTCGAAGCGTTCTACCCTTGCTTGTTGTAGGAACATTTCCTTCAATTGGGTAATCATGTCATATGCCCCATGATGTTCAAAGTCCTTTTGAATCTCGGGAATCATAGTTCCCAACATGAGGCATGAGGCTTGCATGGAGTCCTCGGTATACTTAACCCAATCATTGTAGGCTTCTACATCTTCCTCGTCAGGTTGGTCGGGAATAGGATCGTCCAACACATAGGATATCTTCTCTTGTTTGAGAACAATTCTCAAGTTTCGAAACCAATCCATGAAGTTGTTATGGTTGAGACGATCCTTTTCAAGGATGGTTCTTAGTGATAGGTTACGGACGGTTTGGGTAATCGGGTTTGCATTGTTAGCGGCCATCTACAAAATTTAACAAAGTTCAATTTTAGTATTTTCGATATTATTAAAATTTTAATCATTAATACCCTTTTAATGTCTCATAGACAATTAATAATTAAAATCTAGAATCCAACGTTACATTTAAATATTGGTTAGGTGACCTTTATCCCATTATTTAAATTAACAAGGTAGTCAACGTTTGACGATTGCAACCCTTTGCAACTTCTAGCTATATGGGATCGGTTAAACATCTTTATGTTTAGTTGGCATGTTTAATCCCATCAACACCTTTGTTCCCCATGCTTCGGTGACCCTAAGTTCATGGTTTCCAAATCAAGTAGTCCAACTTACACACACATGTGAGTTTACACACATAAGTGGTTAGGTGACCTTTATCCCACAAACATGGTGAACCCACCTCAAATATACAAGTTTCCTCAAATGTGGTTAGGTGACCTTTATCCCACAAAGAGTTCCCAAGTAATTCGAGTGTTGTATAAAAGGATGGTGTTTGACTTGTTTTATAAAAGGGATTTTGTTTTTTTCAAAATTCTAGTTTAGAAAAATTTTATGTACCATATATTTGCATGCATTCAAATCAATGGTACTTTAGTGAAAACCAATTTTTCAAGGTTCTTTTAATAAAACTCATTTTATTATAAAATCATTAATTTTTAATAAAACCTTTTATTAATCGTTTTAATGATTTTGTAAGAACCAATTTTAAGCTTGTTGTTGATTTTTAGTTTGTTAAGCATGCATATCCAAATATCATCCAAACAACTTATACAATTTTTATTAAGTCATTTAACCCTTTAAATGACAAAATAAAATATTCTCTCAAAATAAATTTTCCATGTAATTTATTAGTTTGTCAAGTGCAATTATTTAGAAAACCGATTTCTAAATATTGTAAGTGTTAATATTTATTTGTTTGATCATATCATAAATAAATATTGTAGGTGTTTGTCTAGCTTGTTATTGGGTATGACCCGACTTGGATCATAACGTACTAGCCACATCAATTTAATATGTGTCTTGGGCATACATGTCACACCCCGGCCGCGTATAACATGCAACCGCGGCGGAAACGCCGGGGAGTGTCGTGGACAGAATTAAATTGTTTCATAACCATGGCATACAAGTTGTATTTTTATTTATAAACAAAGGTGTTACATTGTCTTGGAAAGAGAGTACGGAAATCAAAACATAATTAAGCTAGTTCAAACTTCATTTTTAGGCTCTAAGGCACAGGTCCGCCCTAGAATCATGATCATCGTCCTATGGAATAGCTCCTGAAAACACATGTGAAAGTAGGTACGTCAGCATAAAAATGCCTGTGAGATACATAGGTTTTGTGAAAGTGGGGTTCATGACTTGAGTTTTAAAGAATGTTTAATAACAGTCAGTCATGAACCTTGTAATTTGTTTTGCTTTGTAAATCATTTGAAAATGATAACATCAAACGATATGTATAGATAAATGCAAGGTTAAACGAATAACCAAGTAAAGTGAGTTGAATAAGATAAGTTGTTTGTGAAAATAATGTCTTGTGAAGAATATGTTACTTATGTAAAGTGTAATGTGTCTAAACTGAAATGACTTAGATAACGCCACGATATGTAATATTATACAAACATTTATATATAGAAGTACCAGCGGCGTATCCACCATGTTTGTATCATATTACATACGCCCCGTTACTTGAATCATTCACCCAAACCAATCCACCATGTAAATTGTTCATGTGTAAACCAAATGTCAAGTGTTATTGTAATCCATGTCAAGTGTTTATGCTCAAGTGTAAACCACCAAATGTATATGTCAATGTCGACGTGTTTATGTTCAATGTAAATCATGTAATGTGAAATCCCAAAATGTATGGTAAGCGAAAAGTATCAACTTAAACCATATGCACAAAAGAAGTCGTTGAAGTAAAACGTGGTTTAAATCAGCGTTATGTTCTGCGGGAAATGCATGCTCAATGATAATAACATTTATGCGGTATTGTAAACTATGCATACATCCAAGCCTTGAGACTGCGGCGATAAACCCTTAAACAAATTAAAGGTTTATCTAAGTTATGTATATCGAATTTCGGTCATTCCTTCCAGTCCTATCAAACCCAGGACTTCAGGAATGGGAGTTGTCAATTCCTATGGTACCACTACCTACTAACGAACGGCGTAGCTAATGTTAATGAATGTATTGTCCCATGTTAAACAAACCAAATGTCATAACAAAATGAAGGCATGTGCCCATATGCTGAGTAAACATATGCAGCAGAAATGTTCATGTAAATCAATGTGTCCATATGCTGAGTAAACATATGCAACAGAAATGTTTATGTAAATCAATGTGTCCATATGCTGAGTAAACATATGCAACAAAAATGTTCATGTAAATCAATGTGTCCATATGCTGAGTAAACATATGCAACAGAAATGTTTATGTAAATCAATGTACTAAGTACGCACACAATGGGCATACATAGCATAAAATGTAATGAAATCGTGTACTATAATGTACTAACAACATAGCAGGCAGATGATGTGAAAACATGGAAAGCATGAATGTAACAGGTAGGCACATGTGTTTCACCCCAAAACAGTTGGAAAACAGTAAACGAGGGGTTCTATGTACTCACCTGAGGTTGCTTTGTTGTTCTTGTGAAATAACCAGGTAAATGCGAGAGGTCACGGAATATCAACGGCACCTAATAGGTAGCTATGTTAATATACCGGACCAAATCGGAAGATCGGATAGCACGCGGGTTCGTAAACCAAACGAGTATGGAGACTCGTGTAATATGGTTTAACAAAACCTACATACTAAAATGGAACTTAACCTAAGTGCTTACGGTCCATCACGACCCGTTTAGGTAGCTTACGCTACCCTAACGCGTCGTTCGCGTAGAACGCGTCTGGAACGCCTAACATCGTGACCACAAGGTATAACCTCGGAAGGTTATAGCTATGGTCACCTAATGTGTTTGGTCAGGTCCTAATGACCGACCAAATGGGTCGGGTTCGAAAGCATAAGCGATGGTTTAGATCGCTTACCTTACGACCCTATATAAGCACAAAACTAAAAGTGACGAGCTAAGCATGTTAGAACATGCTTAACTAAGTTTAGAAACAGGTTTGACATAAAAAAAACGGCTTTGATGCCCACGAGTAGTTTGGTTACAAAATATGCAAGAATGCACATTTTGGCCGAAACTACGACTCGTCACCGAGCCTAGATAACGTGGTGATCAGTAGGTATGGTCACTACGGACCATGACCATCGTGATCACGCTCACGTTATGAAGTTCCATGAACTTCGCATCGACCATAAGCTGGTCTATGCAGAAAGTCAACAAAACGTTGACTTTCGGACTCGAAAAGCGAATAAAAGAGCGAAAGAAGACTTACGGAGGGTCCCCGAGTGCTAATCAAGACCAAATAGCTCAGGTATGAAACAATGGTTTCAACTTAGAGCTTTAGATCTGATTTTGTGGGTTTTTACTCAAATGGGGGGGGTATTTATAGGAAAGGTGGAACCGTTAGGATCGTTTTATCGAATATCGTGCCTTGATCTCATGCGTACATGTGTCCAGGGGTTAGATTCAGTGAACTTGACCCTTGGCCCTTCATTTGGGTGAAAAGGCATCGCCCTTTGATCGAACGAAAGGCCAGATTCTGCATTAAATGCAAAATCTTCTGTCAGACATGTTCACGCGGCCCGCCTCATATTTTGGGCAATCCTTACGCGGGCCGCCTGGCCCCTCTGATCTGCACCACTTGCAGAATTTACACTTTTGGTCCCTGTTGCGTGTTTAAGCTATTTCCAGCCCTTCTAAGACCTGTAAAGCCATCTTTAAGGCCCTAAAATGATGCCTAAACATTGTGGACATGAAACATGCCCAAAAATATGTCGGATGTCGGTTCGTTTGGCCGTACGATCGCGATGTTCGCTTAATTACGACGGAATGCGCATAAGCGCAAAAGACGATCCAAATGACGCGACGAATGGATTTTTCTTATGCCAAACACTAAGGCATAATATAAGGATGCTTACATAAATTTTTGGATGTCCGGATGTATTCAGAACGTAAGTTATGCGCAAAAGTGCAAACTTAGGCACTTTTTGACACTTTTAGTCCCTGAATGATCCAAAAGTTTGTTTTAGCATACCAAACCTCTCAAAGCCTATTTCTAAGCTATGTAAAGGATATTTATGGTATGTTTAACTTATGGACATGTTCCGGAATGTTCGTTACAGTTCAAATTGGCATACTTTCGCAGTTTGTCAAGTTTAGTCCCTGTAAGCGAATTAACTTGTTTTTGCTATACCAAAGCCTTCAAAACTTATTTCTAAGTTATGTAAAGGTTATTTAAGGTACGTTGAGTATATGCTGATGTTCCGGAGTATTTGTCGCATTAAACTGAGTACGTTTACGCACTAGTTAGCGTATAACTCTCCAGAAAGCGATGTAGAGTTTGGAGTTGAATAAAAGTCAAAACATGAAAATTGTGAAACACAATGAAACAAACATTGGGATCAAATTACATTATTTTATTGATAATTGAACTGTTTACAATGATTACAAGCACAATTGTTACAGTCTCCCCTACTTGTGGAAATTTCGTCCCGAAATTTATTTAGAGGAAACTGATGGAAAAAGATGCGGATATTTTGCCTTCATTTGGTCTTCACGTTCCCAAGTAAACTCGGGTCCACGTTTAGATTCCCAACGAACCTTGGCCAAAGGAATGCGCTTGCGTTTAAGCCACTTGACTTCACGTTCCATGATTTCTACCGGTTTCTCGACAAACTTCAGTGTTTTATCGACACGAATTTCGTCAAGCGGTATGTGGAGGTTTTCATCAGTTAAACGCCTCTTGAGATTGGACACGTGAAAGGTTGGATGAACATTTCCAAGTTCAGGAGGTAACTCAAGTCTGTAGGCTACCTTACCGATTCTTTCGACGATCTTGAATGGTCCAACATATCTAGGTGCAAGTTTTCCTTTCTTTCCGAATCTGATCACACCTTTCCAAGGTGAGACCTTAAGTAATACATGATCACCGACTTGAAAATCCAAGGGTTTGCGTTTTAGGTCCGCGTAACTCTTTTGACGGCTTCTAGCTGTCTGAAGGTTATCACGAACTTTCTTTACCTTTTCTGTTGTCTCTAAAATGAGGGCAGGTCCAGTAAGTTGAGCCTCACCGATCTCATTCCAGCAGACTGGTGAACGACATTTTCGACCATAGAGAGCCTCGAAAGGAGCCATGTTGATGCTGGAGTGATAACTGTTGTTGTAGGAGAATTCAATCAATGGAAGATGTGAATCCCAACTACCACCAAAGTCGATCACACAAGCTCTAAGCATATCCTCCAGTGTCTGGATTGTTCTTTCAGATTGACCATCCGTTTGCGGATGATAAGCTGTGCTCAGATTAAGTTGGGACCCCATAGCGGATTGCATGGTTCTCCAAAAATGAGAAGTGAAACGAGCATCTCTGTCAGAAATGATGCTCAAAGGAACACCATGTCTAGCTACAATTTCATCTACGTAGATTTGAGCAAGTCTGTCAGCTGAATAATCCTCACGGATTGGCAAGAAATGTGCTGACTTGGTAAGACGATCAACGACTACCCAGATGGCATCGTGACCTTTCTTTGTGCGCGGGAGTTTAGTAATGAGATCCATAGTAATGTTTTCCCATTTCCAAACTGGGATCTCTGGTTGTTCCAATAAGCCAGAAGGACGCTGATGTTCAGCCTTAACCTTAAGACAAGTAAGGCATTTGGATACGTATAAGGCAATGTCTTTCTTCATACCAGGCCACCAATACTGAGTACGAAGATCCTTATACATCTTATCTGAGCCAGGATGAATAGAATAACGAGACTTATGGGCTTCATCCATAAGCAAGGTACGGAGATTTTCTTGGCTCGGGACCCACAAACGGTCCATGAAGTAATATGATCCATTGTCCTTCAGCTCTAAAGCAGGAGTTATGTGATAAGGAAATTCCTTATCCATCAAACCTTGTGAAACACAAGATTGTTGAGCCTGAGAAATACGGGCTTGGATATCGGTTTGAATAACAGATTGGACACGTACACAATGAAGCTTAGTACGTTCCTTGCGACTCAATGCATCGGCTACGACATTCGCCTTACCAGGATGGTAGCGAATCTCGCAGTCGTAGTCGTTTAGGAGTTCAACCCAACGTCTTTGTCTCATGTTGAGTTCTTTCTGGTTGAAGATGTGTTGAAGACTCTTGTGGTCAGTGAAAACCACACATTTTGTACCGTACAAGTAGTGTCTCCAAATCTTAAGAGCGAAGACAACTGCACCCAACTCAAGATCATGAGTGGTGTAGTTTTTCTCATGTATCTTCAACTGCCTTGATGCGCATGCTATGACTTTGTTTCTTTGCATCAGGACGCAGCCAAGCCCTAATTTAGATGCGTCACAATAAACGACGAAATCATCATTGCCCTCAGGCAATGTTAGGACAGGTGCGTCGCAAAGCTTTTGTTTCAAAGTCTGAAACGCTTCCTCTTGTTTGACTCCCCAATCAAATGGCTTGTTCTTCTGAGTTAGAGCAGTTAGAGGAACTGCAATCTTCGAGAAATTTTCTATGAAGCGGCGGTAATAACCCGCTAGACCAAGAAAAGAACGAACTTCAGTAGGGGTAGTAGGTGTATCCCAATCCTTAATCGCACTGATCTTGGAGGGATCTACATGAATACCTTGTTCGTTGACAATATGTCCTAAGAATTGAACCTCTTTAAGCCAGAATTCACACTTGGAGAATTTGGCGAAAAGTTGCTCTTTCTTTAGGAGTTCCAACGTAAGACGAAGATGTTGCTCATGATCAGTTCGCGTCTTAGAATATATCAAAATGTCGTCAATGAAAACGATGATGAACTTATCTAAATAAGGCTTGCAGACCCTATTCATTAAGTCCATGAAAACAGCAGGAGCATTAGTCAAACCGAATGGCATGACTGTGAACTCATAATGTCCATAACGAGTACGGAACGCTGTCTTGGGAATGTCTTCTTCATGTACACGAAGCTGATGATATCCAGATCGTAGATCAATCTTTGAAAAGTAAGATGCGCCTTGTAATTGATCGAAGAGATCATCAATGGGAGGTAGGGGATATCGATTCTTGATGGTAAGCTTGTTAAGCTCACGATAATCGATACACATCCTAAAAGATCCATCCTTCTTCTTTACAAAGAGAACGGGAGCACCCCAGGGTGAAAAGCTAGGACGGATAAAACCTTTGTCGGAGAGTTCCTGCAGCTGTTTAGACAACTCTTGCATCTCGGACGGTGCAAGACGATATGGAGCTCTGGCAACGGGATTTGCACCAGGTACGAGATCAATACGGAACTCGACTTGGCGTGCTGGAGGTAGACCATGTAAGTCTTCAGGGAATACTTCGGAATAATCCCGAACGACAGGAATATCTGAAATAGACTTACCCTTGCCCTTATCTGCTGTAACATGTGCTAAGAAAGCCACATAGTGCTTTCGCAGATACTTCCGTGCTTTAAAACAGGACATGAGCTTGAGACCACCGGCAGGCTTCTCGCCACGAACTTGTAGGATCTCGCCTGTCGACAGCGGTATACGAACAATCTTCTCAGAACAAATTATCTCTGCGTGATGCTTGGATAACCAATCCATTCCCACTATAACGTCGAAGCTTCCAAGTTGCATTGGCGTGAGGTCAATAGAAAAAATATGGTCGTTAAGGTTTAACTGGTAGTTGCGTAGAACAGAGTTAAGAACAATGGGTTCACCACTGGCAACCTCTACTGTCAAAGGTTTACCTAGTTTTGTTCTAGACACGCGAAGCATTGTCTCAAAAGACAATGACACAAAGCTCTTGTCGGCACCCGAATCAAAAAGAACAGATGCTGGCTGATTATTAATAAAGAACGTACCGTTCACCACCTCGTTGTCTGCTTGTGCTTCTTGTGCATTCATGTTAAAGACTCGACCTCGAGCCGGTGCCGGATTCTGGTTTGCATTCTGGTTCTGGTTGACTAGTCTTGGACATCGATTTCTGTAGTGGGTCAGATCCCCACAGTTATAACAAGCACCTGGTGGGTAGTTTGGTCGTGCAGCCTGACCCTGTTGTTGAGCAACCTGTTGAGCAGGGTTCTGGACTGCGTGATTCTGAGCAAACCGACAAACATCGGCAAGATGACCCGATTTCCCACAGTTAGTACAGAAACGGCACTGATATTGTGGCTGGTGGTGACTGTTGCATCGATTGCACAAAGGTGCACTTCCTGAGTAGGGTTTCTTTGCTGGAGGCTGGTTGGGAGCTGCCTGGTTTGCTTGGGCAGTCACAGCAAAATTTTGGGAAGCCTTACGCTTCCTTGACCCCTTTGAGGAACCAGAGTCCTTTCCCTTCTTGTTCTGACCTTTCTTACTATCCTCCTTATCTGCCGACTGCTTCTTGCCCTTGTCACCCTTCCTATGTAATTTATTCTTTCGAATCTGCGACTCAGTCAGTGTCGCTGATAACTCGATTGCCTGACGGAGTGTGGTAGGGTTGCTACCAGTAAGGATATCTTGTACTGAGTCAGGTAGGCCGTCGATGTATCTTTCGATGGCCTTATCGAGTGGGGTAACCATAGTCGGGCAAAGAAGACTCAGCTCCTCAAACCTATCCGTATAAGCCCTGTGCTCGCCACTATCTTGCTTCAACACATCAAATTCTTTCTCCAACGCTCGTTGCTCATGACGAGGACAAAACTCCCTCATCATAAGAGCTCTCAGTTGAGCCCATGTCTGAGCTAGAGCAACTTCTGCACCTTGATCTCTCATAACCCCATTCCACCATGTAAGAGCCCTCTTCTGAAACACGCTCGAAGAAAACTCGACCTTGCGATTATCCGGACACTGCACATGGCGAAAAGTGTTCTCGATGCTCTCGAACCACTGAAGAAGCCCAGTTGCTCCTTCAGAACCACTAAACTTGAGTGGCTTAGCCTGGTTAAAATCCTTGTATTTGCATGTACCATTGTTGTTGTTGGCCTGGTTCCATTGAGCAAAGAGATTCGGAAATTGAGCAGCCATCTGCTGCGCAATAATCTCCGCCAGCTCGGCAGTAGCTATCTGGTTGTCGCGTCGAGGAGGCATTCTAGAAGAGAAAAACATGAAATGAAACGAGTGAGATGATTGGATGAAGAGAATGAGATGAAGCAAAAGCAATCAAAAGCAAAGATGGCGGTTATGCATCGCAATGCAAACAAGCGATATGAAATGTCTAGTCAAAGTAAATGGGTCAGAATTTGTGTATCGCGAAGACATGCTCGCCTATAAGTGAACACTCACCCCAAGAGTTCCCGGGTAAGAGTGACTGGTCCGATTATGTGGATTTGTACGAACACTCTAGCCTTAGACAGAAAACTCAGGGTACATGCATTCACCCTTCCAGTTCGCACGTGTTCACACTTATTAACCCAACACTTTGACGGGATCTTTGAAAATCCAAAGGGGTTCAAAACCTTATAATAGAGGGTTCAAAACCTAGTAATCAATCATCCTAGAACAGATGATTAATTTGCAAAGCGGATTCGGAACCGAAGTTCCCGTTGTGGTTACCACCTAAGGATAGGTGATGTGCATGTTTTAAACTCTAAACACAAGATAACTTGTGTTAGGGTCCTAAAAAGTTATAGTCTAGGTCAAAGCATTACTAATAACCTAATTCCCTATAACCAATGGCTCTGATACCAACTCTTCTGTCACACCCCGGCCGCGTATAACATGCAACCGCGGCGGAAACGCCGGGGAGTGTCGTGGACAGAATTAAATTGTTTCATAACCATGGCATACAAGTTGTATTTTATTTATAAACAAAGGTGTTACATTGTCTTGGAAAGAGAGTACGGAAATCAAAACATAATTAAGCTAGTTCAAACTTCATTTTTAGGCTCTAAGGCACAGGTCCGCCCTAGAATCATGATCATCGTCCTATGGAATAGCTCCTGAAAACACATGTGAAAGTAGGTACGTCAGCATAAAAATGCCTGTGAGATACATAGGTTTTGTGAAAGTGGGGTTCATGACTTGAGTTTTAAAGAATGTTTAATAACAGTCAGTCATGAACCTTGTAATTTGTTTTGCTTTGTAAATCATTTGAAAAATGATAACATCAAACGATATGTATAGATAAATGCAAGGTTAAACGAATAACCAAGTAAAGTGAGTTGAATAAGATAAGTTGTTTGTGAAAATAATGTCTTGTGAAGAATATGTTACTTATGTAAAGTGTAATGTGTCTAAACTGAAATGACTTAGATAACGCCACGATATGTAATATTATACAAACATTTATATATAGGAAGTACCAGCGGCGTATCCACCATGTTTGTATCATATTACATACGCCCCGTTACTTGAATCATTCACCCAAACCAATCCACCATGTAAATTGTTCATGTGTAAACCAAATGTCAAGTGTTATTGTAATCCATGTCAAGTGTTTATGCTCAAGTGTAAACCACCAAATGTATATGTCAATGTCGACGTGTTTATGTTCAATGTAAATCATGTAATGTGAAATCCCAAAATGTATGGTAAGCGAAAAGTATCAACTTAAACCATATGCACAAAAGAAGTCGTTGAAGTAAAACGTGGTTTAAATCAGCGTTATGTTCTGCGGGAAATGCATGCTCAATTGATAATAACATTTATGCGGTATTGTAAACTATGCATACATCCAAGCCTTGAGACTGCGGCGATAAACCCTTAAACAAATTAAAGGTTTATCTAAGTTATGTATATCGAATTCGGTCATTCCTTCCAGTCCTATCAAACCCAGGACTTCAGGAATGGGAGTTGTCAATTCCTATGGTACCACTACCTACTAACGAACGGCGTAGCTAATGTTAATGAATGTATTGTCCCATGTTAAACAAACCAAATGTCATAACAAAATGAAGGCATGTGCCCATATGCTGAGTAAACATATGCAGCAGAAATGTTCATGTAAATCAATGTGTCCATATGCTGAGTAAACATATGCAACAGAAATGTTTATGTAAATCAATGTGTCCATATGCTGAGTAAACATATGCAACAAAAATGTTCATGTAAATCAATGTGTCCATATGCTGAGTAAACATATGCAACAGAAATGTTTATGTAAATCAATGTACTAAGTACGCACACAATGGGCATACATAGCATAAAATGTAATGAAATCGTGTACTATAATGTACTAACAACATAGCAGGCATATGATGTGAAAACATGGAAAGCATGAATGTAACAGGTAGGCACATGTGTTTCACCCCAAAACAGTTGGAAAACAGTAAACGAGGGGTTCTATGTACTCACCTGAGGTTGCTTTGTTGTTCTTGTGAAATAACCAGGTAAATGCGAGAGGTCACGGAATATCAACGGCACCTAATAGGTAGCTATGTTAATATACCGGACCAAATCGGAAGATCGGATAGCACGCGGGTTCGTAAACCAAACGAGTATGGAGACTCGTGTAATATGGTTTAACAAAACCTACATACTAAAATGGAACTTAACCTAAGTGCTTACGGTCCATCACGACCCGTTTAGGTAGCTTACGCTACCCTAACGCGTCGTTCGCGTAGAACGCGTCTGGAACGCCTAACATCGTGACCACAAGGTATAACCTCGGAAGGTTATAGCTATGGTCACCTAATGTGTTTGGTCAGGTCCTAATGACCGACCAAATGGGTCGGGTTCGAAAGCATAAGCGATGGTTTAGATCGCTTACCTTACGACCCTATATAAGCACAAAACTAAAAGTGACGAGCTAAGCATGTTAGAACATGCTTAACTAAGTTTAGAAACAGGTTTGACATCAAAAAAAACGGCTTTGATGCCCACGAGTAGTTTGGTTACAAAATATGCAAGAATGCACATTTTGGCCGAAACTACGACTCGTCACCGAGCCTAGATAACGTGGTGATCAGTAGGTATGGTCACTACGGACCATGACCATCGTGATCACGCTCACGTTTTGAAGTTCCATGAACTTCGCATCGACCATAAGCTGGTCAATGCAGAAAGTCAACAAAACGTTGACTTTCGGACTCGAAAAGCGAATAAAAGAGCGAAAGAAGACTTACGGAGGGTCCCCGAGTGCTAATCAAGACCAAATAGCTCAGGTATGAAACAATGGTTTCAACTTAGAGCTTTAGATCTGATTTTGTGGGTTTTTACTCAAATGGGGGGGGGGTATTTATAGGAAAGGTGGAACCGTTAGGATCGTTTTATCGAATATCATGCCTTGATCTCATGCGTACATGTGTCAAGGGGTTAGATTCAGTGAACTTGACCCTTGGCCCTTCATTTGGGTGAAAAGGCATCGCCCTTTGATCGAACGAAAGGCCAGATTCTGCATTAAATGCAAAATCTTCTGTCAGACATGTTCACGCGGCCCGCCTCATGTTTTGGGCAATCCTTACGCGGGCCGCCTGGCCCCTCTGATCTGCACCACTTGCAGAATTTACACTTTTGGTCCCTGTTGCGTGTTTAAGCTATTTCCAGCCCTTCTAAGACCTGTAAAGCCATCTTTAAGGCCCTAAAATGATGCCTAAACATTGTGGACATGAAACATGCCCAAAAATATGTCGGATGTCGGTTCGTTTGGCCGTACGATCGCGATGTTCGCTTAATTACGACGGAATGCGCATAAGCGCAAAAGACGATCCAAATGACGCGACGAATGGATTTTTCTTATGCCAAACACTAAGGCATAATATAAGGATGCTTACATAAATTTTTGGATGTCCGGATGTATTCAGAACGTAAGTTATGCGCAAAAGTGCAAACTTAGGCACTTTTTGACACTTTTAGTCCCTGAATGATCCAAAAGTTTGTTTTAGCATACCAAACCTCTCAAAGCCTATTTCTAAGCTATGTAAAGGATATTTATGGTATGTTTAACTTATGGACATGTTCCGGAATGTTCGTTACAGTTCAAATTGGCATACTTTCGTAGTTTGTCAAGTTTAGTCCCTGTAAGCGAATTAACTTGTTTTTGCTATACCAAAGCCTTCAAAACTTATTTCTAAGTTATGTAAAGGTTATTTAAGGTACGTTGAGTATATGTTGATGTTCCGGAGTATTTGTCGCATTAAACTGAGTACGTTTACGCACTAGTTAGCGTATAACTCTCCAGAAAGCGATGTAGAGTTTGGAGTTGAATAAAAGTCAAAACATGAAAATTGTGAAACACAATGAAACAAACATTGGGATCAAATTACATTATTTTATTGATAATTGAACTGTTTACAATGATTACAAGCACAATTGTTACAATACAGAGTCCAACATGTTGGAACTCATGTGATATGGTTTAACAAAGCCTACATCCTAAAATGAAACTTAACCTAAGTGCTTTCGACCCGTTACGACCCATTAACGTAGCTTACGCTACTTTAACGCGTTGTGCGCGCAACTGCACGTTCGAGACGTCTAACTAATCCTATGACAAGTATTATATGCCTATACATGTTTAATTATGTTGTATAATCAGTTACGTGACAAAAGTTTAGGTTACATATGCTTAATTACCAATTACGCATGAAAATGGTATTTTGGTAATTTACCTGAGGCATATAAACTACTTATCATACAACTACTTAAACTAGGTGACCATAAGTAATAACCTCGGAAGGTTATTCCCTATGCAACTATGGCCACTAAATATGTTTGGTCAGATCGTAATGATCGACCAAACGGTTTGTGTTCGAAAGTCTAAGAGGGTGTTTAGTCCGCTTGACTTACGACTCTACACAAGCACTAATCTAAAAAGTGACGAGCTAAACATGCTAAAACATGTTTAGTTAAGTTAGAAAACAGGTTTTGATATCAAAACAAACAGTTTTGATACCCAAGAGTAGTTTGGTTACAAAATACGTGAGAATACGCATTTTGGCCGAAACTACGACTCGTCACTGAGCCTAGATAACGTGGTAATCAGTAGGTATAGTTACTAGGGACTATAACCTTCGTGATTATGCTCACGTTATGAAGTTCAAACGAACTTCGTATTGACCATAAACTGGTCAATGCAGAAAGTCAAACGTAGTTTGACTTTTACGATAAAAACGAATGAAAAGAACGAAGGAATACTTACAAAGGGTCCCCGCAAGATTGATTTTTCCAAGTATTCTCAGGTATGAAGTGGTTAGCACTTCAACTTAGAGAAATCTCAGAAAATCAAGTGGGTTTTGCAAGTGAAATGGTGGGGGGTATTTATAGGAAATCTAGAATCGTTAGGATCCTTTATCGGGAAACAAGCTTCGATCTAGACCCTCCACTTGGGCCCATTGTTTTCTAATACCATTAGAGCCCCTAGAATGAGCCCATAGATTCTAAAATGCCATTTGCAAGTTGAAAATTCAGTTGGAAATGGCTGGAAACAGCTGGAACAAGATTTTGTGCAGATCTGATGTCCCACGTAGCCCGCGTAAGAGACAGAAGTGGGCTACGCGGCCCGCCTAAGATGCACAGTTCAGCAAAAGTTTCTGATAATGGCAGTTTCAGTCCCTGCATGTGTTTTGAGCTAATTTTGACCCATTTAAGGCCCGTCAAGCCAACTTTAAGGCCCTAAAATGATGCCTAAACATTTTGGACATGAAACATGCTCAAAAACTTGCCGGATGTCGGTTCGTTTGGTCGTATGATCGCTTTATTCGCTTAATTACGACGGAAGTCGTAACGAACGCAAAAACGATCCAAATTAAGCGACGAATGGATTTTTCTTATGCCAAACAATAGAATAAAATATTTTAATGCTTACATAAATTTTTGTATGTCCGGATATATTCAGAACGTAAGATATGCGCGAAAATGCAAACTTGTGCACTTTTTGACGCTTTTAGTCCCTATTGATCAATAAAGTTTATTTTAGCATACCGAACCCCTCAAAGCCTATTTATAAGCTTTGTGAAGGATATTTAGGTATGTTTAACTTATGATCAACTTCCGGAATGTTCGTTACTATACAAATCGGTATAGTTTCACAGTTTGACACAAATAGTCCCTGCGATCGAACAAACTTGATTTCAACACACCAAACCATCCAAAACTTATTTCTAAGTTATGTGGAGGTTATTTAAGGTATGTTAAGCCTATTTCACTATTCCGGAGTGTTCGTTGCATTAAACTGGTTATATTTACGCATCAGATCGCGTATAACCTTCCAGAAAGCGATTTAAAGCTTGAAATTGGAATTGAATCAAATTGAAATATCCTCAAAGATAAATAAACATATAATAACACCAAAACACAAATAATAACACCAAAGCACATTGTTTTATTGATAATGAACATTGTTTTACATTGTACATCGATTGCAGAACACAGTTGTCACATTAAAACACTAATTCGTATCTCGAATCAATTGAAACTTGTGAAGAAGTTTAAGTGGACAACAATACTGACAATCAGAAGTGAATTTGTTTAAGACTTAAAGTTAAATCAAGACCAACGGTGTTAGTGATTTGTCTCATAAACTGATATGATCCTCTTACACAAACTCACAAAAATATTGTCTGTGAATATTTCTTTATTGCATTTTAGCACACTGAAAATCTTAAAAAAAACAAAAAGAATGTGGTTTAGCATAAAATTTTGAAAAATCAAAAAGATTTTGTTTCATCTTATTTTCGACAACTGATGTTGAAAAGCTGATTTTCAAAATTCCAAGTGCTAAACATAATGGACAACAGTAGATTGGGAGAGTGTGTTTTGAAATGAAAAATGAAGTTAAAGCTTGAGATAATTTGAGAAACTAACAGTAAAATCAGTGTTAGTTAATCAAGGTCATTGATTTGAACCTGATATAACTATTGTTGATGATTGAATGATATCTTCAAGTGGTTTCTAAATTTGTTAAATCTTAACGATTGTGAAATTTACTTTTGGGTAGAGAATTATGCAGGTAAAAAAGCTTTGAAAGAGCTAGGTTTCGACTCCTGAGGACTTTTCACATAAGCATATGCAGATTAGAGCCAGGTTTCTGACCCTGTTGCTACGGAGAGCCAGGAGACGTTCCTGAACCTGTGACAGATGCAGATTATGAATTCCAGACTGCCATCACAGCTTATCGAAAGGGGGAGTCTGAAGACATAAGAGCCAGATTCAGTTCTTGAAATAGCATTCGAGATAGAAGCTGCAAATGCTGAAGAGTTTAAGGAATCAAGAGACCTGATCAAGAGAATTAGAGAGAGAATAGAGCCAGGTTGAGATTCTGATAGAAGAAGAGAGAGATTGATTAGGATGCTTACAGAGAAAGATACTTTGGTGAAAGCGTGAAGACTGATTAAGACTGAAGACTCAATACACTGAAGACTCGTCAACATCCAAGGGGGAGTTTGTTAGTGCATATGTCTGTTGACTTCGTCTTGTATTGAGTCATGTAACTAGATAGATTGACCAAGACATGTTGTACGAAAGAAACGGGAAACAGGCCTGAACCAGCCATCTCGCACGAGGTGACCAGTTCGGGCGACCTGGCCAGGTCGTGCGAACTGGACCAGATCGTGTGACTAGTTCATGCGACCTGGCATCTCCTATATATAGTGGGTCTTGGGTCTTCATTTGTAACATTCTGATTCCGGTAGCGAAGCTCTGCCGAAGTGTCGCCAGCTCGTGTAACTGTGTCAAATCAATACAAACGACATTTAATCTACTTCTAAGTGTAAATCAAGCTGCAATGAAGATCAAATCAATGAATTCCGCCTCTGGTTTGGTCTAGAACTCTTCTGATCGACTCATTTGATCGATTCCCCGATCCTACAACAGGAGATTGGGGCACACAAATCTCAAGACAATCACTGCTATATCCAAACAGGGGTTAGTAAGAGGTTTACCTCAAAAACTGTTCACCTGTCCTGAGCATTGTGTTTCCTGCCTAAAAGGAAAACAACATAAAAGCTCATACAAATCAATTGAAGAGTCCAAAACAACCAAATGTTTGCAAATGCTTCATATAGATTTGTTTGGCCCAGTTAAAGTCATGAGTCTTAGGAAGAAAAGATATTGTTTGGTTATTGCTGATGACTTTTCTAGGTTTACATGTACTTACTTTTTACACTCAAAAGATAAGACTGCAGGCATTCTGCAAGACTTTGTGAAACAGGTTGAAAAGCAGTTTGACTTGCCAGTAAAAATCTTTAGGAGTAAATATGGCACAGAGTTCAGAAATAAGGAGTTAGATGATTTCTGTGTGTCAAAAGGAATTGTAAGGCAGTACAACATTCCAAGAACACCAGAACAAAATGAGGTTGCTGAAAGAAAGAACAGGACTTTGATTAGGTTTGCCATTAACTTTTTGGGCAGAAGCAGTAAACACTGCTTGCTATGTCCAAAACAGAGTTTTAATCAACCCCAGGCATCAAAAGACTGCCTATGAACTGCTGTACAAAATAAAGCCATTAATTTCATATTTCAATGTTTTTGGCTGCCCATGCTTCATTTTAAACTTAAAAGATTCTATCTCAAAGTTTGCAGCCAAAATTGATTGTGGTTATCATCTGGGATACTCAACCACTGCTAAGGCCTACAAAGTGTTTAACACAAGGACTAAGACAGTGGAAGAGACTTTGAATGTAAAGTTCAATGAACTTTCATCAATGAAAATCCCAGCAAATCCTGCAAATTTATTTGATCTTGATAAATTCACATTTGAAAGTGTTACTGTCAAGTCTAACAATGCAGGTCCATCAGAAAACTCATCATCAGACTATGGATATGAAAATCCCAGCAAATCCTGCAAATTTATTTGATCTTGATAAATTCACATTTGAAAGTGTTACTGTCAAGTCTAACAATGCAGGTCCATCAGAAAACTCATCATCAGACTATGGATATGAAATCATCATTCCACAACAAAAGTCTGCATCAAATGGAAGAGCAACAGATGTTCAAAACAACTGTCAAAGTTCAACCACTGCTACCTCAACAGTAGTTGACCAAAGTAGCCCATCAACCCCTGCTTCCACATCATCAAACACTATTGATAAAAGTCCTCAAACAATGGATCAAAGTCAGCATGTGTCCACACCATTACCTCCTATTCCACCACCTTTTGAAGTCACTGCTGGATCATCAAAGTCACCAGCAGTGGTTAGCTCAGATGATTCACATCTGCAGCCTTCCCCACTTAGTGCCATTGTTCCATATCAAGGAGATCTTATCTTCTTGAAATCTCATCCACCAGACCAAATCATTGGCAACATCAATGAAGGGGTGCTCACAAGAAGTCAATCCCAAAACATTTGTCTTTTTGCGGGTTTCCTATCTCTCCATCAGCTAGTCAAGTACCAAGAGGCACTAAAAGACAACAACTGGGTAGAAGCCATGCAAGAGGAGGTCCAACAGTTTAGAAGACAACAAGTTTGGGAGCTTGTACCATTGCCAGAGGGTGTGAGTCCTATTGGCACAAAGTGGGTCTTCAAAAATAAAACTGATGAAAGGGGTATTGTTGTCAAGAATAAAGCCAGGCTTGTGGTTCAAGGGTTCAGACAGGAAGAGGGCATTGATTATGATGAAAGATTTGCCCCTGTAGCAAGATTAGAAGCTATCAGACTATTCCTGGCCTTTGCTGTCAACCACAACATCAAGGTGTATCAAATGGACATCAAATGTGCATTCCTCTATGGTAAGATTCAAGAAGAGGTTTATGTTTGTCAACCTCCAGGCTTTGAGGATCCATTTAATCCAAATCACGTCTACAAGCTAAATAAAGCTTTGTATGGCCTGAAATAAGCACCAAGGGCCTGGTATGAAACTCTTTCCACCTTTCTACTTTCCATTGGTTTCACAAGAGGTAAAATAGATAAAACATTGTTTTTGAAATGGAGAGGGAAAGACTTGATGATTGTCCAAATTTATGTGGATGACATCATTTTTGGAAGCACATGTAACAAAATATGTGAAGAGTTCAGAAAACTCATGACATCAGAGTTTGAGATGAGTGAAATGGGTGAACTCCAGTGCTTTCTTGGTCTCCAGGTAAGGCAACTGCAAAATGGCACATTCATGCATCAAGGCAAATATGCCAAAGAACTTTTAAAGAAATTTGAGATGGATGATTGCAAACCATGCAGTACACCCATTGCAACAAATAAAATTGTCATGTCTGATGAAAAGGATGATTTGGTTGATCAAACTCTTTACAGAAGCATGATTGGGTCTTTATTGTACCTAACTGCATCTAGGCCAGACATCATGTTTGCAACATGTGTTTGTGCAAGATCCCAATGAGCCCCTAGAAAGTCAAACCTTATTGCTGTAAAAAGGATATTCAGATACCTAAAAGGTGCTCCCACACTTTGTATCTGGTATCCAGCTGATAGTAAAATTGAGCTTTCAGGTTTCTCAGATAGTGACTTTGCTGGATGTGACAAGACAAGGAAGTCCACTTCAGGAGGGTGCCAATTCCTAGGCAATTGCTTAGTGTCTTGGCAAAGCAAAAAGCAAGCAGCTATTTCCACATCCACTGCTGAGGCAGAATATATAGTTGCTGCAAGCTGTACAACCCAACTGCTTTGGCTTCAAAATCAATTGCTGGATTTTGGTATCAATGCCTAAAGATACCACTCATGTTGGACAACCAGGCAGCAGAAAATATCATCAAAAATCCAGTTTCCCATTCAACCACCAAGCACATTGATATCAGACATCACTTTGTGAGGGATTGCTATGAAAAAGGTTTGATTTCTCTGCACCATGTTCCAACTAAAGATCAACTGGCAGATGTGCTAACCAAAGCATTAGACACATCCACCTTTGAAAGCTTGATCTCTAGGATTGGCATGCTGAACATGGAATAACAGGCAAAATCCTGTTCTTCTATGAATAAAAGCATTAAAACGTTTTCAGAAAATCAAAAATTCATCCTTAAAAATAGCTAAAAATGAATTTTTCATTAAACCCTTAAAAGTCTGCCATAACCACTGTTTTGTTCAAACATCTGTTCTGCTCAAAATTCTGTCCACTGCTGAAAGTCAACCCCTGTTCTCTCATTTCCTTGATAAGTATTGTTGTTCAAGTTCAGTGTTTTATCCACTGACATGCTATCCGCTGATAGTAAAAATCACCCACTGCTTTCATTATTACCATTGGAACCACAGATCTTGTTCCATCAGTGGTTTTCATAAAACACTTATCCTTCACTTCATCAGGGGTTGGCACGTGGACAGTACATAGCGGTCAGATCTTTTGTAACCGCTGCCACGTCAGCATTCACTTTTCCACTATAAAACCCTGTGCAAAACCCCCAAACAGGGTTTTTACTATCGAATTAAATTCTAAAATTCCTTTCTCAAAGCAGTTTCCATCTCTCTCTCTCTCAAATCATTCATCGTTCTTCATCTTCAACATGACAAAATCAAAGTCTTCTTCATCTGCGAAATCCAATTCAAAATCATCTTCCAAAAAGGCCACTCAAATGGCTACCACACCCATTGAAATTCCATACAAAGCTCCTCACAACTATCAGGGTCTTCTCACAAAACCCGGTACCATCGATACCTACGATTCCATCATTGATACTATGTCATCTTCAAAGTACAAAACTTTGTTGACAGCAGATGCTCCAATTTACCTAAAAACACAGAGAGAATTTTGGAAAAAATGCCACACTTGAAACACAAGGTGAGACAGTCATAGCCATTAATTCCTCAATAATGGGTAAAAAGGTTCACATCACCCCAATCCATTTCAGAAGTATTTGAACTCGATGATCAGCAAGGTAAAAATTCTTTTCCCAAAAACGAGTATCAAATTGATTTTCTTTAGAGGGGGTATGTAGAAGAGATGAGAAGGGATATTTTACAAAAAGGAAACTTTCCTCCTGCAACAAGATTTTTATTCCATACCCTCTTGATGTGTGTTTCAAATAAAACAACTGCTTTTAATGAGATACCATTAAAGATTCAATACCTGGGATATGCTATTTTATAAAATGAAAATTTTAACTATTCCCAGGAAATCTTTGATGACTTGGTCAAAAATGTTTCTTCAAAATCATTTTTATTATTTCCAAGGTTCTTAAGTTATTACTTTCAAAAGAAATTTGGAAAAGATGATGCACATGTGCTCATCCAAGGTGATTCTTTTCAAATAAACAGCTTAACAACTGAAACTTTTACAAGATTATCAACACCTTGCAAAACAAAAGCAGAAGTTCCTGAGCAGAATTTAGCAGCTACCACTGCTCCTCAGGTATCTGCTGCTGAGCCCACTGCTCTAGGTGATCACAGCAGCAAAACAACTGCTGTGAAACCCATACCTAAAATCACCAAAAAGCCAAGACGAAAGAAAACACAAAAGCCCCCCAAACCTACAAAAAAGGAAACTCTGGAAGATGAGATCCCAGAGCAACTACCAGTGACAACACAAAAGTCACAAGAAACCATTGCTGCTACTTCCTCACAGCAGATGGTAGAAAGATCTCAATCCATGCCTCAAACTCCTCCTGCTTCTTCTCAAAAAGAACAGGTTGTAAGAACAGGGATACCACAATATGATGCTCTGGAATCACTTGCTTCCATCATCCACAACCCACAGCCCGGGGCAAATTCGCTTTCTACACCCATACTCACAGCCACAATTCCCCCACAAACAAAGCTATTGTTGGATGCTCTTGACTTGAACCAGACACAAACCAGTCCTTCTCAATCACCTGTTAATGAGAACATACCTCAACAAGTGACTGGGTCTGGTGTTTCAGTCATTGCTAACCCACCAACAACACCTGAGGAGGTTACACCCCTTGAGTTACAAGTAACTCTTGGTGGTAGTTCAAGTGAAGCAGCCACTACAAGTGCTGAACCCACTAGTTTGCATTTGGACAATGGTTACATTAATATAAGACTTCCTTGAAGGCAATTTCTTCTATGGGAACTCCTGTGTATCCAGTACTCACTTGTTCACTAAAAAGTGTTTCTCAATTTGAAGGGAGAAGTCCCCAGTTCCAAGACAAAGCGGCATCAGTGGATGATTTCTGCGATACACTTCCTCAATCAACCACTGTTACAACCACTGCTAGTGGGAAATTAGATGATCCCATTAAGTTGGGTGATGGTTTAATGTACCGAGAATTGACGGATAAAGTTGACAAACTGGATACTTCTGTTGCAGAAATCAAAGAAATGCTGCAACAGTTATTGAAAGTACAAAAGGTACCATCCACTGCTGCACCACCTCCAACAGCTGCTCCATCATCTATTTCCACTCCAGATGAGCTGTTGAGTTTATTTCAACCACTGCTCCAACATCAAAGAGAATTAGCTGATCAGTAGCATGAGATTCAAGTCCAAAAGATCAGAAATCTCATGGAGTCAAGGTTTAAAGATACCCAAGCTGATATCAAGGCTATAAAGGCCCACATAGTGAACACCACTGGCACTGCTCCTCCCACTGTTTTCTTTGTGGATAACCCACCACCAGATAATGCCAAAAAGGGGGAGAAATTGAAGCAGACGAAAAAGAGGGGATATGAAGATGGTCTGTATATTGAACCACAAAAAGATAGCATGCTTAAAGACATTCCCTTACCAGATGGAACCAAGAAGATTGATGTAACCACAAATGCACTTGCTGAAGCAAAAGCAAGTGTAAAAAGGGATAGAGAGGCTAAGGATAAATCCATGTGGGAACAGGAGAAAAGAGCATTTATGGAGCTGAATGAGTAGGGTATTTCTGAGCCAAAGGATGATAAAAATCCTGAGCCAAAAAGAAAGAATCCCACTAGAAAAGTGAGGGAACCCAAACACACACCATCCAGACCCACAAAGCAAACTCCTAAACCTACCAAAAACCTCACACTTCAATCTTCCACCCAAACAGCTGTTGTAACACCTGCTGTATCAACAACTGTTGGTACTTCAGTGGTTTCAGCAGTTGTTAAACCAAAAACCACCACTTCAACCACAACAACTGCTCCCACTTCAACCACTGCCCCACCAAATATTCCATCCCCTCTAAAACTACCATCACCACCAAAAACAATCTCACCACCATCACCTCCTACCAAAAAGCAGAAGACAGCTGATGACACATCATCAGTTGTAATGGCAACAGTGGTTGAAACACCAGTTGTTTCAACAACTGTCACTCAGCAACCTTCCACTTCAATCACTTCCGGTACAATAACCACCACTCAAATCACCACCACTGAACCATCCAAAACATCATTAGCCTCTCCTCAACCTAAAAGGAGAAGGTTAATTCTGAAAGATGATGATCCTTCACCACCACCAACATCTTCACAACCTTTATCACTTGTCACTATACCAAACCCTGTTCCTCTCTCTTCAGCTCAAGTTCAAAAGCCAATCACTGACATTACTCCTGCAGGTGTCCAATATCCTTTAGAGCTTATAGCTGTCAGAGAAGAGATCAAATCCTTCTACTTTGAGGATGACCCTGCTAAAAGGAGTTTGCCATATGTTGAAGGATATCCCAGGCCTAACAACATTGAAGAATACTTGAAAGTTATGGCTCAACAAGAAGAGGATATCTCCAAAAGAAATTCACAAGGAAAATCTGACAAAGAAATTCAAAGGCATTATCAATTTCTGCCCACACAAGTCAGATCTTTGGAGCAATTTGCAAAAAAAGTATGTCAGCAAATATCAGAAAAGGCAGATGAATCTTTGAGAAAAGACTATATTGAAAACATCATGGCTTACAAGAAATACAAGGGACAAAAATACATGTACAAAGAATGGACCATTCCTGAGCTTGAAAGTGAAGTAGCCAGGATTCAAGACGTGATTAAGAACAAGGTAAAACATACTCCACCTGATTGGGCAAAATACAAGAAGAATGTACCTGACAAGGTGCTAGAGCTGAAGAGGATGAAAGAGGAACTATTCACTGCTGATTTTGGGTCTAAAAATCAAGTGACAAGGTGGAGAGAAGACAAAGTCAGGGCCAGCTATAAAAAGTTGGAGGAATTAAGAAAGAAAAATCCAAAAATTCCACAAAAACCTGACTATCCTGAAGCAGAGGTTTCAACAAAACCACCAAAGCTGCAAGTCAGGAAATCCACTGCTGCACATGCTGCTATCCACTATCAAAGAAGAAGACAACAACAGATGGATACAGAAACACCAGAGGATCAAGCAGCTGGTGATGAAGTTTTAAAAATGGTCCTCAAACAAATGATGGCTGATATTCGTGAACTTGCTAAAGCTCAAAGCACTGCTCAGTCAGTCATCACCAGACCACCATCTCCAAATTCCTCATTAAATAAAAATCTCCCAAGAAACCCACCAGACTCAAAAGTACTAAAGCGGAAAACTGACAAACAGACCCATGTACTGACTGTGATCAAGTCTAGTGGAGAAGTGAAGAAAATATCAAGGGAACAAGCACTAGGCCTGAGTGTTGAAGATTTGCAGGATCTCCTTGATCTTCCACTGTGCAGGGATGAAGCTGACACAGATGCCTTAGACTTTGAGTTACAACTCAAAGGGCAAATAAGGGAACTGTTGATGAGGCAATAAAGTTCCACAATAATGAAGGGTTTTGGCATTATCTGTTCCAGGGGGAGATTGTTGGGATTGAACCCTATCAGAGGAACAGATAATTAAAGCCAAAACGGGATCAGAGCAATGGATCCAAAATAAGCAGAAGTTATGTTTACATTCTCTCCCCTTGAAAGTGGTTTCAACATCTGATGACCTCCATCCACTGATCCTTTACAACATCTGCTGACCAAGTTAAAGGCTAATGAAGACTAAAGCCTTGTTGATCAATCTACTGCTATGGGTCAAGCACTGCTGAAGTTATCAAGTACTGCTGGAGTCACAATAGTGGAAGGATAAAGCAGTAGTTTAGCTTTCTTATGTAATGTATTGTAAACAGTAGATAGCATAGCAGTGTTTGTATTAGATCAGTTGTTAGAGTTTGTTAGGAGGTTAGATGTCACTTTCATGGTGACGTCAGTAAAGATGCCACAGTGGTTTGAGCGTGCCTATAAATAGAACAGTACCCTGTACTATTCTATTAGCTCTTCATCACTTTTCTTCCTGTACGAACAAACACTGTGAGCTCAGGCTGAGGGGTAGTTTTGTCACACCCGACCACGTTAAAACAACAAACCGTGGTGGAAACGTCAGGGAGTGTTGCAACAGAATTATTGTTCCACAACCATGGTAACCAAATGTTTCGTTTTATCGAATTATTATGTAATGTACATTGTCTTTAAACCAAAACAAACAAACTACACATTGTTTATAACTGTTTTTAAGTCACTAAGGCCTCGTCCAGGTCCTATGTGACACAAGCTTCCTAGCAAGCAACATCAAGCACTACCACCTGAAACATATGTAAAAATAAAGTCAGCAAAGAAATGCTGGCGAGTACATAGGTTTTATGGGAGTGTCGGATTCATGGCTCGTTTATATGTTGCAGTACCTCGTTAGACTACAAGAGTCAAAAGTACAAACCTCATTTTGAAAAGTGTATTGCAACATAATTTAACCAACTCAAATCAAGAAGGTTATAGTATACAAAATCTCGTAGCCATGATTCTTAACCCCAAAACATTTCTTATAGTAAAACAACTCGTAAACATCTCGTTAAAACTCGTTAATAAAACTCGTATGGTTTATATCGTTTTGAAAACCTCGTTGTGTGACATCGTTTCAAAATCGTTTCCCCAGTGAACTAAATAATGACACGCAATGTAATATGATACAAGCACTTATATATAAGATGTACCAGCGGCGTATCTACCATGATTCTATCATACTACATCCGTCCCATTATCTAATCACTACCCAAAACCAATCATTTATCCAAATCGTTTAGCTCATTTAAGTCGTCTCAAAACGTTTAACTCGTCCCAAAATCGTATTCGTTTTAATTGTGAAACTACTTTTGATCGTCTCGCTAACAACATTCAAACCTTCGTGACTCGACTACCTCGCTTCTCGTATTAACAAACCACAAAAGGGTAAGTTAACAATCACAGATTCGGTCGTTACCTACATAACCCCCACACATAACCATGGGTGTAGTCTGATAACGGGATTTCTCAGATCCTATGGTACCATAACCTAATACTGGTCAGCTTGATCAATGCTAATGAATGTCATTTGTTATGTAACTACAACCAACAAGTTCGTTCACTTTATTGAAATCGTTATTAGTTTAGTATAAACCATCTTATTTGTTTTTGAAATCATCGTTTAAACCTTGAAATCGTTTTGTACATATGAATCACCCCAAAACAATTGAAAACAGTAAAATAGGGGAACTATGTACTCACATTGAAGTGAAAAGTATCCTTAATTTAAAGAATACAACAAGCTCAATCAAACCAAGGAAACTCAAGCAACACCTAATAAACGAATCACTAGTCAAACAATAGACGCCTAAATCGGAAGATCGGATAAAATGAGGTCTTGTAAACCAAATGAGTGTTGGAACTCATGTGATATGGTTTAACAAAGCCTACATCCTAAATCGGAACCTAACCTAAGTGCTTTCGACCCATTGCGACCTATTAAGGTAGCTTACGCTCCTTTAACGCGTCGTGCGCGCAAATGCGCGTTCGAGACGTCTAACTAGTCCTATGATAAGTATTATATGCCTAAACATGTTTAAATAAGTTGCATAATTAGTTTAGGTGACAAAAGTTAGGTTACATATGCTTAAAGTCCAATTATGCATGAAAAGGGCATTTTGGTAAATTACCTAAGGCATATAAACTACTTATCATACAACTACTTAAACTAGGTGACAATAAGGTATAACCTCGGAAGGTTATTCCCTATGCAACGATGGTCACTAAACATGCTTGGTCGGATCCTAATGATCGACCAAACGGGTCGAGTTCGAAAGTCTAAGCGGTGGTTTAGACCGCTTGACTTACGACTCTAAACAAGCACTAAACTAAAAGTGACGAGCTAAGCACGTTAAAACATGCTTAACTAAGTTAGAAAACAGGTTTTGATATCAAAACAAAGTTTTTTAATACCAAGAGTAGTTTGATTGCAAAATACGCTTAAATGCGCATTTTGACTGAAACTACGACTCGTGACTACGCCTAGTCAACGTGGTAATCAGTAGGCATACACACTAGGGACTATAACCATCGTGATTACGCTCACATTGCGAAGTTCAAACGAACTTCTCGTTGACGATTTCGTGGTCAAAGCAAGTCAAACATTGTTTGACTTTCAAGCTAGGAAAGCAATAAAAGAATGAAAGAGGACTTACAAAGGGTCCAAATAGATTTGGTTCCAAGTATTCTCAGGTAAGTAGTGAATAATCACAACCACTTAGAGAAATCTCAGACCAAATGTGAGGAAAATGAATGAGGGACATGGCCTTATATAGTTTTTCCCAAACCGTTAGGATCATTTCTTGGAGAAGAGGGAATGATCTAGGCCATACAAGTGTTAAAGACTGATTGGGGGACTTGTTCTCCACACAAACCAGCCCATAGCATTGAAAACCATTGATCAAAACCATCAAAATCGAGCTAAATGACCAGATTCAAAGTTTCTGTCTGCAACACTGACACGGGCCGCGTAAGGATTTGGCTAGGCTCACGCGGGCCGCCTGGGCCATCTTTGGCAGATTGACAGTTTTAGCCCCTGAACATGCAATTCGGCCCATTTTTGACACGTTTAAGCCCCGTTAACCTCATTTCAAGGCTCTAAAATGAAGTTAAAGTATTGGGAACTCAAAACATGCTCAAAAACATATCGGATGTTGGTTCGTTTGGTCGTACGATCGCGTTGTTCGGTTAATTACGACGGAAGTCGTAACGAACGCAAAAACGATCCAAATTGAGCGACGAATGGAATTTTATCATGCCAATCACTAAAGTATAATATTTTAATGATTACATAAATTTTTGGGTGTCCGGATATATTCAGAACGTAAGGTATGCGCGAAAATGCAAACTTGTGCACTTTTGACGCTTTTAGTCCCTGAATGACCAATAAGTTTATTTTTGCGCACCAAACACCTCACAGCCTATTTCTAAGCTATTTAAAGGATATTTAGGGAATATTTAACTTATGATCAAGTTCCGGAATATTCATTACTATACAAATCGGTATAGTTTCGCAGTTTGATACAAATAGTCCATGCGATCGAACAAACTTGATTTCAACACACCAAACCATCCAAAACTTATTTCTAAGTTATGTGAAGGTTATTTAAGCTAAGCCTATTTAACTATCCCGGAGTGTTTGTCACGTTAAACTGACTGCGTTTACGCACCAGTTTGCGTATAACTTTCCAGAAAGCGATTTAAAGCTTGAAATCGAATCGAATCAAATTGAAAAATCACCAAACACAAATACACACATAAAACACATATAATAACACCAAAGAACATTGTATTATTGATAATTAACATTGTTTTGCATTGTTCATCGATTAAAAAGCACAATTGTCATAGTCTCCCCTACTTTAGGAAATTTCACCCCGAAATTTAACTAGAGGAAACTTGTGAGAACAATTGCGGATATTTCGCCTTCATTTGGTCCTCACGTTCCCAAGTAAACTCTAGGCCACGTTTGGATTCCCAGCGAACCTTGACCAATCAAATCCGTTTGTTCTTCAACTGCTTGAATGTACGGTACACTATCTCCACAGGTTTCTCGACAAAGTGCATCGTTTCATCGATTCGGATCTCATCGAGAGGAATGTGAAGATCAGCGTCAGCTAGACACTTTCGCAAATTGGACACGTGAAAAGTCGGATGAATATTTCCAAGCTTTGGAGGTAGCTGTAGTCGATAGGCAACCCTTCCAAGGTGACACCTTGAGTAGGACATGGTCTCCGACTTGAATTCTAGGGGCTTGCGTCGCATATCCGCATAACTCTTTTGATGTCTTCTAGCTGTCACAAGATTATCGCAAATTTTCTTGATTTTGTCTGTCGTTTCCAGAATGAGTTCAGGTCCAGTAAGCTGAGCTTCACCGATCTCATTCCAACAGACAGGTGAACGACATTTTCAACCGTAAAGAGCTTCGAACGGTGCCATATTAATGATAGCATGCTCTAAGCATATCCTCCAAAGTTTGAATAGTCTTCTCAGATTGTCCATCTGTTTGGGGATAATAAGCAGTGCTTAGATTTAGTTGGGTTCCCATAGCAGATTGCATGGTTCTCCAAAAATGAGATGAAAATCGAGCATCACGATCTGATATGATGTCCAAAGGAACACCATGTCGAGATACAATCTCATCAACATAAATCTTTGCAAGTTTATCAGCAGATAGATCCTCGCAAATCACAATAAAATGAGCTGACTTCGTTAATCGATCGATGACAACCCAAATAGCATCGTGACCTTTAGATGTACGCGGTAATTTAGTGATGAGATCCATAGCAATGTTCTCCCACTTCCAAACCGGTATCTCTGGTTGTACAAGCAAACCAGAAGGTCGTTGATGTTCAGCCTTGACTTTGAGACAAGTTAGGCATTTCGATACATACAAGGCAACATCTTTCTTCATACCAGGCCACCAGAAGTTAGTACGAAGATCCTTGTATATTTTATCAGCACCAGGATGGATAGAATATCAGGACTTGTGAGATTCGTCCATTGCCAAGGTGCGAAGATCGTCTTGTTTCGGAATCCACAAACGATCCTTGAAATAAAGCAAACCATCGTCCTTCGCTTCGAGTTTAAGCTCAAGTTGACGTGGTAATTCCTTACCTATCAAATTTTGTGTAACACAATATTGCTGAGCTTGAAGAACACGAGCTTGAAGATCAGATAGAGTTCGAACAGAATGATGCTTGACTCGCTCCTTTCGACTAAGCGCATCGGCTACAACATTCGCCTTACCAGGATGGTAGCGAATCTCGCAATCATAATCATTTAAGAGTTCAACCCAACGTCGTTGCCTCATGTTCAACTCCTTCTGATTGAGAATATGCTGGAGACTTTTGTGGTCTATGAAAACCATACACTTCGTGCCACAAAGATAGTGTCTCCAGATTTTGAGAGCAAAGACTACAGCACCCAACTCAAGATCATGAGTTGTGTAGTTCTTCTCGTGAACTTTCAGCTGTCTAGATGCATATGCAATAACTTTACCCCGTTGCATGAGGACGTAACCAAGGCCTAAGTTGGACGCATCGCAATAGACAACGAAATCATCGCTTCCCTCGGGTAGAGATAAAACAGGAGCATCACACAGCTTCTGTTTCAACGTTTGGAACACTTCTTCTTGCTTGGGTCCCCACTCAAAAGGCTTATTCTTCTGAGTCAAAGCAGTGAGTGGAACCACGATCTTCGAGAAGTTTGAAATGAATCGACGATAATAGCCAGCAAGACCAAGAAAAGATCGAATCTCTGTGGGTATCGTTGGTGTATTCCAGTCTCTAATAGCAACAATTTTGCAAGGATCCACATGAATACCTTGCTCGTTGACTATATGTCCCAAAAATTTGTTAGTGCACGCATCTATCGACTTCGTCTTGTATCGAGTATTAGACTAGATAGATTAGATCAGGGCACGTTATACGAGGAAATAGTAAAGTTTAGTGTGATTCAAGCTGATTCCGCTTGAAAGTGCTCATGGCAGTTTCAAGCGAAATCATAAGTCTTGATTTCGCTTGAGTTGTATAGAGTGATTTCGCTTGCGTGAAGGTTCCGCTTGTACTGTTTTCAAGCGGAATCAAGCTTACTATATAAAGGTGTGTCTCGAGCGAAATCAAATAGGAGTATCGATTGGTGAATTTCCATACCAAGGTGCTGCCGGTGTGAGATTTGAGCTGTAATCAGTGTGAAATCAATCAGAGAAGTGATTTAAGTGATATTCTAGCTGTGTTGTACTCAGTTTCTTGTTTTCCGCACCTGAAACTGTTTCAAACTTCTTTGAACGACTCGTTCGGGTCGAAACACGATCCTACAAGTGGTATCGGAGCTCAGGAGGAGGAGTTCTATACGATTCAGCTTGAAAATTTCTGTTTTCTACACTTTCCTTCAAAATTTCAAGTTTTAACGGTTAAAATCGGCTAAATTTCACATATATGGTGTAAAAGTGCAAGTTAACAAACCCTTGAAAATTACAAGTTAAAATTCGGACTAAAAATGGGTAAAAATGATGTTCGAAGTGATTTCGCTTGAACGGATGTTTTCTGATTCCTCCTGAAATACTGTTTTTGGTTGACTAATTCCGCTCGAAATTATTGATTCTGCTTCAAAGGTTTTACAGATTCCGCTCCAAGTTACAAAGTCTGTTCCCGCTTGAAACTTACTAGAGATTCCGCTCCAAATTGGACAGTTTGTTATTCCGCTCCAAACTGGATAGTTTGTTATTCCGCTCCAAAACACATTTCAGTGATTCCGCTTCAACTCAGGATTCCGCTTGAAATTGTTTATTACTATTTCGCTTGAAACTTGAACTTACTGATTTCGCTTGAAGGTTGTTCTGTTTGCAGGTATTTCGCTTGAAAAGAGAAATTTAGTATTCCGCTTGAATCTGATTTGGGTTATTTCGCTTGAATCTGATTTTTATCATGGGTGATGATTTTTACAACGCGTTCGCCACATCTTCAGTTACTCCGACTTCGATTGCTCAAAACGTGAATCTGGAAAACGAAACGAGAACTACTCAAAAACCCCCGAAGCTAATGAGCATTGAGGAGTATTACGGATGGAAAGATCGTTTTGAAAACTGGGTTCAAGCTAACCATCTTAAATTATGGGAATGTATTCTGAAGAAATATGTCTTACCACGTACTGATCTGCAAGTTATCAAAGAACTCTCGGAGTTTACTGATCAAGAACGGGAAATGTATCGTGCTGAAAAGATGATGATAAGTTTGCTTCAACAAGCCATCAAAGAAGACATCTTTGTGTTACTCCAACATGACAAAACTTCAAAATTAATCTGGGATGCACTTAAAGTCAAGTTTGAAGGTAGTGAACACATGATTAAAAGCAAGAAGGCACTGCTTAAGAAGGAATTTGATCTATTCACAAGTTTGCCTGGGAAAAATATAAAGAAGCTAATTGAACGATATTGCCACTTAATGCGATCCATGTCAATGTTGAGCATAACTAAAGATCGTGAAGAGTGGGTCGACAAACTAGCTGATGCTTTACCTCAAAAGGAATGGGGAACTTACTTGATGATCTTGAAAAACACCGGAGTTTATGATGGGTTAACAATTTCTCAGTTCATCGAGAAAATTGAAGGTCAAGATCTGGAACAGCAGAAGATTGCTAGGATGACCAATCCGAGTAGTCAACAAGATGTGAAAATGTACTACAAAGGTAGTGTTCTAGAAGCTGAAAGAAGCCCAAAGATACAAGCTGCTTTTAGTGCGGGTGACTCATCTGAAAAAGTTGATCAAAGTTCAAACAAAAGCAGTGGTTTCTCTTCATATCCGAGTGTTAATCCAAAAGAAACAACATCAAGTTTTCAGCATCAAAGTTCAAAAACTGGAAATGGTTGTGTGATACAATGCAACATTGCATTAAATCTTCCAGATGGACAAAGCTTTTCTGAAGTGGTTGCAAAAGATCATATGGCATTACTTGGTTCCGTGCTTCTATCTTATGAAGGTTTGGTTGCAGGGCGGATCGGAAATCCTATGCTAACAAAGGAGGATTACAATCAGATAGACGCCAAAGAGATAGAGCTAATGGACATCAAATGGTGTCTAGCTAATGTTCTTAGGAGAGCAGAAAAGTTTCAACTGATTACCGGGAGAAATGACTTTCTTGATGCACATGTTTCTACTTTAGGTTTCGATAAATCTAATGTTACTTGTTTTAAATGCAGCGAGAAAGGCCATTTCAAACGGGAATGCAAGAATAGAGAGGCAAATGATCCAAAGAATCCATTCGGAAAAGATGACTACTACTTGAAAGCCATATATCAGCAAGTTGGTCAACAACACCACCAAGAACCACAGGTGGCTCATGGTAGAAAAGTGATCGAGGATTCAAAGAGAGCTTTTTTGGTGGATTTTAACTGGAACAAATACATAGCACCCGAAAGCAAAGTCTGCTTAGTCAATCAGGATGATGAAAGACTACCTGATGGTTTTAGCTGGGATATGTTTGTGGATGAAAAAGGAGAATTCAAAGCTTTCATTGCTAAAATAGTGAAAGAACCAGATATGTTTGCCACATTGATGAAATCTATTGGTGAAACTGTGAAGAATGTGGAGGAAGAGTCTGGTGCATCTGATGAAAACTCACAGAGTACAGATGAAAGTTCACAAAGTGATGCGAGTTCAGAAAAAGAAGTTGTTTTTGTCACACCCTGCTAGTAGCGGAAGCGTATTGTGTGTGATGTAAGAAAGGTAATCATTGCATCCAAATGTATTAACAACATGAACCAACAACGATGCCATAGATATATAAATTCCAACGAATATTTACATATTTTCCAAAAGTAGTTTCAAGTACCAAACATGTTCACGACATTAGACATAACATAGTTATCAGTTTATTTTACACATCATAAAAGATAGTTTTAGCATAAAACTTAGTAAGGCTTTGTTTCCTATATACCCATACGAAGTTGGGATATAGAATACAAACCCTTCAAAAGTGGCAATCATTGTCATTTGTTTTTCCGAATCCCATAGTGAATCACCGGCTCAAGACCTGTTTCCTGAAATATATGTAGTTTTGAAAAGTCAACAAAAAGTTGAGGGAGTTAATGCAGTAATTGTTATCATATGAAATCTCGTAAATGTTATCTTGTAATCGTGGTATGTTCTGATTCATTCATGGAGTCTGTTAAGGATCTACCAGTGGGTAGCGAGCCCCCTGACATAATGCACCATAAGCAAATAACCAAACCGAGAACACTTTGTCATCATTGGGATCACAAAAGCACTCCAGGGTATACCAACCAGGAGTGGGGCGTGCCTCAAGCCCAATAGATCTACACCTTTTGCACCTTGGTCACTAAGTGATTAGTGGTTACTAATGTAGTTTCCCTACTTATGCACATTGATCATGTCATCTACTCCGTAACTAACATACCAATAGTTTTAGCATGTATTTCCCCTCGATGTTTTTGAAAACAAAACACTGAAAAAAGTGAAAGGAGGGACATGAACTCACAAGTTTGCGTTCCGTGTATTATGATATCGAAGTGAGCGTCCGTACGTGTCAATAACCTACATGTGTACTAATCTCGTTAGACACTTGGTCTTTCGGACCTCGTACAAGTTGTTCATCTTGAATTCTTTATTATGTTCTCATTTGTTATCTTTGGAACAACTTTGTATTTTAGAGCGTTGATAGTTTACTCGCTCGATTGTCATGTATATACATATATTCTATACATATTGAATTCATAAGCGTATTCATGTATTCTATGTGTATTGACTTATGTGTGATCAGCTTCATTCTTCACACGTTCTCATGCAGTGCACGCATGACACTGAGCCTTTGCTCATGTCATTGGGCCGAGCCCATGTCATTGGGCCGAGCCCATGTCATCTATGTTATCGTATCTAACCCATGTTTTAATGTTATTGGGCCGAGCCCATGTTATCTATGTTATTGGGCCTAACCCATGTCTTTTATTGATATTGGGCCGAGCCCATGTTATATTGCCATTGGGCCCTAGCCCATGTATTAAGGAATTTGGGCCTAGCCCATTACTAACTTTGATAGGCCCAATTCTAACTTCGTGAGTCCATTAACATAATCTTGCAATTTTTGCCAAAATGTTACCAAGTAGCAACTTTAAATAAGTTCATTTTTCCTGTGAAAAATGTTTGGTAATTTTTTTTATAGTTTTCGACTTTCCGGATTCTTGTTATAGGTCACTTATATATGTGATCGTTTTAACGTCCAAAATATGTTATTTTAGACTCGACTTTGTAGTAACTTGTTCACGATGTCGATACGCCCAATTTGTCATCATCAAGTGTTATGTATTTCCGTTTCGACCATTCTATTTAATTGTCCGATTTTACTAGCATTTCTTGGACCATGTAGGAACATGTATATATATTTATTTTGATCACCCTATAGGAATCTAGTACATACACGTATATAGCACACATTACATGCACTTAGCAAGTTTCCAAATATATATAATTTTTCTTACCAAAAATTATATTTACACATTGTTATATTTTTACCCATTTATTTTTGTAAAAATATAAGTTTAAGTTCATAAGAACTTCTTGAATATTTAAACCTTAAATATTCCCATCAAAGTTTCCATTATGACGTTTAAGACCACTAATCGCGTTTAACCTTGTTAATCACCCTTTAATCCCTTCTTTAATCGCGATTAGATTTTTTTAGAAAATTCGCCATAGCTTCCCCTAAAACTATGACGTTTCCCACGTTATAAAAAAAAACGCATTTAAACCGTGTTTAAACCCATAATCATAACCAATTTTCAAATCAAGTTTCATTATCCCAACTTTAGATGCATGATGTCATACATTTTAACCCTCATTTCCATGAACTTTATAAGTGTATTTTAACCACTTTTTTTTAACAAATAACCTTCACATTTTTACTAGACTTTTTGAAGACATCATTTTTACCATAACTTCAAATCAAGTTTCACACTTGAACCCCTTTGATTACAAGGCTCTTTATGATGATATCTTGTAATAATCAAGTCTTTTAACTAGTCTTGTAAAGTCAAAGTCTACTAATCTTCCAAGATTAGGTTGTAAACCCTTTTAAACCCTTGTTTCTTTATGAAATCTTTTAAATACATATTTGGTTCATGGAAGTGAGTATGATGATCTTACAAGATTTAAACATATTCATGTTTAAATCATATATTTATGTTCATCATTGTAAGATGAACACAAATATAAAATACTACATGATATAATTTACAAGATCATCATAAACATAAACATGAGCTTTAAGCTACTAGTCCCAACAAAAATAACATAATCCTCATGAACACGTGAACATATTAACACTAAACAACATAAATCAACACATAATATATTCATATTTAGTGTTTATTAGCTTTGTGTTTAGGGTTTTTTTTTTTTTTTTTGATTATGTTAAGCTTTTAATTCAAGATAGTCAACTTATACAATAATAATCTACTAATAATATGGAGCTTAAAAATGATGGTTAGATATCTTACAAGATTGCACTAGTTAGACAAGAAAATAAGAAGAAATTAAGCTCCACAAGTGCTCCAAATAATGCTCCAAGTTTAACTCATGTGTGGATGACCTTGAAATGGATAAATCTAGTGTAAAATGGAGTGTTTATGAGTGAAATATGGTGAGTTTGTGGGGGGTGAGGGCTGCCGTGAATATGGAGGTTCCAAGGGAGGATTTTTGGTTTCAAAAGTTGATGCAAATGTTGATATGATGAATCTTATAATGTCTTAGAAAGTATGGTGTGTTCACCATTTTTCAACAACAACCGATTCAAGTGCCATACTCTAAATCTTGCCTTTTTCATCAAAGATCAAGTGGGTGGGGTCCACCAAATTTTCGGCCATAATGACCATGGGGGGTATTTTGTAAATTTTTTTTTATAAAAATATAAAAAAAGTAGATATTTTGGTCATTAGCCGATGTAGGGTGATTAGGGGTTTAATTACACCATTAAGGAGTAATTAGGGATTCGAAACCAAAATAATTATTAACTAGTTGACTAAACTAGTAAAACTCATGTTTTGGTACCTTGGATGCTTTTCGTTCGGTTGTCGGTTCCTTAACGGTGCTTTTATGGCGTACCGACAAATATTTCCGCAAGTTGTTATCTTGCATCCGAGAGATGTATGGAGTGATTCCGAGTTTCAAATTTTGCTTAACTAGTTTGCCAGATTCTTCGTTTGCTTGTTTCGTAACAAAAATGTCGCCTACTAGTTCGTCGGTTCACTAACGAACTATTTTAGTGCAAAGCGATGTAAAACCGGAAACTTGTGATTATGAACATTCTGTTGATATCATCTTATTGTTTTAGTGTGTTTTTCTTCAATTGACATTATTCCGAAGTCCCGGAAATGCTTTGTTATTGGTTCGGACGCGTTAAAAATGCTATATTTTAAGCCGAAACGGATATCTTTGAGATTAGGGCGTTATACCGAAAAATCTTGTTTCTTTGCAAGATGTGTTTTCATAATAATGTTTTCTTATATAAATGGACTCAGTTATGTTATCCGAGTGTCGTTTTTCAATGTTTCGGTCTGATTTCACGGTTTGCTGGCATGAATAGTGTAACCGTGAATAGTGCACGCATCACTTTCTACCAACACTTTTAGGACATTGTTTGTTTGGTTTAGCATTACGACGAGAACCAACATATGTTTTAGCTTTGTTTTCTTGTCCTAAAACTGTTATCCAGTATACGACGCAATTACGTAATTAAATTACGTTAAATGCATGAGATTAAGAAATATAAATAGTGATTAGATTGTACGGAATTACCAGTTATTTGCCAGTTGTCACATTCTCCCCCTGTTAAAAAGAATTTCGTCCCGAAATTCAAGTTGAGCCATCCTTTGCAGGAGTCTTCTCAAACAGGTGGGGATATTTTGCCTTAATCTGATCTTCACGTTCCCCTGTATTCTCGGGTTCGTGACGTGAGTTCCAGCGGACCTTGACTAGTTCGATACGACTTCTCCTTGTCTTGTGGACTTTCCTGTCCATAACCTCAATGGGTTCTTTGGTAAACTGGAGCATGTCGTCTACATGAATTTCATCCGCTGGGATGATAACTGTCTCAACAGTCGGACTTTTCTTGAGATTCGACACATGAAATGTGTCGTGCATGTTACTGAGTTCTTCTCATGGTTGTTTCAACTTATATGTGATGGTACCGATCTTTTCTAGAATCTCAAATGGCCCAATGTATCTCGGGTTTAGTTTTCCGCGTTTTCCGAATCTAGCTACGCCTTTCCAAGGCGAGACTTTCAGTAAGACATTGTCTCCAACCTCGAAGGATAATGGTTTACGTCTTCTGTCGGCGTAACTCTTTTGTCTGTCACGAGCCGCTTTGATACGGTCTCGTATCTTTGCTACCTCGTTAGTAGTCTCTTGGACTAGTTCAGGGCCAATGAGTTGTTTGTCTCCAACTTCCGCCCAACACAACGGTGATCGACATTTTCATCCGTATAGTGCTTCGTATGGGGCGGCTTTAATGCTTGTTTGCTAACTGTTATTATAGGAAAACTCTACCAAAGGTAAATGAGTGTCCCAGTTACCGCCTAAATCCATCACACAGGCGCGAAGCATGTCTTCCAAAGTTTGGATGGTTCGTTCGCTTTGGCCATTGGTTTGCAGATGAAATGATGTGCTTAGATCCAAACGAGATCCAAGAGATTCCTGAAATGATTGCCATATTCTTGACACAAAGCGACCATCATGATCCGTGATTATTGAAATAGGTACTCCTTGACGTGCTATTATTTCTTTGAGATAAAGCTCAACTAACTTCTCTGTACTGTCTTTCTCGCAAATTGGCAAGAAGTGAGCTGACTTGGTTAATCAATCGACGATAACCCAAATCATGTCATGACCTCGAGAGGTCTGTGGGAGTCCTGTAATGAAATCCATTGATATATGTTCCCATTTCCAATGGGAATCTCAGGTTGTTGTAATAGCCCAGATGGCTTTTGATATTCGGCCTTGACCTTTGCACAAGTTAGGCAATTTCCAACGTAGGTCGCATTATCTTTCGTGAGTTTAGGCCACCAAAGTATTCTTTCAAATCCTGATACATCTTATCAGATCCTGGGTGTATTGAATATCTGGACTTGTGTGCTTCATCCAGCACACTAAGTCCCGTAAGCCACCAAAATAGGGAATCCAGATCTTTCCTCTGAAATATAAAGTGTCATCCTTATTTGTTTCCATGTGTTTCCTTGCTCCTCGCAACTATTCTGCTCGTATATTTCCTGGCTTTAGGGCTTCCCGTTGTGCGTCGCGCACTCAAATAGTAAAGTTTGTCTGGATTGTCAACTCTAAAGCCCGTACTCGTAATGTTCTAACTCTTTCTTTCCGGCTCAAAGCATCCGCTACAACGTTTGTTTTGCCGGATGGTACTTGATTTCACAGTCATAGTCATTCAACAATTCTACCCATCGCCGCTGGCGCATGTTTAATTCTTTTTGATTGAATATATGTTGAAGACTTTTATGGTCTGTGAATATGGTACACATAGTACCATAGAGATAGTGACGCCAAATATTTAAAGCGAATACCACTGCGCCCAACTTCAGGTTGTGAGTGGTATAATTCTTTTCATGAACTTTCAATTGTCGTGACGCGTACGCGATGACTTTTTCACGTTGCATTAGAACACAACCCAGACCTTGGTGCGATGCATCACAATACACCATAAAGTCATCAGTATCGTCAGGGAGTGATAAGGTTGGTGCTTGGCATAGTTTATCCTTTTAATTGAGTGAGGTTAGCGGTTGAGAAATTTTTAAGCAATTTCTCGATGAATCTTCGATAGTATCCTGCTAAACCCAGAAATTGTCTTACTTCCGTTGGGGTCTTTAGAATGCTCCAGCTCTTTATAGCTTCTATCTTAGCTGGGTCCACATGAATTCTATTCTCGTTCACGACGTGATCGAGAAATTGGACCTCGCGAATCCAAAATTCGTATTTTGAGAATTTAGCATACAAGTGTTCTTTCTTAAGTAGCTCCAGAATAGTTCTCAAGTGTTGCTCATGTTCTGCCTTGGTTCATGAGTATATTAAAATGTCATCAATGAATACGATCACGAACTTGTCGAGATATGGCTTAGATACCCGATTCATCAAATCCATGAATACGACGGGAATGTTTGTTAAGCCAAAGGGCATAACAAGGAACTAGTAATGTCCATAGCGAGTCTTGAACGCTATCATAGGAATGCTTTCCTCTTGGATCCTCAGCTGATGGTGTTCGGATCTTAGATCAATTTTGGAATAGAAGCTAGAACCTTGTAACTGATCGAACAAGTCGTCAATCCTTGGTAAAGGATACCGGTTCTTTATGGTTAACTTGTTCAGTTCTCGGTAATCTATACACATTCGAAAGGTTCCGTCTTTCTTTTTGACAAATAGCACCGGAGCTCCCCAAGGTGAGAAAATCGGTCTATTGAATCCTTTGTCAAACAATTCCTGAAACTGAATAAATAATTACTGCATCTCCGAGGGTGCGAGTCTATATGAAGCTTTCGCCACTGGTGCAGCTCCTGGCACAAGATCGATACTGAATTCGACTTGTCGCTGCAGAGGTAGTCCCGGCAAGTCTTTTGGAAAGACTTCAGGGTATTCCATTACCATAGGGATGTCCTCCACCTTGCGCTACTCGGCCTTCTTGTCGACCACATGGACAAGAAAGGCGATGCATCCTGTTCTCATACTCTTCCGAGGCTTCATACAGTTGTTGGTCAGCAGCCGTGTGTTGTGTTTCTCTCTGTGCACCAAAAGATGTTCTCTCGTCAGACAGGGGGAAAAAGAATAATAGTTTTCGCAGCACAACTACTTCTGCTCGGTTGTCGGCTAACCAGTCTATGCTAAAAGTTAAGTCGTAACAACCTAATTGAATGAGTGAAAAGTCGTTACTGAATTTTCGTGCTCCAAGTTCGAGGGTGCATCCTTTGATGTCTTTCCTGACTTGACTAATTTACCATTGGTCAATCCTATTGAATGGGAGGACGTCTTGTTTACTTGACTCGGCCAAGCATACTTTGAATTTTATGGGGTTGAAGCCAATACCGACACCAGTGTTAAACAAAACAGATGCAACGGGTCGGTTGATAGGAACGTATCGGTGACCCCTAATGACTTCACATGACTTCGCTAATTCCTCATTAGCTAACTTGATAGAGCAAGACATGTTTAACCTACATGACTCTAATTCGTGTATATGCTTAGTATCTAAAGACACTAAGTTAAGCCGGCGTTGGTATCCAAAGAATTGATACATGAAGGTTGTAGAGTAGAGCATACCCCTGGACTTGCTTACTCACTATCTTGATTCATCCTTAACCATCCATGCTCGTAGTGACCTCCTTGCCATAGTAAAAACCACCTCGTTCATTCTTAAATATAGCTAACTCATTAGTTTCTGTTTTGTGCCAACTCTCACCACACTGCTACTCTTGTCACTTTTGCAAGTGCCCTCATGATGAAAGCTTCATTTATCTCTGTCAGGATTTTGGCAAGTTATTTGCATACTTCTTGATACGAACATCGATCATGGCAGCAATTGCCTTCATTTCGCTCATCAGGGAAGTTTTCTTCTGTGACACCTGTGTCACTTCAATCATCAAACAAACGCCAAACCAATGAAATATTGTATTTCATACTTTGGACATATATAAATATGTGTATCGTTTGCACATATCAACTCTTGTTCGATTTCAAGCTCTAAATCGCTTTCTGGAAGGTTATACACGCACTTATGCGTAAATATAATCCGTTTAATGCAACGAACACTCCGTAATAGTGAAATAGGCTTAACATACCTTAAATAACCTTTACATAACTTAGAAATAAGTTTTGAAGGCTTTGGTATGGCAAAATCAAGTTAAATCGCTTACAGGGACTAAAGTTGACAAACTGCGAAAGTATGCCAATTTGAACTGTAACAGACATTCCGGAACATGACCATAAGTTAAACATACCATAAATATCCTTTACATAGCTTAGAAATAGGCTTTGAGGTGTTCGGTGTGCTAAAATAAACTTTTGGGTCATTCAGGGACTAAAAGTGTCAAAAAGTGCATAAGTTTGCACTTTCGTGCATAACTTACGTTCTGAATACATCCGGACGTCCAAAAATTTATGTAAGCATCCTTATATTATGCCTTAGTGTTTGGCATGAGAAAAATCCATTCGTCACGCATTTTGGATCGTTTTTCGCGCTTATGCGCATTCCGTCGTAATTAGCCGAACATCGCATTCGTACGGCCAAACGAACCAACATCCGACATATTTTTGAGCATGTTTCATGTCCACAATGTTTAGGCATCATTTTAGGGCCTTAAAGTTGGCTTTACGGGCCTTAGAAGTGTCGGAAATGGCTTAAATACGCAACAGGGACCAAAACTGCCATTTCTGAAAGTATGTGCAGATCAGACAGGCCCAGGCGGCCCGCCTGAGTTTGTGCATATCCTGATGTGGGCCGCATGGCCCCTTCAGTAACAAAAATTTTGTCTTTCTTGCAAACTTGGCCTTTCAAACACATCAAAGGGCAATGCCCTTTCACAATCTCAGAAGCTAAGGGTCAAGATAAGGCACCACAACATTTTGACAAGTGTACGCTTAAGATCGTGGCACGATATTCAAGAAACGATCCTAACGGCTCTACCTTTCCTATAAATACCCCCCCTTTGATGTAAAACCCACAAAAATCTGATCAAAATGCTCTAAGTTGATGCCATTGCTTCATACCTGAGCTCTTTGATCTAGATTAGCATTCGGGGACCCTCCGTAAGTATTCTTTCGTTCTTTTATTCGCTTTTCGAGTCCAAAAGTCAACGTTTTGTTGACATTCTACATTGACCAGCCTATGGTCAACACGAAGTTCATTAGAACTTCATAAGATGAGCGTGATCACGATGGTTATAATCCGTAGTGACTATACCTACTGATTACCACGTTATCTAGGCTCAGTGACGAGTCGTAGTTTCGGCCAAAATGCGCATTCTTGCGTATTTTGTAATCAAACTACTCGTGAGCATCAAGGCCGTTTGTTTTGATGCCAAACCTGTTTTCTAAACTTAGTTAAGCATGTTCTAACGTGCTTAGCTCGTCACTTTTAGTATAGTGCTTATATAGGGTCGTAAGGTAAGCGATCTAAACCATCGCTTATACTTTCGAACATGACCCATTTGGTCGATCATTAGGATCCGACCAAACACATTAGGTGACCATAGCTATAACCTTCCAAGGTTATACCTTGTGGTCACGATATTAGGCGTTCCAAACGCGTTCTACGCGAACGACGCGTTAAGGTAGCATAAGCTACCTAAACGGGTCGTGATGGGCCGTAAGCACTTAGGTTAGGTTTCATTTTAGTATGTAGGTTTTGGTAAACCATATTACACGAGTTTCCATACTCGTTTGGTTTACGAACCCGCATACTATCCGATCCTTCCGATTTTGGTCTGGTATATTAATATAGATACCTACTAGGTGCCGTTTGATATCCCGTGATCTCTAGCATTGTGTGATTATTACACAAGTGTCACACCCCGACCACGTAGAACATACAAAACGTGGCGGAAATGTCGGGGAGTGTTGTAACAGAATCAGTTGTTTCAAATCCATGGTAAACGAAGTTTCGTTTTATTAATCAAACATGAAAGTTTACATTGTCTTAAACAAGAACCAAAGAATACATAACATAAATTAACTAGTTCTTGTCTCGTTTTAAGTCACTAAGGCACAGGTCCGCCTAAGTATGTCTTGATAAGTCCTATGCATCATCTCCTGAAAACACATGTGAAAATAGGTACGTCAGCATAAAAATGCCTGTGAGATACATTGGTTTTGTGAAAACGGAATTCATGACTTATGTTTGAGAAAATGTTTAGTCATGAACCTTGTAATTTGCTTTGTCGAGTAAATCATTTGAAAAATGGTAAGATCAGATGATATGTATAAATAAGAGAACAATGCATGGTTAACTGAATAACCATGTAAAATGAGTTTGTATAAGATATGTTGTTTGTAATTCAGTGTCTTGTGAAAAGCGTGTTATTTGTATAAAATGTTCTATGTATCAAATTGAAATGATTTAAATAACGCTACGATATGTAATACCATACAAACACTTATATATAGGAAGTACCAGCGGCGTATCCACCATGCTTGTATCATATTACACACGCCTCGTTACTTAAATCACTTACTCAAACCAAACCATCAAGATGAAATGTTTAACAACGGTAGAAATGTTTATGTATAGTCAAATGTCTATTGTCAACTGTAAGTCATGTCAACGGATACAACTGGTTTACATGGTTCAATGGTTACAAACGGTTAATATAATCGAAGGGTTAAGACGGTTCACATAGTCAAATGGTTACAACGGTTCAAAATGTAGTATAATGTGTTTATATACTGGATGAGCATATGCAACAGAAATGCAATGTGAAACAATGTACTACGTATGCACACAATGGGCGTACGTAGCATGAAATGTATTGTAGAGTACAACAGTTCAAAATGTAGTATAATGTGTTCATATGCTGGATGAGCATATGCAACAGAAATGCAATGTGTAACAATGTACTACGTATGCACACAATGGGCGTACGTAGCATGAAATGTATTGTAGAGTACAACAGTTCAAAATGTAGTATAATGTGTTCATATGCTGGATGAGCATATGCAACAGAAATGCAATGTGTAACAATGTACTACGTATGCACACAATGGGCGTACGTAGCATGAAATGTATTGTAAAGCAATGTACTAAGTACGCACACAATGGGCATACATAGCATGAAATGTATTGTAAAGCAATGTACTAAGTACGCACACAATGGGCCTACATAGCATGAAATGTAGTGAAATCATGTACTAATATGTACTAACGAACGTAGCAGGTATATGATGTGAAAACATGGAAAACATGAAAGTAACAGGTAGGCACATGTGTTTCACCCCAAAACAGTTTGGAAAACAGTAAAAGAGGGGTTTAATGTACTCACCTGAGATTGCTTTGAATTCCTTGTATAATAACCAGATAATGCTAGAGATCACGGAATATCAAACGGCACCTAATAGGTAGCTATATTAATATACCGGACCAAAATCGGAAGGATCGGATAGTATGCGGGTTCGTAAACCAAACGAGTATGGAGACTCGTGTAATATGGTCTAACAAAGCCTACATACTAAAATGAAACCTAACCTAAGTGCTTACGATCCATTACGACCCGTTTAGGTAGCTTATGCTACCTTTCCGCGTCGTTCGCGTAGAACGCGTTTGGAACGCCTAACATCGTGACCACAAGGCATAACCTCGGAAGGTTATAGCTATGGTCACCTAATGTGTTTGGTCGGATCCTAATGATCGACCAAATGGGTCGGGTTCGAAAGTATAAGCGATGGTTTAGATCGCTTACCTTACGACCCTATATAAGCACTATACTAAAAGTGACGAGCTAAGCATGTTAGAACATGCTTAACTAAGATTAGAAAACAGGTTTGGCATCAAAACAAACGGCTTTGATGCCCACGAGTAGTTTGGTTACAAAATATGCAAGAATGCACATTTTGGCCGAAACTACGACTCGTCACTGAGCCTAGATAACGTGGTAATCAGTAGGTATAGTCACTACGGACTATAACCATCGTGATCACACTCACGTTATGAAGTTCCATGAACTTCGGGTTGACCATAGGCTGGTCAATGCATAAAGTCAACAAAACGTTGACTTTCAGACTCGAAAAGCGAATAAAAGAATGAAAGAATACTTACGGAGGGTCCCCGAATGCTAATCTAGATCAAAATGGCTCAGGTATGAAACAAAGGTTCCAACTTAGAGCTCTTGATCAGATTGTGTGGGTTTTTGCAAGAATGGGGGTGGGGTATTTATAGTATTTCCCGAACCGTTAGGATCGTTTCTTGAAAAACGTGATTGAATCTTGCGCGTACACCTGTCGTAAACTTGTGGTTACTGAAAATACCCCTTAGTGAGCTGAAAGGGAAAGTTTAAAACATGTGGTTGTGGTTAAACCAGCTGAAATTTGCTGACTAGCTGATCTTATCTGTTCTGGGAGTCTGACGCGCCCCGCGTAAGGATTTGGGCAATCCTTACGCGCCCCGCCTGAGGGTCACAGACCAGAATTTTCAGTTTTAGTCCCTGCACTTCAGAAACATGCAATTTGGCCCATTTTTGGCACTTTTAAGCCCCGTTAACCTCATTTCAAGGCTCTAAGATGAAGTTAAAGTGTAGGGGACTTGAAATATGCTCGAAAATATTCCGGATGTCGGTTCGTTTGGCCGTACGATCGCGATGTTCGGTTAATTACGACGGAATGCGCATAAGCGCGAAAGACGATCCAAATGACGCGACGAATGGATTTTTCTCATGCCAAACACTAAGGCATAATATTATAATGCTTACATAAATTTTTGGATGTCCGGATGTATTCAGAACGTAAGTTATGCGCGAAAGTGCAAACTTGTGCACTTTTTGACACTTTTAGTCCCTGAATGATCCAAAAGTTTGTTTTAGCATACAAAACCCCTCAAAGCCTATTTCTAAGCTATGTAAAGGATATTTATGGTATGTTTAACTTATGGACATATTCCGGAATGTTCGTTACAGTTCAAATTGGCATACTTTCGCAGTTTGTCAAGTTTAGTCCCTGTAAGCGAATTAACTTGTTTTTGCCATACGAAAGCCTTCAAAACTTATTTCTAAGTTATGTAAAGGTTATTTAAGGTATGTTAAGTATATGTTGATGTCCCGGAGTATTTGTCGCATTAAACTGAGTACGTTTACGCACACCAGGTTGCGTATAATTCTCTAGAAAGCGATGTAAAGTTTGAAATTGAACAAGAATTTATATGTGCAATAGATACACATATTTATACAAGATCCCAAGTATGAAATATGATATTTCATCGGCTTGGTATTTGTTTGATGGTCACGGTGACACAGGTGTCACAGTCTCCCCTACTTTAGGAAATTTCGTCCCGAAATTTATTCGTAGGAGTCTATTTGTGACTCTGCCAAATAACCATCAGCGATATGCAAAGTAATATCCTGTCATTTCCTTAACGGTCATTCCTCAGAAACGAATATGAACAGACAGATTCATTTTCCTCAACGAGTATTCTTCAGAAATGGAAATGACGGAATAAGCAAACGGATGTTCATTTCCTCAACGGACAAATCTTCAGAAACTAAAAATGAACAGACGGAGTCATTTTCAATGGTCGCTTCATCAGAAATGGAAATGAAGGATTACACAACGGATATTCATTTCCCCAACGGATAAATTGTCAGAAACGAAAATGAACTAACAGAGTCATTTTCAACGGTTGCTTCATCAGAGTTGGAAATGAAGGATTACACAACGGATATTCATTTCCCCAACGGATAAATCGTCAGAAACGAAAATGAACTAATGGAGTCATTTTCAACGGTTGCTTCATCAGAGTTGGAAATGAAGGATCACACAACGGATATTCATTTCCCCAACGGATAAATCGTTAGAAACGAAAATGAACTAACGGAGTCATTTTCAACGGTTGCTTCATCAGAGTTGGAAATGAAGGATTACACAACAGATATTCATTTCCCCAACGGATAAATCGTCAGAAACGAAAATGAACTAACGGAGTCATTTTCAACGGTTGCTTCATCAGAGTTGGAAATGAAGGATTACACAACGGATATTCATTTCCCCAACGGATAAATCGTCAGAAACGAAAATGAACTAACGGAGTCATTTTCAACGGTTGCTTCATCAGAGTTGGAAATGAAGGATTACACAACGGATATTCATTTCCTCAACGGGTAAATCTTCAGAAACGAAAATGAACTAACGGAGTCATTTTCAACGGTTGCTTCCTAAGAGTTGGAAATGAATAGGGTTAACTCTAGACACATGACAGAACTTGCTGTGATTTCTGTGCACTAGATTCCATAATTATGTATGCATCCATAATTACGTAATCCCTTGCACAGTCCGCACAGTTTGTTTTGTAATGTTTTGGGGAAGGATATCAAACTTGTGATGAGGGTGAATAGAATTCCATTGGGTCCTTTTAGTTAGATCGACAGGGGATCTTCTTAGTTAGGCCACCAAGGAGTCCTTTCAGCTATATCATCACATGATATCCCTAACCAGATTTTTGGATCAATCTGTTTAACTAGGCCACACAAGGGGTCTAATTATAAAGGAGTACTTTATAATCCGAGGGACTTAACTATAACATAGAAGTCCATTGAGGATTTTAAGTAATACCTTTGGGTATCCTACTGTGAATCTCTTGTACAAGGATATGTAAGATCCTACGAAGATTTGGATAACATAACAACACATAAGGGAACACATAAGCACAAAGTCACATAATTGTTTAACTTGATTATAATTTGTTATTAACTCGTTATTGATTGAATACGGATATGGAAACCAATCGACGGGTCTCAATGTTTACTGGAATCTATCTGAGAAGATAGAAAGATCTCCCCAAAATTCGATTTTTTTCATTACAAGGAATCACCACATTCGAATGAAGGTATACAACAATTAAAGACTTACGGGAAATCCTTAGGCACCCTATTAAGGATTTATAGTGGTACTTTGGGTATTCGTCTTGTGTTGTAACCTGCGCCTTGTACTTCGTTTCCTTAGAATAAACGGGTACTTAGGAATTTTGTTGAAGACGCAAGTGATTATAGAATGGGAGAATTTTGGGGGTAGTTTGTTCTTCAAGGAATACGGTTTCTTGATTGTCGGTATTGTAAGGGATATTTCGTTCACACATGCAACCACAGCAATACATTGTAAAGTAAATAAAAGGTTTATTTATAAACAACGATAAGAACTGTTTCTTGGACTTTGACAACAAAAGAAAATAATGCATAAGACGTGATTATTTCCAAACGATGTTGTCTTCTAGTCAGTCGGATGCTCATCCCTGTGCTGGATTTGCATTAGCAAGCTTTGGGCAATTTCTTTGGAAATGACGCATCCCGCCACAGTTGAAACAAGAGCCTGGTAGAAAACGACCTTGAGCAGGATTGTTGCCAGTTGGGTTTGGTGCAGCTGCAGCTGGGCAGACTCTTGCTGTGTGGCCTATAAGTCCACAAGTTTGGCATTTGCGGCACTGTACATTGGCGTGATGATGGAGGCCACATTGGTTGCACAAAGGTGCAGTTCCATTGTATGGTTTTCTAGCAGGGGGCTGAGCTGGTTGATTGGGGACGGCGTGACCATTGTGAGCGACCACGGCGAAGTTCTGAGAAGCCTTTCGCTTCTTTGACTTCTTAGGAGATTCAGTCTGTTCATCCATGGTCTTTGGTTCCTCGATTGGGTTCGATTCCCCGACCGGTTTCTTGTCACCTTTTCGGAAAAGTTTACCTTTCCTGATCTTTGATTCAGTCAAGGTTGCAGATAGCTCAATGGTCTGTCTAACTGTAGTAGGGTTGCTACCAGTCACAATGTCTTGTATTGAGTCAGGGAGGCCATCAATGTACTTTTCGATTGCCTTATCCAAAGGTGTAACCATATCCGGGCATAACAAACTTAACTCCTCATAACGGTCCGTGTAGGCTCGATGCTCACCGCTAACTTGCTTAAGATCGTCGAACTCCGTTTCCAAAGCCCTGATCTCGTGACGAGGACAGAATTCCTTCATCATCAGAGCTCGAAGCTCTTGCCATGTTTGAGCCAGTGCCACATCGGCACCTCTATCTCTCATCACACCGTTCCACCATGTCAAAGCTCGTTTCTCAAAGACGCTAGATGTGAATTCTACCTTTCGTTCGTTTGGACATTGAACATGTCTGAAGGTGTTCTCTAAACTCTCGAACCATTGTAGAAGTGCAGTCGCTCCTTGAGACCCAGAAAACTTTGATGGCTTAGCTGAGTTGAACGTATTGAAGTTGCAGTGGGCATGATTGTTGTTGTTGGCTTGGTTCCATTGAGCAAAGAGGTTTGGGAATTGAGCAGCCATTTGCTACGCAATGATATCTGCCAGTTCGGCAGTTGCTATCTGGTTTTCGCGTCGAGGAGGCATTCTAAATGAGAGACAAGAAAGAAAACAAATGAAATGGCATTGGGTAAGAATAGGATGTTACAATTACCGGCCAAAATCATGGTTGATGGTCATTTGTTTGAATCCACGAAGCAAACAAACAACACCAAGGCTGAGTCAAAGCAAATAGATCCTCATAGTGTATCGCGAAGACATGCTCGCCTATAAGTGGACACTTACCCCAAGAGTTCCCAGGTAAGAGTGACTGGTCCGATTATGTGGATTTGTACGAACACTCTAACCTTAGACAGAAAACTCAGGGTACAGGCATTCACTCTTCCAGTTTGCACGTGTTCACACTATTTAGGACCAAAAACCTTGACGAGAGTTTTGAAAACTCAAAGGGGTTCAAAACCTTATAACAGAGGGTTCAAAACCTAGTAATCAATCATCCTAGTACAGATGATTAGTTTTCAAAGCGGTTTTGAAATTTATGTTCTTGTTGTGGTCGTCGCCTAAGGATAGGTGACGGTATTGTTTTATGACTAAACGCAAGTAAACTCGCGTTAGGGTCCTAGGAAGGTTATAGACTAGGTCAAAGTATTACTAATAACCTAATTCCCTATAACCATTGGCTCTGATACCAACTTTTCTGTCACACCCCGACCACGTAGAACATACAAAACGTGGCGGAAATGTCGGGGAGTGTTGTAACAGAATCAATTGTTTCAAATCCATGGTAAACGAAGTTTCGTTTTATTAATCAAACATGAAAGTTTACATTGTCTTAAACAAGAACCAAAGAATACATAACATAAATTAACTAGTTCTTGTCTCGTTTTAAGTCACTAAGGCACAGGTCCGCCTAAGTATGTCTTGATAAGTCCTATGCATCATCTCCTGAAAACACATGTGAAAATAGGTACATCAGCATAAAAATGCCTGTGAGATACATTGGTTTTGTGAAAACGGAATTCATGACTTATGTTTGAGAAAATGTTTAGTCATGAACCTTGTAATTTGCTTTGTCTTGTAAATCATTTGAAAAATGGTAAGATCAGATGATAGGTATAAACAAGAGAAAAATGCATGGTTAACTGAATAACCATGTAAAAATGAGTTTGTATAAGATATGTTGTTTGTAATTCAGTGTCTTGTGAAAAGCGTGTTATTTGTATAAAATGTTCTATGTATCAAATTGAAAAGATTTAAATAACGCTACGATATGTAATACCATACAAACACTTATATATAGGAAGTACCAGCGGCGTATCCACCATGCTTGTATCATATTACACACGCCTCGTTACTTAAATCACTTACTCAAACCAAACCATCAAGATGAAATGTTTAACAATGGTAGAAATGTATATGTATAGTCAAATGTCTATTGTCAACTGTAAGTCATGTCAACGGATACAACTGATTTACACGGTTAAATGGTTACAAACGGTTCATATAATCGAAGGGTTAAGACGGTTCACATAGTCAAATGGTTACAACGGTTCAAAATGTAGTATAATGTGTTCATATGCTGGATGAGCATATGCAACAGAAATGCAATGTGAAACAATGTACTACGTATGCACACAATGGGCGTACGTAGCATGAAATGTATTGTAGAGTACAACAGTTCAAAATGTAGTATAATGTGTTCATATGCTGGATGAGCATATGCAACAGAAATGCAATGTGTAACAATGTACTACGTATGCACACAATGGGCGTACGTAGCATGAAATGTATTGTAGAATAAAATGGTTCAAAATGTAGTATAATGTGTTCATATGCTGGATGAGCATATGCAACAGAAATGCAATGTGTAACAATGTACTACGTATGCACACAATGGGCGTACGTAGCATGAAATGTATTGTAAAGCAATGTACTAAGTACGCACACAATGGGCATACATAGCATGAAATGTATTGTAAAGCAATGTACTAAGTACGCACACAATGGGCCTACATAGCATGAAATGTAGTGAAATCATGTACTAATATGTACTAACGAACGTAGCAGGTATATGATGTGAAAACATGGAAAACATGAAAGTAACAGGTAGGCACATGTGTTTCACCCCAAAACAGTTTGGAAAACAGTAAAAGAGGGGTTCAATGTACTCACCTGAGATTGCTTTGAATTCCTTGTATAATAACCAGATAATGCTAGAGATCACGGAATATCAAACGGCACCTAATAGGTAGCTGCTATATTAATATACCGGACCAAAATCGGAAGGATCGGATAGTATGCGGGTTCGTAAACCAAACGAGTATGGAGACTCGTGTAATATGGTCTAACAAAGCCTACATACTAAAATGAAACCTAACCTAAGTGCTTACGATCCATTACGGCCCGTTTAGGTAGCTTATGCTACCTTTACGCGTCGTTCGCGTAGAACGCGTTTGGAACGCCTAACATCGTGACCACAAGGCATAACCTCGGAATGTTATAGCTATGGTCACCTAATGTATTTGGTCGGATTCTAATGATCGACCAAATGGGTCGGGTTCGAAAGTATAAGCGATGGTTTAGATCGCTTACCTTACGACCCTATATAAGCACTATAGTAAAAGTGACGAGCTAAGCATGTTAGAACATGCTTAACTAAGATTAGAAAACAGGTTTGGCATCAAAACAAACGGCTTTGATGCTCACGAGTAGTTTGGTTACAAAATATGCAAGAATGCACATTTTGGCCGAAACTACGACTCGTCACTGAGCCTAGATAACGTGGTAATCAGTAGGTATAGTCACTACGGACTATAACCATCGTGATCACACTCACGTTATGAAGTTCCATTAACTTCGGGTTGACCATAGGCTGGTCAATGCAGAAAGTCAACAAAACGTTGACTTTCGGACTCGAAAAGCGAATAAAAGAACGAAAGAATTCTTACGGAGGGTCCCCGAATGCTAATCTAGATCAAAATGGCTCAGGTATGAAACAAAGGTTCCAACTTAGAGCTCTTGATCAGATTGTGTGGGTTTTTGCAAGAATGGGGGCGGGGTATTTATAGTATTTCCTGAACCGTTAGGATCGTTTCTTGAAAAACGTGATTGAATCTTGCGCGTACACTTGTCGTAAACTTGTGGTTACTGAAAATACCCCTTAGTGAGCTGAAAGGGCAAGTTTAAAACATGTGGTTGTGGTTAAACCAGCTGAAATTTGCTGACTAGCTGATCTTATCTGTTCTGGGAGTCTGACGCGCCCCGCGTAAGGATTTGGGCAATCCTTACGCGCCCCGCCTGAGGGTCACAGACCAGAATTTTCAGTTTTAGTCCCTGCACTTCAGAAACATGCAATTTGGCCCATTTTTGGCACTTTTAAGCCCCGTTAACCTCATTTCAAGGCTCTAAGATGAAGTTAAAGTGTAGGGGACTTGAAATATGCTCGAAAATATTCCGGATGTCGGTTCGTTTGGCCGTACGATCACGATGTTCGGTTAATTACGACGGAATGCGCATAAGCGCGAAAGACGATCCAAATGACGCGACGAATGGATTTCTCTCATGCCAAACACTAAGGCATAATATTATAATGCTTACATAAATTTTTGGATGTCCGGATGTATTCAGAACGTAAGTTATGCGCGAAAGTGCAAACTTGTGCACTTTTTGACACTTTTAGTCTCTGAATGATCCAAAAGTTTGTTTTAGCATACCAAACCCCTCAAAGCCTATTTCTAAGCTATGTAAAGGATATTTATGGTAGGTTTAACTTATGGACCTGTTCCGGAATGTTCGTTACACTTCAAATTGGCATACTTTCGCAGTTTGTCAAGTTTAGTCCCTGTAAGCGAATTAACTTGTTTTTGCCATACCAAAGCCTTCAAAACTTATTTCTAAGTTATGTAAAGGTTATTTAAGGTATGTTAAGTATATGTTGATGTCCCGGTGTATTTGTCGCATTAAACTGAGTACGTTTACGCACCAGGTTGCGTATAATTCTCCAGAAAGCGATGTAAAGTTTGAAATTGAACAAGAATTGATATGTGCAATAGATACACATATTTATACAAGATCCCAAGTATGAAATACGATATTTCATCGGCTTGGTATTTGTTTGATGGTCGCGGTGACACAGGTGTCACAACAAGGAATTCAAAGCAATCTCAGGTGAGTACATTGAACCCCTCTTTTACTGTTTTCCAAACTGTTTTGGGGTGAAACACATGTGCCTACTTGTTACTTTCATGCTTTCCTGTTTTCACATCATATACTTGCTAGGTTCGTTAGTACATAATAGTACATGATTTCATTACATTTCATGCTATGTATGCCCATTGTGTGCGTTGCATTTCATTACATTTCATGCTATGTATGCCCATTGTGTGCGTACTTAGTACATTGCTTTACAATACATTTCATGCTATGTATGCCCATTGTGTGCGTACTTAGTACATTCCTTGACATTACATTTTCATGCTATGTATGCCCATTGTGTGCGTACTTAGTACATAGTTTCACATTGCATTTCATGCTATTTATGCCCATTGTGTGCATACTTAGTACAATTGTTTACATCACATGCCTTCATTTTGGTACAACATTTGGTTTGTTTAACATGGAACAATACATTCATTAACATTAGCTACGCCGTTCGTTAGTAGGTAGTGGTACCATAGGAATTGACAACTCCCGTTCCTGAAATCCTGGGTTTGTTTGGATTGGAAGGAATGACCGAATTCGATATACATAACTTCGATAACCTTTAAATCGTTTAAGGGTTTATCGCCACAGTCTCAAGGCTTGGATGTATGCATATTTTACAATACCGCACAAATGTTAATATCAGTAGAGCATGCATTGTTCCACAAAACGTAACGTTGATTTAAACCATGTTTTACTTCAACACCTTGTTTTGTGCATTTTACATATGGTTTAGTTGATACATCTCACTTACCATACAAGCTATATTTTGGGTACACATTACATTATGTACATTGAACATAAACATTTTGACATTGATACACATACTTGGTGGTTTACATTGAACATAGACATTTCGACATGGTTTACACAATAACACTTGACATTTGGTTTATACATGAACAATTTACATGGTGGATGGTTTGGGTAAATGGTTGGTGTAACGTGGCGTATGTAATATGATACAAACATGGTGGATACGCCGCTGGTACTTCCTATATATAAATGCTTGTATAGTATTACATATCGTAGCGTTATCCAAGTCATTTCAGTTTAGATACATTACTTTTTACACAAATAACATATTCTTCACAAGACATTGTTTTACATACAACTTATCTTATACAAACTCATTTTACTTGGTTATTCATTTAACCATACAGTGTTCTCTTATTTATACATATCATCTGATCTTATCGTTTTTCAAATGATATACAAGACAAAGCAAATTACAAGGTTCATGACTAAACATTTTCTCAAACATAAGTCATGAATTCCGTTTTCACAAAACCAATGTATCTCACAGGCATTTTTATGCTGACGTACCTATTTTCACATGTGTTTTCAGGAGATGATGCATAGGACTTATCAAGATATACTTAGGCGGACCTGTGCCTTAGTGACTTAAAACGAGACAAGAACTAGTTAATTTATGTTATATACTATGTGGTTCTTGTGTAAACAATGTAAACTTTCATGTTTGATCAATAAAACGGAACTTCAATTGCCATGGATTTGAAACAATTAATTCTGTTACAACACTCCCCGACATTTCCGCCACATTTGGTATGTTCTACGTGGTCGGGGTGTGACAGAAAAGTTGGTATCAGAGCCAATGGTTATAGGGAATTAGGTTATTAGTAATGCTTTGACCTAGTCTATAACCTTCCTAGGACCCTAACGCGAGTTCACTTGCGTTTAGTCATAAAACAATACCGTCACCTATCCTTAGGCGACGACCACAACAAGAACATAAATTTCAAAACCGCATCGAAAACTTATCATCTGTTCTAGGATGATTGATTACTAGGTTTTGAACCCTCTATTGTAAGGTTTTGAACCCTCTGTTATATGGTTTTGAACCCCTTTGAGCTTTCAAAACCTCGTCAAAATTTGGGTCTTATTGTGTGAACACGTGCAATCTGGAAGAGTGGATGCCTGTACTCTGAGTTTTCTGTCTAAGGCTAGAGTGTTCGTACAAATCCACATAATCGGACCAGTCACTCTTACCTGGGAACTCTTGGGGTGAGTGTCCACTTATAGGCTAAAGCATGTCTTCGCGATACATTAATATGACCTGCTTACTTTGATTAGACACCGTCTCATTTCTTTGCCTTAGGTAACAAACAAATGATCGCAATTTTTATGCGTTGTCATCTTGTTTTATTTACCGATAACATTTCATTTATTTCCTCCTATATCCTTCATTTCCTCCAGAATGTCTCTCCATCGCAACGATGCGCAGATATCCGAGCAGACTGCCAAATTTGCCCAGCGGATAGGCGAAGTAATTCTAAAGACTGTTGAATTAGGCTTTGCCATGTCTCGTCTCAACAATGAAGCCACTCAAGGGCCACCAAAGGAAGCGGAAGCCAACCCTGCACCACCAGCCAAGAAACCAATCAAGGAATCAAAGACCATGGATGAACAGACTGGATCCCCTAAGAGGTCAAGGAAGCGAAAGGCTTCTCAGAACTTCGCCGTGGTCACTCGCAATGGTCGAGACACCCCCAACCAACCAGCTCAACCCCCTGCTAGGAAGCCATACAACGGAACTGCACCCTTGTGCAACCAATGTAGCCTCCATCATCATGTCAAAGTAAAGTGCCGCAAATGCCAAACCTGTGGACTTATAGGCCATACAGCAAGAGTTTGCACAGCCGCAGCTGCACCAAACCAAGCAGGCAACAATCCCGCTCAAGGTCGTTTCCTACCAGGTTCTTGTTTCAACTGTGGCGAGATGGGTCATTTCCAAAGAAATTGCCCAAAGTTTGCTAAGGCAAATCTAACCACGGATGAACAATTGGCTGTTTAGAAATTGCTGTTGTCTTATGCTTTTGTTTCTTCTATTTTACTTGTTATGTAAAACAATCTGTCCCGTTCATAAATAAAAGTTGTTGTTCGTAATTCTCATATACAAGTATGGTTACAAGTATGAATGGCATTCCCCTATAATGCCTACGTTAAGGAACTATGATCCTTGCATACTACTTTCGTGAAAATTCTTCCCGTTTTTGCGTTTACTCATGACTTTCTTGGTAATTTCTAAGTACTCGTTTTTATTCTTTGAAACGAAGTACAGGAAATAAAGTGACGTTATGAGTAATCGTGCTGCTATACCTTTGAATCCTTGTTTAGATAACCAAGGATATCTTCATACCCATTACGTTCTGATTTCTTCAAACATACATAGTTTCAAAAATATTTATCCTCACACATAGATTTAACTTTCAAACTCCGCTCCATATGTTGCCATGGCATATAGAGCATCACAACCTCATAAGCATTTTACTTCGTGTTTTGACTTAAACACGTCCTGTGCAAGGTTTCGAAACATCTTCAACTTCTAAAAATCCATATGGGATCTTTTATCCCCATAATTAGACCCTTGTGGATGATTATCATACAAATCAGAGTCCTTAATTGGATTCCTCATGTACCAAAATTAGATCATTTCGGTTCCTTAGAATCGAAATCGAATTTTCTCTTTAAGATCTTTCTATCTTTATAGTTAGATTCTTAGTAATATTTAAAGCACCAATCAAAATCCACTGATTGGATACCTGGTGTGCTTTGAATACATGTGCACAGTTAGCAGAACAAATTAACAGAATGATAACAAATCAAGTTAAACAATCTTTGTGGTTATATGACTATGTGTTTATGCATCTTGTGTTTTCAATCATGCATTTTGTGTTTTTGTATACTCTGGATATTCGCTATCCAAATCCTCGTCGAATCTTTCATACCTTCATATGAGGGATTCGTAGTAGGATATTCAAAAAAGGCACTATCTTAAATCCTTAATGGACTTCTACGTTGTAGTTAAGTCCCTTGGATTATAAAGTACTATTCCAAAGTTTAAGGACAATATGTGTTGATATAGTTGAAGAGATTGGTTCGACAATCTAGTTAAAGACATCCTACATCGATGTAGTTAAATATTCCCCGTGGGTAGTTTAGTTAAATAGATCATTCGTTGATCTAAGTTAAAGAGATTGGTTCGACAATCTAGTTGAATATATCATGCGTTGATATAGTTAAAAAGGCCCTCGGGTGGTCTAGTTAAAGAGATCCTACGTCGATCTAAGTTAAATAGATTGGTTCGACAAACTAGTTAAAGACGTCCTACGTTGATGTAGTTAAATATTTCTCTTGGGTAGTTTAGCTGAAGAGATTATTCGTTTGATTTTTTCCCATACGCATTATGAAATGAACTGTGCGGACTGTGCAAGGAAGTACGTAATTATGGAGGCCTACATAATTATGGAATTCAGTGCACAGAAACCACAGGAAGTTTTGTCATGTGTTAAGACCTACAATGACAAGAGTAGTGATACGGGAGAAGTCTTGGATTTTGACCAATGTCATTTATCCTTACACTCCCCAATTCTGATTTCAAGCACACACAAGTTTCCTATGATAACTCTTCACGGGAAACGTTCTCCTGCCCGTAGTTCGAAACTCCATGTTTTGTTACTACAAGGACTTCACTTTGTGGGTTGAAATTTTCGCTATGGATCCTAACATGGCCCAGAGTTTTACCTAAGGGTTCAATGGATTTGCCTGAAAGCGAAACCGTCACAGCTGTCTTCACAAGTTTCCTCTAAAACTAAATTTCGGGACGAAATTTCCTAAAGTAGGGGAGACTGTGACACCTGTGTCACTTCAACCATCAAACAAATTCCAAACCAATGAAATATTGTATTTCATACTTTGGACATGTATAAATATGTGTATCGTTTGCACATATCAACTCTTGTTCGATTTCAAGCTCTAAATCGCTTTCTGGAAGGTTATACACGCACTGATGCGTAAATATAATCAGTTTAATGCAACGAACACTCCGTAATAGTGAAATAGGCTTAACATACCTTAAATAACCTTTACATAACTTAGAAATAAGTTTTGAAGGCTTTGGTATGGCAAAATCAAGTTAAATCGCTTACAGGGACTAAAGTTGACAAACTGCGAAAGTATGCCAATTTGAACTGTAACAGACATTTCGGAACATGACCATAAGTTAAACATACCATAAATATCCTTTACATAGCTTAGAAATAGGCTTTGAGGTGTTCGGTGTGCTAAAATAAACTTTTGGGTCATTCAGGGACTAAAAGTGTCAAAAAGTGCATAAGTTTGCACTTTCGCGCATAACTTACGTTCTGAATACATCCGGACGTCCAAAAAATTATGTAAGCATCCTTATATTATGCCTTAGTGTTTGGCATGAGAAAAATCCATTCGTCACGCATTTTGGATCGTTTTTCGCGCTTATGCGCATTCCGTCGTAATTAGCCGAACATCGCAACAGGGACCAAAACTGGCATTTCTGACATATTTTTGAGCATGTTTCATGTCCACAATGTTTAGGCATCATTTTAGGGCCTTAAAGTTGGCTTTACGGGCCTTAGAAGTGTCAGAAATGGCTTAAATACGCAACAGGGACCAAAACTGGCATTTCTGAAAGTATGTGCAGATCAGACAGGCCCAGGCGGCCCGCCTGAGTTTGTGCATATCCTGATGCGGGCCGCATGGCCCCTTCAGTAACAAAAATTTTGTCTTTCTTGCAAACTTGGCCTTTCAAACACATCAAAGGGCAATGCCCTTTCACAATCTCAGGAGCTAAGGGTCAAGATAAGGCACCACAACATTTTGACAAGTGTACGCATAAGATCGTGGCACGATATTCAAGAAACGATCCTAACGGCTCTACCTTTCCTATAAATACCCCCCCCTTTGATGTAAAACCCACAAAAATCTGATCAAAATGCTCTAAGTTGATGCCATTGCTTCATACCTGAGCTCTTTGATCTAGATTAGCATTCGGGGACCCTCCGTAAGTATGCTTTCGTTCTTTTATTCGCTTTTCGAGTCGGAAAGTCAACGTTTTGTTGACTTTCTGCATTGACCAGCCTATGGTCAACACGAAGTTCATTAGAACTTCATAACGTGAGCGTGATCACGATGGTTATAGTCCGTAGTGACTATACCTACTGATTACCACGTTATCTAGTCTTAGTGACGAGTCGTAGTTTCGGCCAAAATGCGCATTCTTGCGTATTTTGTAACCAAACTACTCGTGAGCATCAAGGCCGTTTGTTTTGATGCCAAACCTGTTTTCTAAACTTAGTTAAGCATGTTCTAACGTGCTTAGCTCGTCACTTTTAGTATAGTGCTTATATAGGGTCGTAAGGTAAGCGATCTAAACCATCGCTTATACTTTCGAACCCGACCCATTTGGTCGATCATTAGGATCTGACCAAACACATTAGGTGACCATAGCTATAACCTTCCAAGGTTATACCTTGTGGTCACGATATTAGGCGTTCCAAACGCGTTCTACGCGAACGACGCGTTAAGGTAGCATAAGCTACCTAAACGGGTCGTGATGGGCCGTAAGCACTTAGGTTAGGTTTCATTTTAGTATGTAGGTTTTGGTAAACCATATTACACGAGTTTCCATACTCGTTTGGTTTACGAACCCGCATACTATCCGATCCTTCCGATTTTGGTCCGGTATATTAATATTGCTACCTACTAGGTGCCGTTTGATATCCCGTGATCTCTAGCATTGTGTGATTATTACACAAGGAATTCAAAGCAATCTCAGGTGAGTACATTGAACCCCTCTTTTACTCTTTTCCAAACTGTTTTGGGGTGAAACACATGTGCCTACTTGTTACTTTCATGCTTTCCTGTTTTCACATCATATACTTGCTAGGTTCGTTAGTACATAATAGTACATGATTTCATTACATTTCATGCTATGTATGCCCATTGTGTGCGTTGCATTTCATTACATTTCATGATATGTATGCCCATTGTGTGCGTACTTAGTACATTGCTTTACAATACATTTCATGCTATGTATGCCCATTGTGTGCGTACTTAGTACATTGCTTGACATTACATTTTCATGCTATGTATGCCAATTGTGTGCGTACTTAGTACATAGTTTCACATTGCATTTCATGCTATTTATGCCCATTGTGTGCATACTTAGTACAATTGTTTACATCACATGCCTTCATTTTGGTACACCATTTGGTTTGTTAAACATGGAACAATACATTCATTAACATTAGCTACGTCGTTCGTTAGTAGGTAGTGGTACCATAGGAATTGACAACTCCCGTTCCTGAAATCCTGGGTTTGTTTGGATTGGAAGGAATAACCGAATTCGATATACATAACTTAGTTAACCTTTAAATCGTTTAAGGGTTTATCGCCACAGTCTCAAGGCTTGGATGTATGCATATTTTACAATACCACACAAATGTTAATATCAGTAGAGCATGCATTGTTCCACAAAACATAACGTTGATTTAAACCATGTTTTACTTCAACACCTTGTTTTGTGCATTTTACATATGGTTTAGTTGATACATCTCACTTACCATACAAGATATATTTTGGGTACACATTACATTATCTACATTGAACATAAACATTTTGACATTGATACACATACTTGGTGGTTTACATTGAACATAAACATTTCGACATGGTTTACACAATAACACTTGACATTTGGTTTATACATGAACAATTTACATGGTGGATGGTTTGGGTAAATGGTTGGTGTAACGTGGCGTATGTAATATGATACAAACATGGTGGATACGCCGCTGGTACTTCCTATATATAAATGCTTGTATAGTATTACATATCGTAGAGTTATCTAAGTCATTTCAGTTTAGATACATTACATTTTACACAAATAACATATTCTTCACAAGACATTGTTTTACAAACGACTTATCTTATACAAACTCATTTTACTTGGTTATTCATTTAACCATACAGTGTTCTCTTATTTATACATATCATCTGATCTTATCGTTTTTCAAATGATTTACAAGACAAAGCAAATTACAAGGTTCATGACTAAACATTTTCTCAAACATAAGTCATGAATTCCGTTTTCACAAAACCAATGTATCTCACAGGCATTTTTATGCTGACGTACCTATTTTCACATGTGTTTTCAGGAGATGATGCATAGGACTTATCAAGATATACTTAGGCGGACCTGTGCCTTAGTGACTTAAAACGAGACAAGAACTAGTTAATTTATGTTATGTACTATGTGGTTCTTGTTTAAACAATGTAAACTTTCATGTTTGATCAATAAAACGGAACTTCAATTGCCATGGATTTGAAACAATTAATTCTGTTACAACACTCCCCGACATTTCCGCCACGTTTGGTATGTTCTACGTGGTCGGGGTGTGACATCTTCCTCATAGCACCCTTCTTTGGCAATTTCCCCGTCCTCACCACATCCTTGGTGAGACTAACTGTGAGAGTTACTTGAAAATAAATCTAGGTAGGGTGACATGATGTGATCATGATTCGGATCTCAGGGCTAAACCCCAAATGTAGCGCTCAGTGCGTTTGGATTTGAGTGTTATCCAATATGCAATCAATCCTTGACGGATTGTAGAGGCGTCGGGGTAACTAACAACATTAGCTCTAATCATGATCGAGTTCTAGCGCTCGGTTCCCAAACTTGGAATTTTTCCACTAGCGAGTAATACTTTTCTCGCTTAAGATTCTTGAGTTCTTCCCACAATAACCTATTTGTTGTATTACTCCCTATAGTTTGCACTTGGAGATTCCACCAAGTTAACGCCTCATTCAACAGAAGGCTATTCGTTTACCAAAACGTTTACTTAGGAGTACATTTATTAGCAAGGTTAACTGACTTCCTTGTCTTTATCTAGCGGATAGAACTCACCGCACCTTCCGTATCAATGAGGTCTCGCGGCTTATAATCCGGAAAAGCGTTAGGATTAAAATCTGGTGTGATTGCATCTCCAAGTGTGGCATTGCCACTCATTCTCGTCCCATTGGGATTTGAGCCACTTGAACTACCAGTACCATCAGTACCATCACTAGTTTCGACTCGACAACCTCATGTTGTTCCATATGACCTCTAGTTCAACTTTAATAGTATGGCGCTGATTAACTGACCCTCTTCTAGGCCTAGATTTTCTTGTTGTCGCCACGTTGTTTCCGATACATTGTATCATTGGGTCTAGGCTTTTATTTGGACAGATATAGCCTATCATGCGCCTAAGAATTAAGAATGTGATTGGTCATGGAAACCTCAAGACAGCGTTGCTTCGGTATGTTTGAACAATGATATTCATAAATAAATGCATTCCAAAATGCATAGTACCTCTTGAGTGTATTAGCCATGTGCCTAAATGGGAAAAGAGGTAATTCGTTGAGGAGGAGAAACCAAACGGTCGTCTCCAATTTTTACAACGTGTATCCCATACTTCCTGGATCTCGATCGCCCAAAGTAGGAAAAATCCTTCGCCGCACTAGGCCGTGTGACGAATACGTTGATACTCCTTGAGCTCCACGAGCATCGACAAAATTGTTATAATTTCCATAGATGTCGAATAATACAATGAAGGGGTTGTAGCTTGGATCATGCCATAGTATCCCTTGGAATAAGACAAATATCAAACGACGAAGTTTAATGTAATTATCTCCGATAATAAGATAAGGTAAGGTGTCATAGACACCACAGAACTAGCCCATGTACAAGAATTTCGAGAATGTTGAGGAAAAATCCTCCATGAGTGGCTAACGAGTTTTGTCTGCTTTCGATGACTAGTCTCAGACGACTCGTGTTATAGATCGAATGTTAAGTGCAAACAATACGTGTAGTCTTCCTGTATCGTAGAGTGTTATAGTAACCATTCCGGTTAGTGTTCTACTAGATAGAAATTTGAACAACTTAAGAACTTCGAATGGATAGTGATCTCTTGTTTTGACCCACAGAGCCCACCAGGATTCCCATGCACTACAAGTTGTATTACGTGGGCCCCCGTAATAATAAATTGTCTTGCATGGTTACCCCAGTGTCTCTCATTCGAAGCAGACGATCAGTCAGAGAGAGGAGTCTATTGTCTACATACCTTCCACATAGAAGGGACCTTCGTGCTGGTCCACGTGCCAATGCCCCTTTAAGATGAGTACTTCATGTTCCTTGTCTGGACGAAAGTGTCATCAATCACGATTAGTATGAGCCTCAGGGACCTCGTCCCACTAGTAGATTTGTTGTCCAAGGTCGCCACCTCCGATTCATCGTCACTACCGAAGCCAAGCATATACCATCCGGGGGAAAACAACCATCTTCCACGGGATCAATGCTTTAGGGTCTCTTTCAGGGACCACATCCGCCATAAGCTTCGTAATTGACGCGAGGTCATCATTCTCATCACGTGAGTCAAGTGTAATAATAGAATTCATAGTCGAAGGTATTTTCGTTCATGGCAAAATATTCCGTACAACACATATATAAATACATTATATATATAATCACTAAATCTCATGTTGTTTTTGTTCTCGTGTTTCACATGTACTTCCTAATGTTCTCAAGTCTATTCCTTATAGACTACCCATGCATTGATTCTTATCCGTTACATATGATTGAGCCCGCGTGATAGATCCTCATGTTATCGTGAAACAATGAAAACCTTTTGTCATTTTTGTCATACTTTTGAAATCACATTTGTAATGTTATCGACTTTGTTTTCATGTGTGAGCCCCTCGATGGTTGTAGACCAAACTTTAATAAAAGTTTTTCCCCGGTTCACTACAATCGGAGCTCTGATACCAATCTGTCACACCCTGCTAGTAGCGGAAGCGTATTGTGTGTGATGTAAGAAAGGTAATCATTGCATCCAAATGTAATAACAACATGAACCAACAACGATGCCATAGATATATAAATTCCAACGAATATTTACATATTTTCCAAAAGTAGTTTCAAGTACCAAACATGTTCACGACATTAGACATAACATAGTTATCAGTTTATTTTACACATCATAAAAGATAGTTTTAGCATAAAACTTAGTAAGGCTTTGTTTCCTATATACCCATACGAAGTTGGGATATAGAATACAAACCCTTCAAAAGTGGCAATCGTTGTCATTTGTTTTTCCGAATCCCATAGTGAATCACCGGCTCAAGACCTGTTTCCTGAAATATATGTAGTTTTGAAAAGTCAACAAAAAGTTGAGCGAGTTAATGCAGTAATTGTTATCATATGAAATCTCGTAAATGTTATCTTGTAATCGTGGTATGTTCTGATTCATTCATGGAGTCTGTTAAGGATCTACCAGTGGGTAGCGAGCCCCCTGACATAATGCACCATAAGCAAATAACCAAACCGAGAACACTTTGTCATCATTGGGATCACAAAAGCACTCCAGGGTATACCAACCAGGAGTGGGGCGTGCCTCAAGCCCAATAGATCTACACCTTTTGCACCTTGGTCACTAAGTGATTAATGGTTACTAATGTAGTTTCCCTACTTATGCACAATGATCATGTCATCTACTCCGTAACTAACATACCAATAGTTTTAGCATGTATTTCCCCTCGATGTTTTTGAAAACAAATCATTGAAAACAGTGAAAGGAGGGACATGAACTCACAAGTTTGCGTTCCGTGTATTATGATATCGAAGTGAGCGTCCGTACGTGTCAATAACCTACATGTGTACTAATCTCGTTAGACACTAGGTCTTTCGGACCTCGTACAAGTTGTTCATCTTGAATTCTTTATTATGTTCTCATTTGTTATCTTTGGAACAACTTTGTATTTTAGAGCATTGATAGTTTACTCGCTCGATTGTTATGTATATACATATATTCTATACATATTGAATTCATAAGCGTATTCATGTATTCTATATGTATTGACTTATGTGTGATCAGCTTCGTTCTTCACACGTTCTCGTGCAGTGCACGCATGACACTGAGCCTTTGCTCATGTCATTGGGCCGAGCCCATGTCATTGGGCCGAGCCCATGTCATCTATGTTATCGTATCTAACCCATGTTTTAATGTTATTGGGCCGAGCCCATGTTATCTATGTTATTGGGCCTAACCCATGTCTTTTATTGTTATTGGGCCGAGCCCATGTTATATTGCCATTGGGCCCTAGCCCATGTATTAAGGAATTTGGGCCTAGCCCATTACTAACTTTGATAGGCCCAATTCTAACTTCATGAGTCCATTAACATAATCTTGCAATTTTTGCCAAAATGTTACCAAGTAGCAACTTTAAATAAGTTCATTTTTCCTATGAAAAATGTTTGGTAATTTTTTTTATAGTTTTCGACTTTCCGGATTCTTGTTACAGGTCACTTATATATGTGATCGTTTTAACGTCCAAAATATGTTATTTTAGACTCGACTTTGTAGTAACTTGTTCACGATGTCGATACGCCCAATTTGTCATCATCAAGTGTTATGTATTTCCGTTTCGACCATTCTATTTAATTGTCCGATTTTACTAGCATTTCTTGGACCATGTAGGAACATGTATATATATTTATTTTGATCACCCTACAGGAATCTAGTACATACACATATATAGCACACATTACATGCACTTAGCAAGTTTCCAAAAATATATAATTTTTCTTACCAAAAATTATATTTACACATTGTTATATTTTTACCCATTTATTTTTGTAAAAATATAAGTTTAAGTTCATAAGAACTTCTTGAATATTTAAACCTTAAATATTCCCATCAAAGTTTCCATAATGACGTTTAAGACCACTAATCGCGTTTAACCTTGTTAATCACCCTTTAATCCCTTCTTTAATCGCGATTAGATTTTTTTTAGAAAATTCGCCATAGCTTCCCCTAAAACTATGACGTTTCCCACGTTATAAAAAAACGCATTTAAACCGTGTTTAAACCCATAATCATAACCAATTTTCAAATCAAGTTTCATTATCCCAACTTTACATGCATGATGTCATATATTTTAACCCTCATTTCCATGAACTTTATAAGTGTATTTTAACCACTTTTTTTAACAAATAACCTTCACAATTTTACTAGACTTTTTGAAGACATCATTTTTACCATAACTTCAAATCAAGTTTCACACTTTAACCCCTTTGATTACAAGGCTCTTTATGATGATATCTTGTAATAATCAAGTCTTTTAACTAGTCTTGTAAAGTCAAAGTCTACTAATCTTCCAAGATTAGGTTGTAAACCCTTTTAAACCCTTGTTTCTTTATGAAATCTTTTAAATACATATTTGGTTCATGGAAGTGAGTATGATGATCTTACAAGATTTAAACATATTCATGTTTAAATCATATATTTATGTTCATCATGGTAAGATGAACACAAATATAAAATACTACATGATATAATTTACAAGATCATCATAAACATGAGCTTTAAGCTACTAGTCCCAACAAAAATAACATAATCCTCATGAACACGTGAACATATTAACACTAAACAACATAAATCAACACATAATATATTCATATTTAGTGTTTATTAGCTTTGTGTTTAGGGTTTTTTTTTTGATTATGTTAAGCTTTTAATTCAAGATAGTCAACTTGTACAATAATAATCTACTAATAATATGGAGCTTAAAAATGATGGTTAGATATCTTACAAGATTGCACTAGTTAGAGAAGAAAATAAGAAGATATTAAGCTCCACAAGTGCTCCAAATAATGCTCCAAGTTTAACTCATGTGTGGATGACCTTGAAATGGATAAATCTAGTGTAAAATGGAGTGTTTATGAGTGAAATATGGTGAGTTTGTGGGGGGTGAGGGCTGCCGTGAATATGGAGGTTCCAAGGGAGGATTTTTGGTTTCAAAAGTTGATGCAAATGTTGATATGATGAATCTTATAATGTCTTAGAAAGTATGGTGTGTTCACCATTTTTCAACAACAACCGATTCAAGTGCCATACTCTAAATCTTGCCTTTTTCATCAAAGATCAAGTGGGTGGGGCCCACCAAATTTTCGGCCATAATGACCATGGGGGGTATTTTGTAAATTTTTTTTTTATAAAAATATAAAAAAGTAGATATTTTGGTCATTAGCCGATGTAGGGTGGTTAGGGGTTTAATTACACCATTAAGGAGTACTTAGGGATTCGAAACCAAAATAATTATTAACTAGTTGACTAAACTAGTAAAACTCATGTTTTGGTACCTTGGATGCTTTTCGTTCGGTTGTCGGTTCCTTAACGGTGCTTTTATGGCGTAGCGACAAATATTTCTGCAAGTTGTTATCTTGCATCCGAGAGATGTATGGAGTGATTCCGAGTTTCAAATTTTTCTTAACTAGTTCGCCAGATTCTTCGTTTGCTTGTTTCGTAACAAAAATGTCGCCTACTAGTTCGTCGGTTCACTAACGAACTATTTTAGTGCAAAGCGATGTAATACCGGAAACATGTGATTATGAACATTCCGTTGATATCATCTTATTGTTTTAGTGTGTTTTTCGTCAAACGACATTATTCCGAAGTCCCAGAAATGCTTTGTTATTGGTTCGAACGCGTTAAAAATGCTATATTTTAAGCCGAAACGGATATCTTTGAGATTAGGGCGTTATACCGAAAAATCTTGTTTCTTTGCAAGATGTGTTTTCATAATAATGTTTTCTTATATAAATGGACTCAGTTATGTTATCCGAGTGTCGTTTTTCAATGTTTCGGTCTGATTTCACGGTTTGCTGGCATGAATAGTGTAACCATGAATAGTGCACGCATCACTTTCTACCAACACTTTTAGGACATTGTTTGTTTGGTTTCGCATTACGACGATAACCAACATATGTTTTAGCTTTGTTTTCTTGTCCTAAAACTGTTATCCAGTATACAACACAGTTACGTGATTAAATTACGTTAAATGCATGAGATTAAGAAATATAAATAGTGATTAGATTGTACGGAATTACCAGTTATTTGCCAGTTGTCACAGTTTTTGATCAAACACCATCTGATTCTGGTTCTTCGGATGATAATTCTGAAAAATCATTTGAATTTGATCAGTCACCGACTGATGAAAGTAGTGACGATGAAGAAGAAAGACATATTAATGTTGCAAAATCTCATCTCTCTCCTGAAAGTTTTCATTTTTATTTTGCAGATCGCTTGGAGAAACTGAAAGAGAGACGAGCTGCAAAAGAACAAAAAGAAATGAAGTCTGAAAGTGATACTGAAAAGGATGAGTTTGTTCGAAATGAAGAAGTTAAAGTTGCTGCTGAGGAGATTGCTAATAGTGAAAAGGTGACTGAAGCAGAAAAGGTGGTTGAAGTGGTGAAAACAGTCGAAGTAGAAAAGATTATAGAGGTTATTAAGCCTTGCTCAAAGTGTCTTGAAGATTGCAAGGAATGTGTAGCAAAAGATGAAAAGCTAGCTGAGTTTGAGAAGATGAAAGAGCAATTACTGTTCAATCTTAACTATGTGAAAGAATCATATGATGTTTTGAACAGAACAGTAACTGGTCTTCAAAAGACTAATTTTGAGAGAGAAAACGCTTTGACAATGATGAATGCAACGATGATGACGAAGCAAAAAGCTATAAATCACTACATTGAAGAATGTGCTACATTGAGAATGAGAGAATCAGACTCTTATTACAAAGTTATTCTAGTTCTGATTATCTTATTGATCGAATTTATCCAACTGTTGCAGGTTTTGAAGCATTCAAAGACGACAAGCCTAAGAAGAAGGATACTGGTAAGAAACCGACTGTTAGCTATAACAAGTGTCCGCCAACGATCTGGGAAGGTTATTCTCCCAGAACACCAAATGAGGAGCAAGTCGAAAAAGCAGTCAATATAAAGTTAAAAACCGACACAACTGATGAATTACCAGAAAACATTGACGTCACGTTCACCTCGTCTGACACTGATCATGAGTCTAAGTTAATAAAAAAGGTGGTCGATCAGGTGTTGGATACTGATGAGGAGTCTGAGTCAAAGTCTGAGTCTGGAGGGTCAAGTTCGTCAGTCAACAGTCAAAAATCATCGGTTAAACGGGTTTACAGTAAAGAGTTTTTGTTATCAAAATCGAACTTGTATGATGAAGCATTTGAAGTAGCATATACTCTGAATGATTCTGACAAGCTATATTCTGACAAAGAGTTTCCAATAAGAAGTGTTAGATTTGAAATGATCAAAAAGGTTTTCAAAATGACAGAAATTAATATTTCTGAAATAAAAGATTTAAATCTTACTGGAAAACCTAAAAAATACACTTCAAGAGTTCAACAGCGTTTAAACAAGAAAAAAGGTTACAATTCTGGTCCTGGTTTTCAAAAGAAACCAAACCATAATGGTAGCTACAAAAAGAAAGGTTTAGGTTTTACACCACCAGAAAATTATAAAAATGACAAAATTTCCAAAACAAACACAAAATTTGTTTCAGGTGGAAGTGCTGAGGATGAACAGAAGAAACCATTCTGGAGACAATCAAACCAGGAGTTTCTTGCTGAAAAGAAAAGGAATGGAATTGGAGTGTTTCATCCGAAAGAAACTCGAACCTGTTTCAAGTGCAATGAAGCTGGTCACATTGCATGGAACTGTTCTAAAAATACTAAATCAAAACAGGGAGTTTCTGAAAAACTGAAAGAAATAGTAGTTGATGTTGAATCACCAATTGAAAAATTCAAAATTTTTGAAAATTCAACTTATGAGGTTGGTGAATGTTCTAAAAAGAATTTTTACAAAAGGAAAACAAAGAACAACCAAGTGTGGGTTGTCAAGAAGGTTGATGAAAAAGTCGACGATGAAACTGGTTCCACAAAGCCAGAGGAGCCACAGGTTGAGAAAAAGGAAGAAAAATATGTGTATTCAGTGAATGATGATGAATTTCCATCACTGATGTTTGAACAAGTTAAACAGAAAGTTGGTAAAGTTGAAATCTCGGATCAATTTTACTCCGGGAAGAATGAGTTTGATGTCAAGAAAACATTCAATGGGAATGTTAAGAAAATTTTTGGGAAAATGCTTGATGGGAAAGTAAAAGGGGTTAAAGATTTTTACGCAACAAAGAAAGCAACTTTTAACCCAACTGAACAAGAGCTAAAAGAACTAAAAACACCCAAGGTTGGTCAGACTTGGGTGGAAATTCTTTTCCCTTAAAAATTCTGACTATGCCGGAGATCCCAAGTTTGTATCGTGGATCAGGAATCGGCATCATTCTTGTTGTGATTGAGTTTTTGTATGAAAGAGTTCAAAATTGTTTAAATTTTTACAGGTGAAGGACTATGCCGGAGCTTCCAGGTTGGTAAGTGCGAAGCAGGAATCGGCATCTTGTTTGGTAAAATGATTTGTGTAGAGGTTTATTCCTACATGTTGGTTATATGTTTTGGATATACTTACAAGTGGTAAGAGATTGGATCTTACAAGTGATTAATCAAGGTCATTAGTTTGAACTTGATGTAATCCTCATATAAGTGATTGATGAACAATATGATGAACCATGCCCTTAACTTACAAGTGGTTAAAACAAACTTATTTTCCGGAAAAATCATTTTAATTAAAACAAACTTAAGTGTTTTGAAATCTAAATGAGAAAATGGTTTATTGAAAGGGGGAGTTCTGATTGTTTATGCCAAAAGGATGGCGAATTGATGCGATTCGATATCGGTTGTCATTTTATTTGTATAGTTTGTTATCAAATTTTTAAGTGGGTTAAGAGCTTAGTTTGTTTTTCAAACTTTCTTTAAAATGTGTTTCCATTTTAGGGGGAGTAAAAATTTCAGAAAATCCAAAAACATTAGAAAATTTGAAAAAGACAAAAACATGATAAAACCAAAAACGAGTTTTGTTATGAAAAAGAGGAAATGATAGTACATCAGTGGACTGTCACAACATGCTAAAGAAATGGAAAGTAAAAATGTGATAAATAATCTCACTGTGGATGTGTCAGTAGGTTTTTACTCATTTAGTAGATTGTGACAGGATATAAACCTGAAATTCAAACTTGCTTATTTTGTGGGTAACAACTTCTTGGATATATAGGTAACCCCTGAAATCTTGTTTGAAAGGTCCCTTTTTCTGAGATATTAGGTCTTTATACTTAGTGATATCTGGGGTATTATCCCGGGACTTCTGCTGAATGAAAATTCTGACCTAGTCCCCGTATAATACTTTCCGCAAATGCTTGAAAAAGCGTCGCCCTCAGCAAATTGATGAAACAATAAAATTGATAGTCATTGCTGTTGAAACAAAAGATCCTCTAAAGGGGACACACCAAAAGTCGAGCCGTCATCTCTCTGCTGAACGGAAGTTCTGACCTGAGCTCTCACGGTTTCGCATCTACCCCTTTACAGATATCATCTGTGGTATACTCACCTGTAAGACTGAATATTGGGATCTGGATACGGGAGTATATTCAAGTAGTGGGACACACGAATATGTTTAAGTTTATTAAGACATTAATATCGTATCTCGGATCAGTTGAACTTTGTGTTAAAATTTAAGTGGATCAATATACTGACAATCTAGGTGAATTGTTTAGAACTGAAAATGAAATGAAGCTTAACGGTGTTGGTGACATGTCTCATAAACTGATACGATCCTCTTACACGAACTCACAAAAATAGTGTCTGTAAATATTTCTTTACTGCATTACATTTCTCTTATTTCAAAAAATTCAAAAATATTTTTAGTGTGTTTTAGCATAAATTTTGAAAAATTCAAAAAGATTTTCGACAACCGATATTGAAAAGCTGATTTTCAAAGTTCTATGTGCTAAACATGATGACAAATTTGTGAGGGGGAGTGTGTTCTTAAATGAATATGTTGTTAATCAAATCTACAAGTGTTTCATCAGAAATCAGTTTAATTTGAAGGAGAATTTGAGTTAGTGCATGTGTTTTTGTAATTAAAGTGTAAAATTTACTTTGAGGTAGAGATTGTGCAGATAATCTGAGCAGGAGGAGAGCTAGGTTACGATCTTGGAACAGCATCAAAGAGTGTTTGAACATGGAAAGCCAGGCTGATCGATCTTGAGAAGCTTGAGCTTGAAGAACCAGGTTCCGATACCTGATGTCTCGGTGGACAAAGGTTGAGCCAGGAAACGATCTTGAACCTGTGAAAGCCAGACAACGATCCTGAAGCAGATGATGCTTGTGACAACTCGAGTTTCTGACTTTCACTTTCGCATTAAATGCGCGTTGACTTTGACTGTTTAGTTGTTTGGATTGTGGACTTGAAATTGTACGCGTTGTGTTTTAATGAAACGTATTGTCGTTTTGCCTATATGTGATTGCTTGCTGTGGTAGAAAATAATATTAGAATTATTATTTAAAACACTTAGCCTAAAACACTTAGTCTAGATCACGAAACATGACATACAGTTCGAAGGATCTCGAAACATATCCTTCGATTCGAAGGATCAACTTTCGGTTCGAAGGATCTCGAAACACATCCTTCGACCAAGGACTCTATCCTTCGACATCTTTCGGCCCAGTCTTTCTAATGGGCTTGGCCCATTCCTGTGAAACGATTTATAAACGTGAATGCATGTAGTCGGCAGTCACTTTCAACCCTAGAGCCTTTCTGTGAGTGACGGCAATTTGGAACTCTCGAAGCTTGCTTTAGTTTTCGATTCACCTCGGTTAGTATCCAAGCTTTGCATGATTATTTAATTGTTATCCTTGCTAACTGCTAATCGAATACATGATTCATTAATATATATACATAATGCCTGATCTCATGTTTGAATCCCTTGCTTGTTGATGATGTTGATTATGGTAAACGAAAACGAAACAAGTGAACACGGTTTGGTTAGTTTAAACCCAAAGATCTAAACCTGCTATCAATTAGGGTTTTTGGTATTCTGTTCGGATTATTAATCAATATTATAGATCGATTGTAGTGTGGAATCGTGCTCGTATGATACTCGTTATGTAGATGTACTGTTAAGATTTGGTACTTGTTGTGATTTGTTTGGACATGCATGATCGATGATGATTGTTAATGATGATGACGGCTGTAGATGATTAGGGTTTCTGTTTCTGTAATTGACTGTGTGATATCCGTAACTGATTGTGATCAAACGTAACTGATATGTATCGAAAGATACTTGCTACTCGAAACATAGTTAGGTTGACCGAAAGATGACTTTTGGTCGAAAGATGACATTAGGTTCGAAACATAACTTTCGGTCCGAATGATAACTATGATAACTGTTTGTCGAAAGATAACATTGGATCGAAAGATATTAGGGATTATAAACATCCTTCGAAGGATGGGATGTATGTTTGATTTATTTGGCATGCCATGCTTGGTGATGAATGTTTTTGTGTACACTAGCTGATGAGTAAATATGAAATGGTACGTGTTGTGCCGATATGCAAACTGACTGTTATGTGAACATTAAATTGCATGCGTATCATTGCGAACATGAACTGATTTGTTATACGTGCATACAATAGGACGTGATTAATTACTTGTGAGTGCATAACCTAGCATACCGAGCAAACCAAGGTGAGTTCACACAGCCAAGGCATGGGTTCCCAGGGTGGGAATGGGTTGGATGATTGTTTGTGCATGCTTAAATGATACTTGACGAACTGCCTTCGCACACACCCTGGTTGGTAAAGACTATGGTCGCGAACGAACTACTCAACTGCCTTCGCACACACCCTGGTCGGTAAAGACTATGGTCGCGAACTGATCAATTGCCTTCGCACACACCCTGGTCGGTAAAGACTACGGTCGCGAACTAACGAACCTAATCTTCGCACACATGCCTGGGAGGCCGCGATGGAACTGATACGATATGAAAACTTAACTGAACGAACGCACTATTACCCAAACTAAACTATTAACTGTGAACTCGCTCAACTAGTTTGTTGATTATCTGCTGCATGCCTTGCAGGACCTTAGGTACATATTGGAGCTTGCACAAGGAAGGAGCAGGTCGTTGTGGGAATTGGATAGCGAACGTTAATTGAACTCATAACTACATTTGAGAATTTTATTACTATGCTTCCGCTATTTAAACAATGTTTGGTTTTGAAACATCAGTCATATCTTTATGAATTGTATTAACTACTTTTGATTATTAAATACTATGTTTGATATGATTGATGGCTTGATCCTGGTCGTGTCACGCCTCCAAGCGGTGGTACTCCGCGTGTGGGATTTTGGGGGTGTGACAGATTGGTATCAGAGCCATTGGTTATAGAGAACTTGGTTTTAATATGGGAAAACGTTTTTATTAAAACCGGACTATAACCAGAACAGTGCTCTCAACGATCCACAACGACGCTTCGCTCCACGTGCAAGACTCAACATCCTAGGTAATAAGGTTTATGTTTATTGCCTACCTGTTAGAATTGCATAGAACTTTGCTCGTAGTATGCTTACGTTACTTTGCTCACTACTTGTTATTGCTTAAGAACACTTATGTGCTTACACTTTTCTGTCATCGTATTACTCGCGAACCTTTCATACCTATGCTACCTTTACTGTTCGATCATGTCTGGACGTGTTGACATGACTCAAGCCCAGTTGACGGCTCTCATTAACGAACAAGTCGCTGCAGCGCTTGCAGCCGCACCAGCAGGAGGTATAACCTGCTATTCCAAACCTATCCTAGGACGTTAGATCCTACTCTCGTGACCCAACTCTCGCGCTTAATCTTGACCCATCTTTCTCGCGCAACGGGTCAGAACGCACATCAACCTCTCTGCACATTCCAGAACATCATGGACTGTCGTCCAAGCACATTCAGTGGCACATTCAAGAACTTCATGTGTGAACGCCCTGAGGCTCGCAGGGTCAAGTACGCCACTGGTACTTTGGTAGGAATCGCGCTAATCAGGTGGAACGCGCAAGTACAGATACTAGGGTTGGCAGCTGCTAACGCCACCCCCTGGAACGAATTCAAAGAACACATTAAAAGGGAATACTACACGCGTGATGACATCCACAAGTTGGAAGTGGAGCCTTACCATTTGAAAATGACGGGGTCAGAAATTGAAGCTCATACGAAACGATAGAACGAACTGGCCATCTTGTGTCCAACCATGGTGGACCCTCCAAACAAGCGTATCGAATTGTACCTCAAGGGTCTAGCCTCAGAGATTCAGAGCCATGCTACATCGGCTAACCTCGACAAAATCCAAGACATTCAGTGTCTTGCTCATCGCCTCACGGATCAGGCAGTGGAACAGAACAGGCTGCCTAGTTGTATCAGCGCTATTACTACCGCTACCACTTCTGCTACTCCCGCTACTCCTAGTGACAACAAGCGGAAATGGGATGGGTATTCCAGCAAGGGTTCAGCTACCGTTCGGTCTCAAGCACAACAGCAGCACAAGAATAGTGATCGCCAGAGCACAGCAGAAGCTAAGGATTCAGGAGCCCACGGCTTGCACATCGGAATCGCCAGCAGCAACAGCAAGCAGAAATCCTATACAAAGAAAAGATTGTTCGCATTCCTCGTTCTGGTCAAGAACCTCTCGAAGCTCAAGGCGACAAGAGTGGTGCTGTGGTTGGCATCACCTCTTTCTTGAAGGCTCAGGAATGTTTGCGGAAGGGCCACACCGCAACTTTGGCTCTCGTTACTGACTCATCAGCGAAAGAAAAGAAGTTGGAAGACCATTCAGTTGTACGCGACTTTCCTCAGGTGTCTCGCAAGGATTTACCTGGTCTACCGCCGCATCATCAGGACGAATTTCAAATCGAGCTCGCTCCAGGAGCAGCACCCATAGCTCGAGCACCGTATCGCTTAGCTCCACCAGAATCGAAAGAACTATCGACGCAGCTACCAGGAATCTTGGATAAGGGATTTATTCGTCCAAGCTCTTCGCCTTGGGGAGCTCCAGTGTTATTTGTGAAGAAGAAAGACGGTACGTTCAGGATGTGCATCGACTACCGCGAACTCAATAAGGTGACGGTGAAGAACCGTTATCCTCTTCCGCGCATAGATGACCTATTCGACCAGTTGCAAGGGTCGTGTTATTATTCCAAGATTGATTTAAGGTCAGGGTATCATCAGCTGAGAGTCCGGGATGAGGACGTCTCCAAAACCGCTTTCAGAACTCGCTACGGTCATTACGAGTTCCTTGTCATGCCATTCGGGCTTACGAACGCGCCTGCAGTCTTCATGGATCTTATGAACAGGGTGTGCAAACCTTATCTTGACAAGTTCGTTATTGTTTTCATCGACGACATTCTAATCTACTCCAAGAGTCAGGAGGAGCACGAGCAGCACTTACGTCTTATCTTGGAACTTCTTCGAAAAGAGCAACTGTACGCAAAGTTTTCAAAATGCGACTTCTGGCTTCGTGAAGTCCACTTCTTAGGCCATGTGGTGAACAAGGATGGGATTCATGTCGATCCATCCAAGGTTGATTCGATCAGAAACTGGCCAGCACCACGTACACCGACAGAAATACGCCAATTCTTGGGTTTGGCGGGTTACTACAGGCGATTTATTAAAGACTTCTCAAAGATCGCGCAACCACTTACTATGCTAACACAGAAAGGTGTCGTTTACAGATGGGGTAATACGCAAGAGACCGCTTTTCAGTACTTAAAAGATAGGCTTTGCAGCGCACCTATTCTCTCATTGCCAGAGGGCACGGATGACTTCGTGGTTTATTGTGACGCATCGATACAGGGGCTTGGTTGTGTATTGATGCAGCGGGATAAAGTTATTGCCTACGCTTCGCGGCAACTCAAGGTTCATGAACGGAACTACACGACGCACGATTTAGAGCTGGGAGCTGTTGTTTTCGCGCTTAAGATATGGCGACACTACCTGTACGGTACCAGGTGCACGATTTACACCGATCACAGGAGTCTCGAGCATATTCTTAAGCAAAAGGATTTGAATATGCGTCAACGGAGATGGGTCGAACTTCTAAACGACTATGAATGCGCCATCAAGTATCATCCAGGCAAGGCCAATGTTGTGGCTGATGCCCTCAGTCGGAAAGACACTCTACCTAAGCGCGTGCGAGCGCTACAGCTTACTATTCAGTCCAGTCTTCCTGCACAGATACGAGCTGCTCAGTTAGAGGCACTGAAACCCGAAAACGTCAAAGCTGAAGCCTTACGCGGCTCAAGGCAACGCATGGAACAAAAGGAAGACGGCGCCTACTATGTAACGGGGCGTATTTGGGTCCCACTTTATGGCGGTTTACGCGAACTTGTAATGGATGAAGCTCACAAGTCTCGCTATTCGGTACATCCAGGGTCGGATAAAATGTACCACGACATCAGCACTACTTATTGGTGGCCTAGTATGAAGGCTCACATCGCTACGTACGTTGGAAAATGCTTAACCTGTGCGAGAGTCAAGGTTGAATATCAGAAACCATCTGGTCTACTTCAGCAGCCTAAGATACCGCAATGGAAATGGGAAGAAAATTTCCATGGATTTTGTTACGGGCTTACCTAGATCCCAGCGTGGGAATGACACTATTTGGGTGATCGTTGATCGGCTCACAAAGTCTGCTCACTTCTTGGCTATCAAAGAAACGGATAAGTTTTCTACCCTAGCAGGCATCTACTTGAAAGAAGTTGTTTCGAGGCACGGAGTGCCCACTTCTATTATTTCGGATCGCGATGCACGATTCACGTCAGAGCTATGGCAAGCAATGCATAAATCTTTCGGCTCACGATTAGACATGAGCACAGCATATCATCCTCAGACGGATGGGCAGTCTGAGCGAACTATCCAAACTCTAGAAGACATGCTTCGAGCGTGTGTCATCGATTTCGGCAACGGCTGGGAAAAACACCTCCCTTTAGTGGAGTTTTCATACAATAACAGCTATCATACCAGCATCCAAGCCGCTCCATTTGAGGCATTGTACGGACGTAAATGCCGGTCACCTCTCTGTTGGGCAGAGGTGGGGGATAGTCAAATTACGGGTCCAGAGATTGTAGTGGACGCCACAGAAAAGATAGCACAGATACGACAACGCATGGCGGCAGCACGCGACCGTCAGAAAGCCTACGCGGACAAGCGTAGAAAGCCATTGGAATTTGAGGTCGGGGACCGGGTTTTATTGAAAGTTTCACCCTGGAAGGGTGTGGTTCGATTTGGTAAACGAGGCAAACTGAATCCGCGGTACGTCGGACCATTCGAAATCTTAGAAAAGATTGGCAAAGTAGCCTACAGATTAAACCTGCCAGCTGAACTCGGTGCAGTTCACAATGTATTTCACGTGTCGAATCTGAAGAAATGCCTATCAGATGAGACCCTTATAGTTCCTTTTAAGGAACTCACTATCGACGAGCGGTTGCAGTTCGTCGAGGAACCAGTTGAAATCACGGACCGGGATGTTAAGGTCCTCAAACACAAGAGAATCCCTCTTGTTCGAGTTCGTTGGAACTCCCAGCGTGGCCCAGAGTATACCTGGGAACGCGAAGACCAGATGAAAGAAAAGTACCCCCAGCTATTCGAAACCAATGCATCCACTTCTGAGGCTGAAGCTACTACCACTGAATTTCGGGACGAAATTCCAAATCAACGGGGGGATGATGTGACACCCCAGGAAAACCAGTGAACGATGTGACTTACCTAGCTTCCTCAGTGAGTGCGTACCAAATTTCGGGACGAAATTTCTTTTAAGTTGGGGATAATGTGACAACTCGAGTTTCTGACTTTCACTTTCGCATTAAATGCGCGTTGACTTTGACTGTTTAGTTGTTTGGATTGTGGACTTGAAATTGTACGCGTTGTGTTTTAATGAAACGTATTGTCGTTTTGCCTATATGTGATTACTTGCTGTGGTAGAAAATAATATTAGAATTATTATTTAAAACACTTAGCCTAAAACACTTAGTCTAGATCACGAAACATGACATACAGTTCGAAGGATCTCGAAACATATCCTTCGATTCGAAGGATCAACTTTCGGTTCGAAGGATCTCGAAACACATCCTTCGACCAAGGACTCTATCCTTCGACATCTTTCGGCCCAGTCTTTCTAATGGGCTTGGCCCATTCCTGTGAAACGATTTATAAACGTGAATGCATGTAGTCGGCAGTCACTTTCAACCCTAGAGCCTTTCTGTGAGTGACGGCAATTTGGAACTCTCGAAGCTTGCTTTAGTTTTCGATTCACCTCGGTTAGTATCCAAGCTTTGCATGATTATTTAATTGTTATCCTTGCTAACTGCTAATCGAATACATGATTCATTAATATATATACATAATGCCTGATCTCATGTTTGAATCCCTTGCTTGTTGATGATGTTGATTATGGTAAACGAAAACGAAACAAGTGAACACGGTTTGGTTAGTTTAAACCCAAAGATCTAAACCTGCTATCAATTAGGGTTTTTGGTATTCTGTTCGGATTATTAATCAATATTATAGATCGATTGTAGTGTGGAATCGTGCTCGTATGATACTCGTTATGTAGATGTACTGTTAAGATTTGGTACTTGTTGTGATTTGTTTGGACATGCATGATCGATGATGATTGTTAATGATGATGACGGCTGTAGATGATTAGGGTTTCTGTTTCTGTAATTGACTGTGTGATATCCGTAACTGATTGTGATCAAACGTAACTGATATGTATCGAAAGATACTTGCTACTCGAAACATAGTTAGGTTGACCGAAAGATGACTTTTGGTCGAAAGATGACATTAGGTTCGAAACATAACTTTCGGTCCGAATGATAACTATGATAACTGTTTGTCGAAAGATAACATTGGATCGAAAGATATTAGGGATTATAAACATCCTTCGAAGGATGGGATGTATGTTTGATTTATTTGGCATGCCATGCTTGGTGATGAATGTTTTTGTGTACACTAGCTGATGAGTAAATATGAAATGGTACGTGTTGTGCCGATATGCAAACTGACTGTTATGTGAACATTAAATTGCATGCGTATCATTGCGAACATGAACTGATTTGTTATACGTGCATACAATAGGACGTGATTAATTACTTGTGAGTGCATAACCTAGCATACCGAGCAAACCAAGGTGAGTTCACACAGCCAAGGCATGGGTTCCCAGGGTGGGAATGGGTTGGATGATTGTTTGTGCATGCTTAAATGATACTTGACGAACTGCCTTCGCACACACCCTGGTTGGTAAAGACTATGGTCGCGAACGAACTACTCAACTGCCTTCGCACACACCCTGGTCGGTAAAGACTATGGTCGCGAACTGATCAATTGCCTTCGCACACACCCTGGTCGGTAAAGACTACGGTCGCGAACTAACGAACCTAATCTTCGCACACATGCCTGGGAGGCCGCGATGGAACTGATACGATATGAAAACTTAACTGAACGAACGCACTATTACCCAAACTAAACTATTAACTGTGAACTCGCTCAACTAGTTTGTTGATTATCTGCTGCATGCCTTGCAGGACCTTAGGTACATATTGGAGCTTGCACAAGGAAGGAGCAGGTCGTTGTGGGAATTGGATAGCGAACGTTAATTGAACTCATAACTACATTTGAGAATTTTATTACTATGCTTCCGCTATTTAAACAATGTTTGGTTTTGAAACATCAGTCATATCTTTATGAATTGTATTAACTACTTTTGATTATTAAATACTATGTTTGATATGATTGATGGCTTGATCCTGGTCGTGTCACGCCTCCAAGCGGTGGTACTCCGCGTGTGGGATTTTGGGGGTGTGACAATGCTGATGAACTTAAGGAATGCCAGCACATTGTTAGGGGGAGTCTGTTGATGTTGATTGAATGTGTGAAGCCCAGAGACGGAGTGACAACTCGAGTTTCCAAGATTCCACTTTCACACTTATTGCACGTTAACTGTTTAGTTGTTTACTTACACGACTTGTTTGCCTTGTAACTGTACACGTTGTGATATGATAAAACGTATTGTGATTATTGCATGTATATGTTTGGTGATATATCATGAATACTGTTTGAAAAACTTAAACTGTTAAACTTTGAATGGCCCGACGAAACAGGATTGTTTCGCCATGAACACACCGACGAAACAGAAGTGTTTCGCCATAACCCATAGCGACGAAACAGATGTTGTTTCGTCACAAGCACCCCGACGAAACAGGCGTTTCGCCTGCCCAATGTACGCCGAAGCCCAGCAAGGGCCCAACCGGTTATAATGTCCATATAAACGAGTTTAGGTTACGTAAACCTCTTTTTTGAAAACCCTAGAGTCTCTCTCTAACCTTGTGTGCGACGACAACCCTCTCCTCTTTCGAAGCCGGATCTCTATTGCTTGATCATTCTTAGTTCGGTTAGTGATTTGCATGTTTGGTTTGATTTCAGTTCTGAATATATGTATGATGTTCTTGATCTCGGTATTCATGATTTAGTTAGATACATAACCCTATGTGAAACCTAATATTTGGCTTAAGGTTTTAATAATCAGTTTATGTATAAAACGAAGAGGTGGATTAACTCTGTGCGGAAACATGTTTTGTATGGTTGAATGCTTGACCTTGGATGTTGTTAACGTGATCTGGATCTGAATGCAATAGCATACTAATAGGGTTCAATGATGTGATGTATTATATTAATCGACTTGTGGTACACATAAACTAGGGTTCATGCTAGACGTTAAGTACTGCGATGCTTATGTTATGATGATTGGATTTCATGATGATTGGGTGATGGTTACTGTATGATCGCTGTATGATGTTGATTGATGATTAGGGTTTCTGCGTAACTGTTAATGACGTAACACAGGTGTTTTGACGAAACGACTGTCACGACGAAACAAGGGTGTTTCGCCGAGACCAGTCACAACGAAACACACGTGGCGAATCAAGTGTGTTTCGCCAAGGGTAAATACGATGAACCAAGGGGGTTTCGTCGAAGGGGACTCATGGCGAAACAGGGGTGTTTCGCCGAAAGGGTAAACTGCACAGTAACTTGATTTGATTCTGTTAAGAGTTAACTAAGTTAGTTAACCGCCATTAAATGTTAAGCATGACTTGTATGAGCTTGAATACGTGTTTTGTGCTGTTTGGTGATCACTGCTTCAATATCTACTGTGATTGTAATTATACGTGAACTTCATGAATATAAACTGATTATGTACACGTGCATACTTTAGGACTTGTTGATTAACTGTGAGCACATACCTTAGCATACCAAGCAAACCAAGGTGAGTTCACACTCCTTCCAAGGCATGGGATTCCCAAGGGTTGGGAATGTGTAAATGAATTAACGGTAATTACAACCATCCTCTAGGAGTAGGATGCCAAGTATACACACTGGACCAAACCTCTATAATTGAAGTCCCTCATTATATCGACTTAATCGTCGAGGCCTATGGCGAGTGGGTCATTAGTTAATAGCGCTATTAGGTTTAACAAATCTCACACCGTGTCGTTCGAACGGGCGTGTACTAATGGACTATGGGCAAAGGGTCAATACTGATAGACATTGACTTAGGGCACCTCTTGCATTTTCGTAGCAGTCAATACATACGGTCTAGTAACACATGGGAAACCGCCACTAATCTTCGCACACATGTCTGGGAGACCGCGATACGAATTAATACGATACATGGTTTACAAAACGAACATATGATTTACGAAATGAATACTACAACTAAACAACCAACTGTGAACTCGCTCAACTTTGTTGTTGACTCTCTGTTACATGCCTTGCAGGTCGTTAGGTACTCATGGAGCTTGCACAGGGAGGCGCGGTCGTTGTGGGACATGGCAGTGTGTGCCATGCTAAAAACATTAGTTTATTTCGTACTTAATACTTACATTGGGTTTTATGATTATGCTTCCGCTAAACAATTAACTATGTTTTTGATTTGAAACACCTTTCATATTGTGTGGTTAAGTTTTACTTATTACTTGTTGTGTTCAATATGATTGGTGGCTTGATCCTGGTCAGTCACGCCTCCAGGCGGTGGTACTCCGCATATGGATTTTGTGGGTGTGACAGATTGGTATCAGAGCCATTGGTTATAGTGAACTTGGTTTTAATAAGGGGAAAAAGTTTTTGTTAAAACCAGACTATAACCTGTACAGTGCTCAACGATCCACAACGACGCTTCGCTCCACGTGCAAGACTCAACACTATAGGTGATACTAATCATGTTTACATTACCTACTTGTTAGATACATACTACATTGCTCATGGTATGCTTAGATAGCGTAGCAACTACTATTTGAAAACCTTGTTTGCTCACACTCTTCTGTCATTCCACACTTGCGTATTGATACGACGCACTTCTCACTTGTGTTCTCTTACTTGTGAAGATCATGAGTGGACGCATTAACATGACTCAAGCCCAGCTGACGGCTTTGATCAACGAACAAGTTGTTGCGGCACTTGCAGCTGCACAAGCAGGAGGTATACCCAACAGTTGTAACTCACTCTAGGATCTTTAGATCCTACACCCCTAAACCAACTCTTGTGTTTAACCTTGTCCTGTTCTTACACAACAGGTCAACACGCTCAGCTACCTATATGCACCTTCAAGACTTTCATGGACTGTCGTCCTAGCACATTCAGTGGCACAGAAGGAGCCGTTGGACTCCTCCATTGGTTTGAAAAGCTCGAGTTCGTCTTTGAGATGTGTGAATGCCCTGAGGCTCGCAGGGTGAAGTATGCCACTGGTACTCTCGAAGGCATTGCGCTGACTTGGTGGAATGCGCAAGTTCAGATGCTGGGGTTGGCGGCTGCTAATGCCACCCCATGGAACGACTTTAAAGAACTAATTAAGCGAGAATACTGTAGTCGTGATGACATCCACAAGCTAGAAGTGGAGTTCTTTAATCTGAAGATGACGGGGTCAGAGATAGAAGCGTATACAAAGCGATCCAACGAGCTGGCCATCTTGTGTCCAACTATGGTGGACCCTCCAATCAAACGTATTGAGTTGTACCTCAGAGGTCTAGTGTCACACCCCCAAAAATCCACACGCGGAGTACCACCGCTTGGAGGCGTGACATGACCAGGATCAAGCCACCAATCATATTGAACATCATAAGTAATAAATGTAATTCAACCATCAACATAAAAGGTGTTCAAAACAAGACATATTAAGTGTTAAACGGAAGCATAAATGTAAACCCAATGTAAGTAATAAGTTCAAATGTTTAAATGTTTTAGCATGGCATCCACGATCCATGTCCCACAACGACTGTGCCTCCCGTGCAAGCTCCATGTATACCTAAGGTCCTGCAAGGCATGTAACAGAGAGCAACAACTAGTTGAGCGAGTTCACAGTGGTTTGTTCAGTTATAGCAATCGTATTGTAAATCGTATGTTCGTTTAGTAATCCATGTATCGTATGCATTTGTATCGCAGCCCTCTAGGCATGTGTGCGAAGATTAGAGGGGGGTTTCCCAAGTATTCTAGACTAGGTATATTTGTATCGCAGCCCACCCGGCATGTGTGCGAAGTTTAGTGTATGGTTCGTAGCCATTCTAGGCATGTGTGCGAAGATTAGTTCTATTATCGCAGCCATTCCCGGCGTGTGTGCGAAGAGAAGTATTTGTATCACTAGTCTAGCAGTATCTATCAATATCCCTTCCTCTCCCGAGGCCCATAGTACGTAATTCCGAAAATAACTTAAGCACAAGAAATCTTCTAAACCCATTCCCGACCCTGGGAACCCATGCCTTGGTAAGGGTGTGAACTCACCTTGGTTTTGCTCGGCAGATACACAGAAAAGTAAATCAAGCTATATGGTGGTCAACCACGTCCTACCATGGTTACCATACAAGTTAGGTTCGTATTCAAGTAGTGCACGTATGTTCTACCCGTGTTGTACACAAGTAACAATCATAGCATACACGTATAATCATGGCAGTTCAACAACAATGCTAGTTCAACAGTACAGTTGTGACAACTCGTATTTTAGAACCGTCTCTGTATTACGTGTTAACTTGTATGAGCGTTGCGTGACTAGTTGATATGTGTGATTGCGTTGAATGTTATGAATTTTATTGTGTTGCATGTTTCTCTCGGCCCAACCCCACTCGCAAACCATGTACCCAACTCGAGACCTCAAGGGCGGCCCAATGATGGGTTCGGCCCACTCCAATTACACGCATAACACTAGGAGTTGGGGTATACTCCTCATTGTTGCAAAACACTTCACACACACAACCCTAATCATCTCTCTCTCTCTCTCTCGTTTTCCCTTGGAACCGGACGACAGCCCTCACCCGAAACCAACCATCTCCAGCAATCTAGGCTTCTCGGTTTTCTGGTTAGTGTTAATTCTTGATTGCTTGCTATGTTTGATGTCATGTTACGAACTAGGGTTTCATGCTAGTGATGTTTATTGATGATATTATGTATTCGGTTCATGTGTTTAGATGATATACAAGTAGCTTTGATTCGGGTGTTGCATGATGATTTAGAACCGATTTCTTGTACTGGATTGATAAGTCTCGAACATATGGTTTGTGGTATTGATTAGTTGTTGCACATATGACTTAGGGTTGCATGATAGTCTTTAAACTCATTAATCATATGATCCGATTGTATGTCCCTTATGATATTGATTCACTGTTCTTGGATTGATGATGATTGCGGTGATATGAACGTACTTGAATGTTGAATAATTGTGATTTGATCTGATTGTGAAACTGCTAAAACTGTTAGCAATTGTTACGGAAATCATGAGCTGCAATTAAGGAAAACTGTTTCACACCTAGTCTCGACACAGGTTGCGAGTCGAGAACCCACAGTCTCGACTCGAGACCACAACGCCGACACAAGCAGCACAACTCGAGAACACGGTTGCGGGTCCGGTTGCGACTCGAGACCGTGTAGTCTCGACTAGTACATGATGACTCGAGACCTCCTTTGTTGCGACTCGAGATCTTTAGGCCTACAACTCGAGACCGCCTAGTCTCGACTCGAGATCTCTAGTCTCGACTCGAGACCACGAACACGGGCACACTGTTTTGGACCTTGCACACTGTTACGAGCGCAACCATTTGGGCCGCATACTTGGACTTTGTTTAGGTGACTGATCTGTTGTTGAACTGCCATGATTATACGTGTACGCTATGATTGTTACTTGTGTACAATACGTGTAGAACATAAGTGCACTATTTGAATACAAACCTGACTTGTATGGTAACCATGGTAGGACGTGGTTGACCACCATATAGCTTAATTGGACTTTGCTGTGTATCTGCCGAGCAAACCAAGGTGAGTTCACACCATTACCAAGGCATGGGATTCCCGGTGGGTAGGGAATGGGATTGAAGGAAAAGGATTGATGAATTATTTGGATTACACAGTTACTAGACTATCTACCATCGTCCTCGGTTGCGAAGGACCCTTACGTAAAACCTACGTAATCCTTGTGCTTACCACTATCCTCAGGGTTCGAGGGACACTTACGTAAAACCTACGTAAACACATACCGACTACTGTCCTAGGGTTATGAAGGACACTTACGTAAAACCTACGTAAACCCCCGCGTACCACTGTCCTCGGGTAAAGAAGGGCACTTACGTAAAACCTACGTAAACCTTGTACGTACTATTGTTCTCGGGTTAAGAAGAACACGTATGGTTATCAATAGTCTAGTGTATATACAAATGTGGGAAGCCCCCACCAATAGAACATACTACTGGCCCAGTAGAGCCACCTGTTACGACATGAACTTACTGTACGAACTTACTTACTGTGAACTCGCTCAACTAGCTGTTGACTCTCTGTTACATGCCTTGCAAGACCATAGGTACTAAGGGAGCTTGCACGGGAGGCGCGATCATTGTGGGCACATGGACTGTTGAGTTCCACGTTAAACATTTACCTTATGAGAACATGATACATACGTTGGATTTTTACATTTATGCTTCCGCTACACAATTGATTATGTTTGGTTTTGAAAACACCTTTCGTATTGAGGAATGACATTTACTGTTTAATTATATGTTCAATATGATTGGTGGCTTGATCCTGGTCATGTCACACCTACAAGCGGTGGTACTCCGCGGGTGGATTTTGGGGGTGTGACAGATTGGTATCAGAGCCATTGGTTATAGAGAACTCGGTTTTAATAAGGGAAAAACGTTTTTATTAAAACCAGACTATAACCAGAACAGTGCTCAACGATCCACAACGATGCCTCGCTCCACGTGCAAGACTCAATATTCTAGGTAATATGGTACATGTTATATTGCCTACTTGCTAGATTACATAGAACTTTGCTCGTAGTATGCTTAGATACACATGACACTATTGCTTGAGAACACTTGTGTGCTTACTCTCCTCTGTCATCGCACTTTTTTCGAACCTCTCTCACTACGTTACCTTTACTATGAAGATCATGTCTGGACGCATTAACATGACTCAAGCCCAGTTGACGGCTCTCATTAACGAACAAGTTGCTGCGGCACTTGCAGCCGCCCAAGCAGGAGGTATATCCTGCAGTTGTAAATCACACTAGGGTCTCTAGATCCTACACTTTTAGACCAACTCTTGTGTTTAACTTTGTCCTATTCGTACACAATAGGTCAACACGCACCGCAACCAGTTTGCACTTTGAAGAACTTCATGGACTGTCGTCCAAGCACGTTTAGTGGCACAGAAGGAGTGGTTGGACTCCTCCATTGGTTTGAGAAGCTCGAGTCGGTGTTCGAAATGTGTGAATGCCCTGAGGCTCGCAGGGTGAAATACGCCACTGGTACTTTGGAAGGAATTGCGCTGACTTGGTGGAACGCGCAAGTTCAGATTTTAGGGTTGGCAGCTGCTAACGCCACCCCTTGGAACGATTTCAAGGAACTGATTAAGCGAGAATACTGCACGCGTGTCCACAAGTTGGAAGTGGAGCTCTACCATTTGAAAATGATTGGATCAGAAATCAAAGCTTATACGAAACGGTCAAACGAACTGGCCATCTTGTGTCCAACCATGGTGGACCCCCCAATCAAGCGCATTGAGTTGTATCTCAAGGGTCTAGCGCCAGAAATCCAGAGCCACGTGACATCGGCTAACCTTGATAATCCAGGATATTCAGCGACTTGCTCATTACCTCACGGATCAGGCAGTGGAACAAGACAGGCTGCCTAAACGTATCAGCGCTACTGCTACCGCTACCACTTCTGCTACTCCTGCTACTCCCAGTGACAACAAGAGAAAATGGGAGGGGGATTCCAGCAAGGGTCCAGCTACAGTTCAGTCTCAGGTTCAGCAGCAAAAGACTGACCACTACCAGAGTCCCAGTCAGCAGTCTTCTGGTAGTCGCGGGCAGAGAGTTTATCGCGGAAATCACCCAAGGTGCAACAACTGTAAAAGACACCACAGTGGCCAGTGCAACAAGGGTCGTTGCCAGAGGTGTCTCAAGATGGGTCATGAGGCCAAGGATTGTAGGAGCCCACGGCCTGTAACTCAGAATCAGCAGCAACAACAAGCACAACAGAATCTGCAACAGGGCAACAAAGGATGCTTTCATTGTGGCGCGGAAGGTCACTTCAAAAGGCACTGCCCTCAGTTAAATCGAAACCAGAACAACAACAATAATAACCAAGGCAACGGAAACAACAACGGTGGGAACAACAACGACAACGAAGCTAGGGGATGTGCTTTCGTGCTGGGGCAGGGTGATGCCAGGAATGATCCCAACGTGGTTATGGGCAAGTTTCTTCTCGATGACTTTTATGTTACTGTTTTGTTTGATTCGGGTGCGGATACAAGTTATATGTCTCTAAAAGTTAACCAAATGTTAAAACGTGCACCAACTCCCTTACACACCAAGCATGTCGTAGAGTTAGCTAATGGTAAGAGTCTAGAGGCCACGCACATAGTTCAGGGTTGTAATCTTATCCTCGTGGGTCAGACTTTCTTGATCGATCTTATTCCCATAGTTCTGGGTAGTTTCGACATCGTCATTGGTATGGACTGGTTATCCCAACATCACGCAGAGATCTTGTGCAAAGAGAAGATTGTTCGTATCCCTCGTTCCGGTCAGGAACCTCTCGAAGTTCAAGGCGACAAGAGTGGTGCTGTGATTGGCATCATCTCCTTTCTAAAGGCTCCGAAGTGTTTGCGTAAGGGCCACACTGCCATTCTGGCACTTGTTACCGATGCATCAACTAGAGAAAAGAAACTAAAAGATATTCCAGTTGTACGCGACTTTCCTCAGGTGTCCCCTGAAGATTTACCTGGTCTACCGCCTCATCGCCAGGTCGAGTTTCAAATCGAGCTAGCACCAGGAGCAGCACCGATAGCACGTGCACCGTATCACTTAGCTCCATCAGAGTTGGAAGAACTCTCTACACAGCTACAGGAACTCTTGGATAAGGGTTTCATTCGACCTAGCACTTCGCCTTGGGGAGCTCCAGTATTATTCGTGAAAAAGAAGGACGGTACCTTCAGGATGTGTATCGACTACCGAGAACTGAACAAGGTGACGGTGAAGAACCGTTACCCTCTACCACGTATAGATGATTTATTCGACCAGTTGCAAGGGTCGAGCTACTACTCCAAGATAGACCTGAGGTCAGGTTACCATCAGCTGAGAGTCCGGGATGAGGACGTCTCCAAAACAACATTCAGAACTCGCTACGGCCACTACGAGTTCCTAGTCATGCCATTCGGGCTAACGAACGCACCGGCAGTCTTTATGGACCTTATGAACAGGGTGTGCAAACCCTATCTAGACAAGTTTGTGATTGTATTCATCGACGACATCCTGATCTACTCTAAGAGTCAGGAGGAACACGAGCAGCACTTGCAACTTATCTTGGAACTTCTTCGAAAGGAACAACTGTACGCCAAGTTTTGGAAATGCGACTTCTGGCTCCGTGAAGTCCACTTTCTAGGCCATGTGGTAAACAAGGATGGGATCCATATTGATCCATCAAAGGTAGATTCGATAAGGAACTGGCCTGCACCGCGTACACCAACGGAAATACGCCAATTCTTGGGTTTGGCGGGTTATTACAGACGATTCATTAAAGATTTCTCAAAGATTGCACAGCCGCTTACACTACTGACACAGAAGGGTGTCACCTACCGCTGGGGTAATACTCAGGAAACCGCTTTTCAGCACTTAAAGGATAGACTTTGCAGTGCACCTATCCTCTCATTGCCAGAGGGCACGGACGACTTCGTGGTTTATTGTGATGCATCCATTCAGGATCTTGGATGTGTATTAATGCAGCGCGACAAGGTCATTGCTTACGCTTCGCGCCAACTCAAGGTTCACGAACGGAACTACACGACGCACGATTTAGAGCTGAGAGCCGTTGTTTTAGCGCTCAAGATATGGCGACACTACCTAGACGGTACCAAGCGCACTATCTACACCGATCACAGGAGTCTCGAGCATATCTTCAAGCAGAAGGAATTGAACATGAGTCAATGTCGATGGGTTGAACTACTGAACAATTACGAATGCGCCATCAAGTACCATCCAGGCAAAGCCAACGTTGTGGCTGACGCTCTCAGTCGAAAGGACACTCTACCTAGACGCGTGCGAGCTCTACAGCTCATTATTCAGTCTAGTCTTCCTGCACAGATACGAGATGCTCAGATAGAAGCATTGAAACCAGAAAACGTAAGGGCTGAAGCCTTACGTGGCTCAAGGCAACGATTAGAACAAAAGGAAGATGGTGCCTATTGTGTAACGGGGCGTATTTGGGTCCCACTATATGGCGGTTTACGAGAACTTGTGATGGATGAAGCACACAAGTCTCGCTACTCGATACATCCGGGTTCAGATAAGATGTACCATGATATCAGGACAACGTATTGGTGGCCTAGTATGAAGGCCCACATAGCAACTTACGTCGGCAAGTGTTTGACCTGTGCGAGAGTCAAAGCGGAATATCAGAAACCGTCAGGCCTACTTCAGCAACCCAAGATACCACAATGGAAATGGGAAGGAATTTCCATGGATTTTGTTACTGGCCTGCCTAGATCTCAACGTGGGAATGATACCATTTGGGTGATCGTGGATCGACTCACAAAGTCTGCACACTTCCTGGCAATTAAGGAAACGGACAAGTTCTCCACTCTAGCAGACGTATATCTCAAGGAAGTTGTTTCGAGGCACGGAGTGCCAACCTCTATTATTTCGGATCGGGATGCACGATTCACTTCAGAACTATGGCAAGCAATGCACAAAGCTTTTGGCTCACAGCTAGACATGAGCATAGCATATCACCCTCAGACGGATGGGCAGTCTGAGCGCACGATACAAACTCTAGAAGACATGCTTTGAGCATGTGTTATCGATTTCGGCAACAGCTGGGAAAAACATCTCCCTTTGGTGGAGTTTTCATATAATAACAGTTACCACACCAGTATTCAAGCCGCTCCATTCGAGGCATTGTACGGACGTAAATGCCGGTCACCTCTCTGTTGGGCAGAGGTGGGGGATAGTCAAATCACAGGACCAGAAATGGTAGTTGATGCTACTGAACGGATTGCTCAGATACGGCAACGCATGGCGGCGGCTCGTGACCGTCAGAAAAGTTATGCTGATAAGCGCAGGAAACCACTCGAATTCCAAGTTGGGGATCGAGTGCTACTCAAAGTCTCACCCTGGAAGGGTGTGGTCCGTATTGGCAAACGGGGCAAGCTCAATCCGCGGTATATCGGACCATTCGAGATCATAGAAAGAATAGGCAAGGTTGCCTACAGACTGAACCTACCAGCCGAACTCGGTGCAGTTCACAACGTTTTTCACGTGTCGAATCTGAAGAAGTGTCTATCAGATGAGACCCTCATAGTTCCTCTGAAGGAACTCACTATCGACGAGCAGTTGCGATTCGTCGATGAACCATTAGAAATCACGGACCAGGATGTTAAGGTCCTCAAGAACACGAGAATCCCTCTTGTTCGAGTTCGTTGGAACTCCCGTCGTGGCCCAGAGTTCACCTGGGAACGCGAAGATCAGATGAAAGAAAAGTACCCCCAATTGTTCGCGAACAGTACAACCACTACGGAGGCTGAAGCTACCATGGAATTTCGGGACGAAATTCCAGATCAACGGGGGGAGGATGTGACACCCCAGGAAAACCAGTAAATGATACAACTTACCTAGCTTCCTCAGTGAGTACGTACCAAATTTCGGGAAGAAATTTCCTTCAAGTTGGGGATAATGTGACAACTCGTATTTTAAAACCGTCTCTGTATTACGTGTTAACTTGTATGAACGTTGCGTGACTAGTTGATATGTGTGATTGCGTTAAATGTTATGAATTTTATTGTGTTGCATGTTTCTCTCGGCCCAACCCCACTTGCAAACCATGTACCTAACTCGAGACCTCAAGGGCGGCCCAATGACGGGTTCGGCCCACTCCAATTACACGCATAACACTAGGAGTTGGGGTATACTCCTCATTGTTGCAAAACACTTCACACACACAACCCTAATCATCTCTCTCCCTTTCTCGTTTTCCCTTGGAACCGGACGGCAGCTCTCACCCGAAACCAACCATCTCGAGCAATCTAGGCTTCTCGGTTTTCTGGTTAGTGTTAATTCTTGATTGCTTGCTATGTTTGATGTCATGTTACGAACTAGGGTTTCATGCTAGTAATGTTTATTGATGATATTATGTATTCGGTTCATGTGTTTAGATGATATACAAGTAGCTTTGATTCGGGTGTTGCATGATGATTTAGAACTGATTTCTTGTACTGGATTGATAAGTCTCGAACATATGGTTTGTGGTATTGATTAGTTGTTGCACATATGACTTAGGGTTGCATGATAGTCTTTAAACTCATTAATCATATGATCCGATTGTATGTCCCTTATGATATTGATTCACTGTTCTTGGATTGATGATGATTGCGGTGATATGAACGTACTTGAATGCTGAATAATTGTGATTTGATCTGATTGTGAAACTGCCAAAAACTGTTAGCAATTGTTACAGAAATCATGAGCTGCAATTAAGGAAATCTGTTTCACACCTAGTCTCGACACAGGTTGCGAGTCGAGAACCCACAGTCTCGACTCGAGACCACAACGACGACACAAGCAGCACAACTCGAGACCACGGTTGCGGGTCCGGTTGCGACTCGAGACCGTGTAGTCTCGACTAGTACATGATGACTCGAGACCTCCTTTGTTGCGACTCGAGATCTTTAGGCCTACAACTCGAGACCGCCTAGTCTCGACTCGAGATCTCTAGTCTCGACTTGAGACCACGAACACGGGCACACTATTTCGGACCTTGCACACTGTTACGAGCCCAACCATTTGGGCCGCATACTTGGACTTTGTTTAGGTGACTGTTCTGTTGTTGAACTGCCATGATTATACGTGTACGCTATGATTGTTACTTGTGTACAATACGTGTAGAACATAAGTGCACTATTTGAATACGAACCTGACTTGTATGGTAACCATGGTAGGACGTGGTTGACCACCATATAGCTTAATTGAACTTTGTTGTGTATCTGCCGAGCAAACCAATGTGAGTTCATACCATTACCATGGCATGGGATTCCTGGTGGGTAGGGAATGGGATTGAAGGAAAAGGATTGATGAATTATTTGGATTACACTGTTACTAGACTATCTACCATCGTCCTCGGTTGCGAAGGACCCTTACGTAAAACCTACGTAATCCTTGTGCTTACCACTGTCCTCAAGGTTCGAGGGACACTTACGTAAAACCTACGTAAACACATACCGACTACTGTCCTAGGGTTATGAAGGACACTTACATAAAACCTACGTAAACCCCCGTGTACCACTATCCTCGGGTAAAGAAGGGCACTTACGTAAAACTTACGTAAACCTTGTACGTACTACTGTTCTCGGGTTAAGAAGAACACGTATGGTTACCAATAGTGTAGTGTATATACAAATGTGGGAAGCCCCCACCAATAGAACATACTACTGGCCCAGTAGAGCCACCTGTTACAGCATGAACTTACTATTACGAACTTACTTACTGTGAACTCGCTCAACTAGTTGTTGACTCTCTGTTACATGCCTTGCAGGACCATAGGTACTAAGGGAGCTTGCACGGGAGGCGCGATCGTTGTGGGCACATGGACTGTTGAGTTCCATGTTAAACATTTACCTTATGAGAACATGATACATACGTTGGATTTTTACATTTATGCTCCCGCTACACAATTGATTATGTTTGGTTTTGAAAACACCTTTCGTATTGAGGAATGACATTTACTATTTAATTATATGTTCAATATGATTGGTGGCTTGATCCTGGTCATGTCACGCCTCCAAGCAGTGGTACTCCGCGGGTGGATTTTGGGGGTGTGACAACAATCACGTAAATAAGGTCCAAGTATGCGGCCCAAATGGTTGGGCTCGTAACAGTGTGCAAAGTCCAAAATAGTGTGCACGTGTTCGTGATCTCGAGTCGAGACTCGAGATCTCGAGTCGAGACAGTGCGGTCTCGAGTTGTAGTCCTGGAGTTCTCGAGTCGCAACAAAGGAGGTCTCGGGTCATCACGTACTAGTCGAGACTACACGGTCTCGAGTCGCAACCGGACCCGCAACCGTGGTCTCGAGTTGTGCTGATTGTGCTGATGATGGGCGGTCTCGAGTCGAGATTGTGGGTTCTCGACTCGCAACCCTTGTCGAGACTATGAAGTGTAATAGTTTCCTACTATGCAGTTCATTGATTCCGAAATATTAGCAAACAACTTTGGCAGTTTCACAATCAGATCAAATCACAATTATTCAACATTCAAGCACGTTTATATCACCGCAATCATCATCAATCCAAGAACAGTAAATCAATATCATAAGGGACATACAATCGGATCATATGATTAATGACTTTAAAGACTATCATGCAACCCTAAGTCATATGTACAACAACCAATCAATACCACAAGTCATAACAACACATCACAGCCGGTTATCATGCATACACCAGAACGGATTAGCCTATTACTACATCCGATCTAATCGTACAACCATAGCATCATGCAACGAATAATTGACAATGATTTTACTAATAGAATCCCTAACCGGATTAGATCATCATATGACAATACGCAATCATTGATCAACAATCATGTACCATTTACAATTCATCACATGAGATATGTATAATCACATAACATAACATCAAGAAACACTAACCGGTTGAGAGTGTATCACGAGGATGATCCGAACACAAGGATCTTCGATGGAAAAGGTGTGTTTGCCGTCAAGTTCTAGAGAGAAGGGAGAGAGCTCCCAGGGTTTGTGTGTGTAAAGTGTTTGCAAATTATGAGAAACTAGTCCCCCCTAAGGGTTCCTGTATGCGTGCAAGGAGTGAGTGGGCCGAACCCATTCACGGGTTGCCCTTGGTTTCGAGTCAAGCATAGTGGGCCGAATGGGTTTGTGTAATCGGGTTAATGTTCAAACATTCACAAAACATAGCATTTACTTAATCAACAAAATTCATGTAATCACATAGAGTTCATACAGGTTAACACGTAATACAAGAGACTGTTCTAAAATACGAGTTGTCACATTATCCCCAACTTGAAAGAAATTCCGTCCCGAAATTTGGTACGTACTCACTGAGGAAGCTAGGTAAGTTGTATCGTTTACTGGTTTTCCTGGGGTGTCACATCCTCCCCCCGTTGATCTGGAATTTCGTCCCGAAATTCTGTGGTAGCTTCAGCCTCAGTAGTGGTTGTGCTGTTCGCAAACAATTGGGGATACTTTTGTTTCATCTGATCTTCGCGTTCCCAGGTGAACTCTGGGCCACGATGGGAGTTCCAACGAACTCGAACAAGAGGGATTCTCGTGTTCTTGAGGACCTTAACATCCCGGTCCGTGATTTCAACTGGTTCCTCGACGAAGTGTAACTGTTCGTCGATAGTGAGTTCCTTCAGAGGAACTATGAGGGTCTCATCTGACATACACTTCTTCAGATTCGACACGTGGAAAACGTTTAGAACTGCACCGAGTTCTGCTGGTAGGTTCAGTTTGTAGGCCACCTTGCGTATTCTTTCTATGATCTCGAATGGTCCGACATACCGCGGATTAAGTTTGCCTTGTTTCCCAAAACGAACTACACCCTTCCAGGGTAAGACTTTGAGTAGCACTCGATCCCCAACTTGGAACTCGAGTGGTTTCCTGCGCTTATCGACGTAACTTTTCTGACGGCCACGAGCCGCCACCATGCGTTGCCGTATCTGTGCAATCCGTTCAGTGGCATCAACTACCATTTCTGGATCTGTGATCTGACTATCCCCCACCTCTGCCCAACAGAGAGGTGACCGGCATTTATGTCCGTACAATGCCTCGAAGGGAGCGGCTTGGATGCTGGTATGGTAACTGTTATTGTACGAAAACTCCGCTAAATGGAGATGTTTTTCCCAGCTGTTGCCGAAATCAATCACACATGCCCGAAGCATGTCTTCTAGGGTTTGAATCGTGCGCTCAGACTGCCCATCCGTCTGAGGGTGATATGCTGTGCTCATGTCTAATCGAGAGCCAAAAGATTTGTGCATTGCTTGCCACAGTTCTGAAGTAAATCGTGCATCGCGATCCGAAATAATAGAGGTTGGAACCCCGTGCCTTGAGACAACTTCCTTGAGGTATACGTCTGCTAGAGTGGAGAACTTGTCCGTTTCCTTAATAGCCAGGAAGTGTGCAGACTTGGTGAGTCGATCCACGATCACCCAAATAGTATCGTTTCCACGCTGGGATCTAGGCAGGCCAGTAACTAATTCCATGGAAATTTCCTCCCATTTCCACTGTGGTATCTTGGGTTGCTGAAGTAGGCCTGAGGGTTTCTGGTATTCCGACTTGACTCTCGCACAAGTCAAGCACTTGCTAACGTAGGTTGCTATGTGGGCCTTCATGCTAGGCCACCAATACGTAGTCCTGATGTCGTGGTACATTTTATCTGAACCAGGATGTACCGAGTAGCGAGACTTATGAGCTTCGTCCATTACCAGCTCGCGTAAGTTTCCTTAATGTGGGACCTAAATATGCCCCGTTACATAATGGGCACCGTCTTCCTTCTGTTCTAATCGTTGCCTTGAGCCGCGTAAGGCTTCAGCCCTTACATTTTCTGGTTTCAATGCTTCTACCTGAGCATCTCGTATCTGTGCAGGAAGACCAGACTGAATAGTAAGCTGTAGTGCTCGCACACGTCTAGGTAGAGTGTCTTTTCGACTGAGAGCGTCAGCCACAACGTTGGCTTTGCCTGGATGGTACTTGATGGCGCATTCGTAATCGTTCAGTAGTTCAACCCATCGACGTTGACGCATGTTCAATTCCTTCTGCTTAAAGATATGCTCGAGACTCCTGTGATCGGTGTAGATAGTGCACTTGGTACCGTACAGGTAGTGTCGCCATATCTTGAGTGCGAAAACAACAGCTCACAGTTCTAAATCGTGCGTCGTGTAGTTCCGTTCGTGAACCTTAAGTTGGCGCGAAGCGTAGGCAATAACCTTATCCCGTTGCATCAATACACAACCAAGCCCCTGTATCGATGCGTCACAATAGACCACAAAATCGTCTGTGCCCTCTGGCAATGAGAGAATAGGTGCACTGCAAAGTCTACCCTTTAAGTGCTGAAAATCGGCTTCCTGAGTATTACCCCAACGGTAGGTGACACCCTTCTGTGTCAGTAGCGTAAGCGGCTGTGCAATCTTTGAGAAGTCTTTGATGAATCGTCTGTAATACCCCGCCAAACCCAAGAATTGGCGTATTTCCGTTGGTGTACGTGGTGCAGGCCAGCTCCTGATCGAATCTACCTTTGATGGATCAACATGGATCCCATCCTTGTTTACCACATGGCCTAGAAAGTGGACTTCACGAAGCCAGAAGTCGCATTTTGAAAATTTGGCATACAGTTATTCCTTTCGAAGGAGTTCCAAAATAAGTCGCAAGTGCTGCTCGTGTTCCTCCTGACTCTTGGAATAGATCAGGATGTCGTCAATGAATACAATAACAAACTTGTCTAAGTAGGGTTTGCACACCCTGTTCATAAGATCCATAAAGACTGCCGGTGCGTTCGTCAACCCGAATGGCATGACAAGAAACTCGTAGTGGCCGTAGCGAGTTCTGAATGCGGTTTTGGAGACGTCCTCATCCCGGACTCTTAGCTGATGGTAACCTGACCTCAGGTCTATCTTGGAGTAGTAGCTCGACCCTTGCAACTGGTCGAATAAGTCGTCAATACGTGGAAGAGGGTAGCGGTTCTTCACTGTCACCTTGTTCAGTTCTCGGTAGTCAATGCACATCCTGAAGGTACCGTCCTTCTTTTTCACAAATAGTACTGGAGCTCCCCAGGGCGAAGAGCTAGGTCGGATAAATCCCTTATCCAAGAGTTCCTGTAGCTGTGCAGAGAGTTCTTCCAACTCTGATGGAGCTAAGCGATACGGTGCACGTGCTATCGGTGCTGCTCCTGGTGCTAGCTCGATTTGAAAATCGACCTGGCGATGAGGCGGTAGACCAGGTAAATCTTCAGGGAACACCTGAGGAAAGTCGCGTACAACAGGAATATCTTCCAATTTCTTTTCCTTTGCTGTTGCATCGGTAACAAGTGCCAGAATGGCAGTGTGGCCCTTACGCAAACACTTCTGAGCCTTTAGAAAGGAGATGATGCCAACCACTGCACCACTCTTGTCGCCCTGAACTTCGAGGGGCTCTTTACCAGAACGAAGAATACGAACTATCTTCTCCTTGCATAAGATTTCTGCGTGCTGTTTGGATAACCAGTCCATTCCAATGACAATGTTGAAACTACCCAGAACTATGGGAATGAGATCGATCGAGAAAGTCTGACCAGCGAGGATAAGATTACAACCCTGTACTATGTGTGTGGCCTCTAGACTTTTACCATTAGCTAACTCAACGACATGTTTGGTGTTTAAGGGAGTTGGTGCACATTTTAACATTTGGTTAACTTTTAGAGACATATAACTTGTATCCGCACCCGAATCAAACAAAACAGTAACATAAAAGTCGTCGAGGAGAAACTTACCCATAACTACGTTGGGATCATTCCTTGCTTCTCCCTGCCCCAGCACAAATGCACGTCCTCTAGCTTCATTGCCATTGTTGTTTCCACCGTTGTTATTCCCATTGCCTTGATTGTTATTGTTGTTGCGATTCTGGTTCAACTGGGGGCAATCTCGCTTGTAGTGACCTTCAGCACCGCACTGAAAACATCCCCTGTTGCCTCGCTGTTGCTGCTGCTGTTGGTTTTGAGGCGCTGGTGGTTGTTGTTGATTCTGATTCGCAGGTCGTGAGCTTCTGTAATCTTTAGCTTCATGCCCTATCTTGAGACATCTCTGACAGCAGCCCTTGCGGCACTGACCACTGTGGTGTCTGTTGCATCTGTTACACAGTGGGTGAATTCCCCGATATCCACCTTGCCCCTGACCACCATAAGTTTGCTGACTCGGGCTCTGATAATCATTATTCTTGCGCTGCTGCTATGCTTGATACTGAACGGTAGCGGAACGCTTACTGGAATCCCCATCCCATTTCCACTTATTGTCATTAGGAGTAGTAGGAGTAGCAGAAGTGGTAGCGGTAGTAGTTGCGCTGATACGTTTTGGCAGCTTGTTCTGTTCCACCGCCTGATCCATGAGGCGATGAGCAAGACGCTGAATGTCCTGGATATTGTCGAGGTTAGCCGACGTCACATGGCTCTGAATCTCTGATGCTAGACCCTTGAGGTACAACTCGATGCGCTTGATTGGAGGGTCCACCATGGTTGGACACAAGATGGCCAGTTCGTTCGACCGTTTCGTGTAAGCTTCGATTTCCGACCCCGTCATTTTCAGATGATAAAGCTCCACTTCCAACTTGTGGATGTCATCACGCGTGTAGTATTCTCGCTTGATCAGTTCCTTAAAATCGTTCCAAGGGGTGGCGTTAGCAGCTGCCAGCCCTAGAATCTGAACTTGTGCGTTCCACCAAGTCAGCGCAATTCCTTCCAAAGTACCAGTGGCGTATTTCACCCTGCGAGCCTCAGGGCATTCACACATTTCAAACACCGACTCGAGCTTCTCGAACCAATGGAGGAGTCCCACTGCTCCTTCAGTGCCACTAAACGTGCTTGGACGATAGTCCATGAAGTTCTTGAAAGTGCACACAGGTTGCGGTGCGTGTTGACCTATTGTGTACGAATAGGACAAAGTTAAACACAAGCATTGGTCTAAAAGTGTAGGATCTAGAGACCCTAGTGTGAGTTACAACTGCAGGGTATACCTCCTGCTTGGGTGGCTGCAAGTGCCGCAGCAACTTGTTCGTTAATGAGAGCCGTCAACTGGGCTTGAGTCATGTTAATACGTCCAAACATGATCTTCATAGCAAAGATATCATAGGTAAGAGAGAGGTTCGCGAAAAGTGCGATGACAGAAGAGAGTAAGCACATAAGTGTTCTCAAGCAATAGTGGTTATGTGTATCTAAGCATACCCTGAGCAAAGTTCTATGTCTAGCAAGTAGGCAATATAAACATAAACCATATTACCTAGGATGTTGAGTCTTGCACGTGGAGCGAAGCGTCGTTGTGGATCGTTGAGAGCACTGTTCTGGTTGTAGTCTGGTTTTAATAAAAACGTTTTCCCCTTATTAAAACCAAGTTCTCTATAACCAATGGCTCTGATACCAAATCCGTCACACCCCCAAAAATCCACACGCGGAGTACCACCGCTTGGAGGCGTGACATGACCAGGATCAAGCCACCAATCATATTGAACATCATAAGTAATAAATGTAATTCAACCATCAACATAAAAGGTGTTCAAAACAAGACATATTAAGTGTTTAGCGGAAGCATAAATGTAAACCCAATGTAAGTAATAAGTTCAAATGTTTAAATGTTTTAGCATGGCATCCACGATCCATGTCCCACAACGACTGTGCCTGCCGTGCAAGCTCCATGTATACCTAAGGTCCTGCAAGGCATGTAACAGAGAGTCAACAACTAGTTGAGCGAGTTCACAGTGGTTTGTTCAGTTATAGCAATTGTATTGTAAATCGTATGTTCGTTTAGTAATACATGTATCGTATGCATTTGTATTGCAGCCCTCTAGGCATGTGTGCGAAGATTAGAGGGGGGTTTCCCAAGTATTCTATACTAGGTATATTTGTATCGCAGCCCACCCGGCATGTGTGCGAAGTTTAGTGTATGGTTCGCAGCCATTCTAGGCATGTGTGCGAAGATTAGTTCTATTATCGCAGCCATTCCCGGCGTGTGTGCGAAGAGAAGTATTTGTATCACTAGTATAGCAGTATCTATCAATATCCCTTCCTCTCCCGAGGCCCATAGTACGTAATTCTGAAAATAACTTAAGCACAAGAAATCTTCTAAACCCATTCCCGACCCTGGGAACCCATGCCTTGGTAAGGGTGTGAACTCACCTTGGTTTTGCTCGGCAGATACACAGAAAAGTAAATCAAGCTATATGGTGGTCAACCACGTCCTACCATGGTTACCATACAAGTTAGGTTCGTATTCAAGTAGTGCACGTATGTTCTACACGTATTGTACACAAGTAACGATCATAGCATACACGTATAATCATGGCAGTTCAACAACAATGCTAGTTCAACAGTACAGTCACGTAAATAAGGTCCAAGTATGCGAACCAAATGGTTGGGCTCGTAACAGTGTGCAAAGTCCAAAACAGTGTGCACGTGTTCGTGGTCTCGAGTCGAGACTAGAGATCTCGAGTCGAGACAGTGCGGTCTTGAGTTGTAGTCCTGGAGTTCTCAAGTCGCAACAAAGGAGGTCTCGGGTCATCACGTACTAGTCAAGACTACACGGTCTCGAGTCGCAACCGGACCCGCAACCGTGGTCTCGAGTTGTGCTGATTGTGCTGATGATGTGTCACACCCCCAAAATCCACACGCGGAGTACCACCGCTTGGAGGCGTGACATGACCAGGATCAAGCCACCAATTATATCAAACATAGCATTTAATAATAATCATAGACATAATTGGTGTTCAAAACCAAACACTGTTTAAGTAGCGGAAGCATGAAATGTAAAACCCAAAACGTAAGTATCAATGTGTGAATGTAAAAGTATTTATTAAACATTCACGTGTTCTTGTCCACAACGACCCGCTTCTCCTCTGGTGCAAGCTCCAAGAATACCTAAGGTCCTGCAAGGCATGCAGCAAATAATCAACAAACTAGTTGAGCGAGTTCACAGTAAGTTCATAGTATAGAGTGCATGTTAACTAGTGGGGGTTTCCCATACTAGAGTGTACTAAAGGTGGGGGCTTCCCAAACCTTGTGTTCTTATTACTGGTGGGGGCTTCCCACGTTTATCCTTGCTAATGAGGGCTTCTCATTAGTGGTACTTACTAGACTAACTTCCGACCATGTGTTCTTCTGTACCGAGAACAGGAAAACGTACAGGGTCACGTAGGCTTTACGTGACGTGCCCTTCCCCGAGGACATGGTACGCGTGGGGGCTATGTAGGCTTTACGCAGCGTGGCCTTCCGACCCGGCAGCCAGTGGATGGTATTGGGTTACGTAGGCTTTACGTAACGTGTCCTCCCGACCCGGGAGACAAATGGCAATTATACTGGGTTACGTAGGCTTTACGTAACGTGTCCTGACTAACCTGAGGACGATGGTCTATAGTTTAGAGTATGCGTAAGTACGAGTAATTCTTTCCAACATATCCAACCCAATTCCCAACCCGGGAATCCCATGCCTTGGCTGTGTGAACTCACCTTGGTTTGCTCGGCAGATACACAAAGAGTACAAGTAGCAAGTAAATGGTCAACCACGCCCTATCATGGTTATTAATCAAGTCAGGTTTTGACCAGGATATTACACGTATAAAGCATACAAGTCAACATGTTTCGAGCACACATGGAGCATGGTAACACGTAGCAGTCAAGAGCACAACTTGTGCGTTCAATCTCAACCCAACATAACCCAGCCCAATAACATATCGGCCCAACAGATAAGCAGTCCAATAACATAACAGTCATAAGATTGGGCCCGTGACAGTGAAAGCCCAATACAGTGTACGTGCATAGGTGGTCTCGAGTCGCAACGGGGATCTCGAGTCGCAACGGGGATCTCGAGTCGCAACGGGGATCTCGAGTCGCAACGGGGATCTCGAGTCGCAACAGCTGGTTACGAGTCGCAATGGTGATTTCGGCTCATCATGGTCCGGTTACGAGTCGCAACGGGACTCGCAACCCTGGTTTCGGCTTGTGCTGTTTGTGGTCTCGAGTCGAGACTGTGAGGTTTCGACTCGCAAATCTGAGTCGCAACCGTGTGTGTGTAACTGGTTTCCATAATTCCTGTAACATTCATTCCGTGATTCTAGCAAACAACTTAGGCAGTTTCGGAAATCAGATCAAACAATGATTATTCAGCATTCAATCATATTCATAATATCTTCAAATCATCATCATTTAGCATGTTCATAACAGCATCAAAACAAATAATCGGATTATCAAACAACCCTAAACCGAATCACAATCATATTATCATACTAGCATGCACCCGAATTCTTTAATCACAGCCGGTTATCAAACAACATCCGGACCAATTCAATTCAATAATCATGCAGCCGATTCACAATCATTAATTGCTATTATCATAAACAACATGTTAACACGAATCCTTCGGGTAACAAGCAATCATCAACATACAAATAATAATACACAACCAATAACATAATCACTAACCGGATTAAAGAAGGAGAAAAGGGTGATCCGAGTAGGGGATGTTCTTGCCGTCGGGTTCCAAGCAACCGAGAGAGAGAGAGAAGCCTAGGGTTCTTGTGTGTGTGATGTGAATTGTAACAATTGGGAAAAGAACCAAGTCCCTAAGTGTTTTGTTGTTTGCGCATAGTGGGAGTGGGCCGAGCCCACTCGGTTGCCTAATGGGTCCGTGAACAAGGTGTGGCCCAAAAGGCTTGTGTGACCGGTTCTAATGTGCAATCGGGCTCATGCAACACATAACATACATACACACAAGGCACATAACATCACATATCAAGTATTCATTCAATTAATAACGTTCTCGTAAACACGTATCGTTACACAAAGTAAGTCTAAGGTTCGAGTTGTCACATTATCCCCAACTAATTGGAAATTTCGTCCCGAAATTTGGTATGCACTCACTGAGGAAGCTAGGTAAGTTATAACGTTCACTGGTTTTCCTGGGGTGTCACATCCTCCCCCTGTTGATCTGGAATTTCGTCCCGAAATTCCGAAGTAGTAGCTTCAACCTCAGTAGTGGTAGCATTGGTTTCGAATAACTGGGGGTACTTTTCTGTCATCCTGTCTTCGCGTTCCCAGGTGTACTCTGGGCCACGTGTGGAGTTCCAACGAACTCGGACAAGAGGGATTCTCTTGTGTTTGAGGACCTTAACATCCCGGTCCGTGATTTCAACTGGTTCCTCGACGAACTGCAACCGCTCGTCGATAGTGCGTTCCTTAAAAGGAATGATGAGGTTTTCATCTGATAGACACTTCTTTAGGTTCGATACATGAAAGACATTGTGAACTGCCCCGAGTTCAGCTGGTAGGTTCAACTTGTATGCTACTTTGCCAATCTTTTCTATGATTTCGAATGGTCCGACGTATCGCGGATTCAGTTTGCCCCGTTTGCCAAAACGTACCACACCCTTCCAGGGTGAGACTTTTAATAATACCCGGTCCCCGACCTGAAATTCCAATGGCTTTCTACGCTTGTCCGCGTAGGCTTTCTGACGGTCGCGTGCTGCCGCCATGCGTTGTCTTATTTGTGCAATCTTTTCTGTGGCGTCCACTACAATCTCTGGACCCGTGATCTGACTATCCCCCACCTCTGCCCAACAGAGAGGTGACCGGCATTTACGCCCGTACAATGCCTCGAATGGAGCGGCTTGTATGCTGGTGTGATAACTATTATTGTACGAAAACTCCACCAAAGGGAGGTGCTTTTCCCAGCCGTTGCCGAAGTCTATAACGCATGCCCTAAGCATGTCTTCAAGTGTTTGGAACGTTCGCTCAGACTGCCCATCCGTCTGAGGATGATAAGCTGTGCTCATGTCTAACCGTGAGCCGAAAGATTTGTGCATCGCTTGCCATAGTTCTGACGTGAATCGTGCATCGCGATCCGAAATGATGGATGTGGGCACCCCGTGCCTCGAAACAACTTCTTTGAGATATACGTCTGCGAGTGTGGAGAACTTATCCGTTTCCTTTATAGGTAGGAAGTGTGCAGACTTGGTGAGTCGATCCACGATCACCCATATCGTATCGTTCCCACGCTGGGATCTAGGTAGGCCTGTAACGAAATCCATGGAAATTTCTTCCCATTTCCATTGCGGTATCTTAGGCTGCTGAAGTAGGCCAGCTGGTTTCTGATATTCAACCTTGACTCTCGCACAGGTCAAGCATTTTCCAACGTACGTAGCGATGTGGGCCTTCATACTAGGCCACCAATAAGTAGTGCTGATGTCGTGGTACATTTTATCCGACCCTGGATGTACCGAGTAGCGAGACTTGTGAGCTTCATCCATCACAAGTTCGCGTAGACCGCCATAAAGCGGGACCCAAATACGCCTCGTTACATAGTAGGCGCCGTCTGCCTTCTGTTCCATTTGTTGTCGTGAGCCGCGTAAGGCTTCAGCCTTAATGTTTTCTGGTTTCAATGCTTCTGCCTGAGCATTTCGTATCTGTGCAGGAAGGCTAGACTGAATCGTAAGCTGTAGCGCTCGCACGCGCCGTGGTAGAGTGTCTTTCCGACTGAGGGCATCAGCCACAACGTTGGCTTTGCCTGGATGGTACTTGATGGCGCATTCGTAATCGTTAAGTAACTCGACCCATCGTCGTTGACGCATGTTCAAATCCTTCTGCTTAAGTATATGCTCGAGACTCCTGTGATTGGTGTAAATCGTGCACCTGGTACCGTACAGGTAGTGTCGCCATATCTTAAGCGCGAAAACAACAGCTCCCAGCTCTAAATCGTGCGTCGTGTAGTTCCGTTCATGAACCTTGAGTTGACGTGAAGCGTAAGCAATAACCTTATCCCGTTGCATCAATACACATCCAAGACCCTGGATGGATGCATCACAATATACTACAAAGTCATCTGTGCCCTCTGGCAATGAAAGAATAGGTGCGCTGCAAAGTCTATCCTTTAGATACTGAAAAGCAGTTTCCTGCGTGTTGCCCCAACGGTAGGTGACACCCTTCTGTGTCAGTAGTGTAAGTGGCTGAGCAATCTTCGAAAAGTCTTTAATAAACAGTTTGTAGTAACCCGCCAAACCCAAGAATTGGCGTATTTCCGTCGGTGTACGCGGTGCAGGCCAGTTTCTGATCGAATCAACCTTTGATGGATCGACATGGATCCCATCCCTGTTCACCACATGGCCTAAGAAGTGGACTTCACGAAGCCAGAAGTCGCATTTAGAAAGCTTGGCGTACAACTGTTCCTTCCGAAGGAGTTCCAATATAAGGCGAAGATGTTGCTCGTGTTCCTCCTGGCTCTTGGAGTAAATCAGAATGTCGTCGATGAATACTATGACGAACTTGTCAAGATAGGGTTTGCACACCCTGTTCATAAGGTCCATAAATACAGCAGGCGCGTTCGTTAACCCGAACGGCATGACAAGAAACTCGTAGTGGCCGTAGCGAGTTCTGAAGGCTGTCTTGGAGACGTCCTCATCCCGGACTCTCAGCTGATGGTAACCAGACCTCAAGTCTATCTTCGAATAGTAACACGACCCTTGCAGCTGGTCGAACAAGTCATCTATGCGCGGAAGAGGATAACGGTTCTTCACCGTCACCTTGTTGAGTTCACGGTAGTCGATGCACATCCTGAACGTACCGTCTTTCTTTTTCACAAAAAGTACTGGAGCTCCCCAAGGCGAAGAGCTTGGACGTATGAAGCCCTTTTCCAAGAGCTCTTGTAGCTGCTTTGACAGTTCCTCCAATTCCGATGGAGCTAGACGATATGGTGCGCGAGCTATGGGTGCTGCTCCTGGAGCGAGCTCGATCTGAAATTCGACCTGACGATGAGGCGGTAAACCTGAGGGTAATCCTGTACAATTGGAATATCCTCCAATTTCTTTTCCTTTGCTGATGCGTCTGTAACGAGTGCCAGAATGGCAGTGTGCCCCTTTCGTAAGCATTTCTGAGCCTTCAAGAAAGAGATGACGCCAACCACAGCACCACTCTTGTCGCCTTGAACTTCGAGAGGTTCTTGACCAGAACGTGGAATACGAATTATCTTCTCGCTGCATAAGATTTCTGCCTGGTGTTGGGATAACCAATCCATCCCAATCACGACGTCGAAGCTACCCAAAACTATAGGAATGAGATCGATAGAGAAGGCTTGACCAGCTAAGATAAGAGCACAACCCTGAACTACGTGCGTGGCTTCTAGACTTTTACCGTTAGCTAACTCTACTACATGTTTGGTGGGTAAAAGTGTTGGTGCACGTTTTAGCAGTTGACACATTTTCACAGACATATAGCTTGTATCCGCACCCGAATCAAACAAAACAGTAACGTAAATATTGTCGAGGAGAAACTTACCCATAACTACGTTGGGATCGTTCACTGCGTCGCCTCGACCTAGTACGAATGCACGACCACGATCTTCATTGCCGTTGTTGTTGTTTCCCCCGTTGTTGTTCCCGTTGCCCTGGTTATTGTTGTTGCGGTTCTGGTTCTGGTTCAACTGAGGGCAATCGCGTTTGAAGTGACCTTCAGCCCCACATTGGAAACATCCCCGGTTTCCACGCTGTGGCTGCTGTTGCTGCTGCTGGTTCTGTGGAGCGGGTTGCTGAGGCTGCTGATTCTGATTCGCAGGCCGTGGACTCCTACAGTCTTTGGCCTCGTGACCCATCTTAAGACACCTTTGACAACGACCCTTGTTACACGGGCCGTGGTGATGCCTGTTGCAGTTGTGGCACCTAGGTTGACTACCCTGATATCTCCTCTGTCTGTGACTACCAGAGGATTGCTGACTAGGACTCTGGTAATGGTCAGTCTTCTGTTGCTGAGCTTGAGACTGAACGGATGCTGAGCCTCTGCTGGAATCTCCATCCCACTTTCTTTTACTGTCACCAGATGTAGCAGGAGTAACCGAGGTGGTGACGTTAGCAGTAGCATTAACACGCTTGGGCAGTTTATTCTGATCCACTGCCTGATCGGTGATGCGATGAGCGAGGCGCTGAATTTCCTGGATGTTATCGAGATTAGCCGACGTCACGTGGCTCTGAATTTCTGGCGCCAATCCCTTGAGATACATCTCAATGCGCTTGTAGGGAGGGTCCACCATAGTTGGACACAGAACGGCCAGCTCATTCGACCGTTTAGTATACGCTTCGATTTCTGATCCAACCATTTTCAGGTTATACAGCTCGTCTTCCAACTTGTGAATATCTTCACGCGTGCAATACTCACGCTTAATGAGTTCCTTAAAATCGTTCCATGGGGTGGCGTTAGCAGCTGCCAACCCTAAGATTTGAACTTGGCGTTCCACCAAGTTAATGCTATTCCTTCCAAAGTGCCGGTAGCAAATTTGACCTTGCGAGCCTCAGGGCACTCGCACATTTCGAATACTGATTCTAGCTTTTCAAACCAATGGAGGAGTCCCACTGCCCCCTCGGTGCCACTGAAAGAATTTGGACGACAGTCCATGAAGTTCTTGAATGTGCAGACAGGCTGCTGCGCGTGTTGACCTATTGTGTACGAATAGGACGAAGTTAAATACGAGAGTTAATGTAGGATCTAAAGATCCTAGTGTGTGCCTATACTGCAGGATATACTACCTGCTTGAGCTGCTGCAACTGCCGCAGCAACTTGGGCTTGAACGAGAGCCTCTAGCTGGGCTTGTGTCATGTTAATTCTTCCAGACATGATCTTCAATGTAACAAGTAGCATAGGTAAGAATGGTTCGCGAATAGGGCGATGACAGAAAAGTGTAAGCACGTAGGGATTCTCATGCTATAGTATCATGTGTATCTAAACGTAATGCGAGCAAGGTTCTAAGCAGTTCTAGCAAACAGGCAATAAACATAAACCTTATTACCTAGGATGTCGAGTCTTGCACGTGGAGCGAAGCGTCGTTGTGGATCGTTGAGAGCACTGTTCTGGTTATAGTCCGGTTTTAATAAAAACCAAGTTCTCTATAACCAATGGCTCTGATACCAATCTGTCACACCCCCAAAATCCACACGCGGAGTACCACCGCTTGGAGGCGTGACATGACCAGGATCAAGCCACCAATTATATCAAACATAGCATTTAATAATAATCATAGACATAATTGGTGTTCAAAACCAAACACTGTTTAAGTAGCGGAAGCATGAAATGTAAAACCCAAAACGTAAGTATCAATGTGTGAATGTAAAAGTATTTATTAAACATTCACGTGTTCTTGTCCACAACGACCCGCTTCTCCTCTGGTGCAAGCTCCAAGAATACCTAAGGTCCTGCAAGGCATGCAGCAAATAATCAACAAACTAGTTGAGCGAGTTCACAGTAAGTTCATAGTATAGAGTGCATGTTAACTAGTGGGGGTTTCCCATACTAGAGTGTACTAAAGGTGGGGGCTTCCCAAACCTTGTGTTCTTATTACTGGTGGGGGCTTCCCACGTTTATCCTTGCTAATGAGGGCTTCTCATTAGTGGTACTTACTAGACTAACTTCCGACCATGTGTTCTTCTGTACCGAGAACAGGAAAACGTACAGGGTCACGTAGGCTTTACGTGACGTGCCCTTCCCCGAGGACATGGTACGCGTGGGGGCTACGTAGGCTTTACGCAGCGTGGCCTTCCGACCCGGCAGCCAGTGGATGGTATTGGGTTACGTAGGCTTTACGTAACGTGTCCTCCCGACCCGGGAGACAAATGGCAATTATACTGGGTTACGTAGGCTTTACGTAACGTGTCCTGACTAACCTGAGGACGATGGTCTATAGTCTAGAGTATGCGTAAGTACGAGTAATTCTTTCCAACATATCCAACCCAATTCCCAACCCGGGAATCCCATGCCTTGGCTGTGTGAACTCACCTTGGTTTGCTCGGCAGATACACAAAGAGTACAAGTAGCAAGTAAATGGTCAACCACGCCCTATCATGGTTATTAATCAAGTCAGGTTTTGACCAGGATATTACACGTATAAAGCATACAAGTCAACATGTTTCGAGCACACATGGAGCATGGTAACACGTAGCAGTCAAGAGCACAACTTGTGCGTTCAATATCAACCCAACATAACCCGGCCCAATAACATATCGGCCCAACAGATAAGCAGTCCAATAACATAACAGTCATAAGATTGGGGCCGTGACAGTGAAAGCCCAATACAGTGTACGTGCATAGGTGGTCTCGAGTCGCAACGGGGATCTCGAGTCGCAACGGGGATCTCGAGTCGCAACGGGGATCTCGAGTTGCAACAGCTGGTTACGAGTCGCAATGGTGATTTCGGCTCATCATGGTCCGGTTACGAGTCGCAACGGGACTCGCAACCCTGGTTTCGGCTTGTGCTGTTTGTGGTCTCGAGTCGAGACTGTGAGGTTTCGACTCGCAAATCTGAGTCGCAACCGTGTGTGTGTAACTGGTTTCCATAATTCCTGTAACATTCATTCCGTGATTCTAGCAAACAACTTAGGCAGTTTCGGAAATCAGATCAAACAATGATTATTCAGCATTCAATCATATTCATAATATCTTCAAATCGTCATCATTTAGCATGTTCATAACAGCATCAAAACAAATAATCGGATTATCAAACAACCCTAAACCGAATCACAATCATATCATCATACTAGCATGCACCCGAATTCTTTAATCACAGCCGGTTATCAAACAACATCCGGACCAATTCAATTCAATAATCATGCAGCCGATTCACAATCATTAATTGCTATTATCATAAACAACATGTTAACACGAATCCTTCGGGTAACAAGCAATCATCAACATACAAATAATAATACACAACCAATAACATAATCACTAACCGGATTAAAGAAGGAGAAAAGGGTGATCCGAGTAGGGGATGTTCTTGCCGTCGGGTTCCAAGCAACCGAGAGAGAGAGAGAAGCCTAGGGTTCTTGTGTGTGTGATGTGAATTGTAACAATTGGGAAAAGAACCAAGTCCCTAAGTGTTTTGTTGTTTGCGCATAGTGGGAGTGGGCCGAGCCCACTCGGTTGCCTAATGGGTCCGTGAACAAGGTGTGGCCCAAAGGGCTTGTGTGACCGGTTCTAATGTGCAATCGGGCTCATGCAACACATAACATACATACACACAAGGCACATAACATCACATATCAAGTATTCATTCAATTAATAACGTTCTCGTAAACACATATCGTTACACAAAGTAAGTCTGAGGTTCGAGTTGTCACATGATGGGCGGTCTCGAGTCGAGACTGTGGGTTCTCGACTCGCAACCCTTGTCGAGACTATGAAGTGTAATAGTTTCCTACAATGCAGCTCATTGATTCCGAAATATTGGCAAACAACTTTGGCAGTTTCACAATCAGATCAAATCACAATTATTCAACATTCAAGCACGTTCATATCACCGCAATCATCATCAATCCAAGAACAGTAAATCAATATCATAAGGGACATACAATCGGATCATATGATTAATGACTTTAAAGACTATCATGCAACCCTAAGTCATATGTACAACAACCAATCAATACCACAAGTCATAACAACACATCACAGTCGGTTATCATGCATACACCTGAACCGATTAGCCTATTACTACATCCGATCTAATCGTACAACCTTAGCATCATGCAACGAATAATTGACAATGAATTTACTAATAGAATCCCTAACCGGATTAGATCATCATATGACAATACGCAATCATTGATCAACAATCATGTACCATTTACAATTCATCACATGAGATATGTATAATCACATAACATAACATCAACAAACACTAACCGATTGAGAGTGTATCACGAGGATGATCCAAACACAAGGATCTTCGATGGAAAAGCTGTGTTTGCCGTCAAGTTCTAGAGAGAAGGGAGAGAGCTCCTAGGGTTTGTGTGTGTAAAGTGTTTGCAAATTATGAGAAACTAGTCCCCCCTAAGGGTTCCTGTATGTGTGCAAGGAGTGAGTGGGCCGAACCCATTCACGGGTTGCCCTTGGTTTCGAGTCAAGCATAGTGGGCCGAATGGGTTTGTGTAATCGGGTTAATGTTCAAACATTCACAAAACATAGCATTTACTTAATCAACAAAATTCACGTAATCACATAGAGTTCATACAGGTTAACACATAATACAAGAGACGGTTCTAAAATACGAGTTGTCACACCTAGTACCAGAGATTCAAAGCCATGTGACGTCTGCCAACCTTGCTACTATTCAGGATGTTACCCGTCTTGCTCATCGTCTCATAGATCAGGCAGTGGAACAGAACAGGCTGCCTAAGCGCATTAGTGTTACTAATGCCACCACTTCTGCTACCCTAGTGATAACAAGCGAAAATGGGATGGGGATTCCAGCAAGGGTTCGACTACAGTTCAGTCCCAGGCACAGCAACGAAAGACTGATAACTACCAGAGTCCTGGTCAGCAATCTTCTGGTAGTCAAAGGCAGGGTGGATATCGAGGAAGCCTTCCGAAGTGCAATACATGCAACAGGAACCACAATGGTTAGTGCAACAAGGGTCGTTGTCAGAGGTGTCTCAAGATGGGTCATGAAGCTAAAGATTGCAGGAGCTCACGACCTGTTAATCAGAACCAGCAACAACAACCACCAGCTCCACAAAACCAGCAGGAGCATCAGCAGCGAGGCAACAGGGGATGCTTTCAGTGTGGTGCTGAAGGCCACTTCAAGCGGGACTGCCCCCAGTTAAATCCAAATCAGAACAACAACAACAACAATAATCAGGGCAATGGGAACAACAATGGGGGAAACAATAATGACAACGGCGCTAGGGGTCGTGTGTTCGTGCTGGGGCAGGGTGAAGCAAGGAATGATCCTAATGTGGTGATGGGTAAGTTCCTTCTCGATGACTTTTATGTTACTGTATTATTTGATTCGGGTGCGGATACCAGTTATGTGTCTCTAAAAGTTAGTCAAATGTTAAAGCGCACACCAACACTTTTGAACACCAAGCATGTCGTAGAGTTAGCTAATGGTAAAGGTTTAGAGGCCACACACATAGTCAACGGTTGTAACATCATTTTAGCTGGTCAGACTTTCTCTATCGATCTCATTCCTATAGCCTTGGGTAGTTTTGACATAGTCATTGGGATGGATTGGTTGTCCCAACAGCAAGCAGAGATCCTATGCAAAGAGAAGATGGTTCGTATTCCCCGTTCAGGTAAAGAACCTCTCGAAATTCAAGGCGACAAGAGTGGTGCTGTGGTAGGCATCATCTCCTTTCTTATGGCCCAGAAGTGTTTGCGAAAGGGCCACACCGCTGTCTTGGCACTTGTCACTGACGCGTCAACGAAAGAGAAGAAGATCGAGGATATTCCAGTAGTACGCGACTTTCCTCAAGTGTTTCCTGAGGATTTACCTGGGCTACCGCCTCATCGCCAGGTCGAATTCCAAATCGAGCTAGCCCTTGGAGCAGCGCCCATAGCTCGAGCACCTTATCGCTTAGCACCATCAGAAGTGGAAGAACTATCCAAACAACTGCAAGAACTCTTGGATAAGGGTTTCATTTGTCCTAGCTCTTCGCCTTGGGGAGCTCCAGTATTGTTTGTGAAGAAGAAAGACGGTACCTTCCCTATGTGCATAGATTACCGCGAACTCAACAAGGTGATAATGAAGAACCGCTATCCTCTTCCCCGCATCGATGATTTGTTTGATCAGCTGCAAGGGTCGAGCTACTATTCAAAGATTGATCTGAGGTCAGGCTACCATCAACTGAGAGTCCGGGACGAGGACGTCTCCAAAACAGCATTTAGAACACACTATGGCCACTACGAGTTTCTGGTCATGCCATTCGGGTTAAAAAACACGCCTGCAGTCTTCATGGATCTTATGAACAGAGTGTGCAAGCCTTACTTGGATAAGTTTGTGATTGTATTCATCGACGACATCCTGATCTACTCTAAGAGTCAGGAGGAACACGAGCAACATTTACCACTCATTTTAAAACTCCATCGAACAGAACAGTTATACGCCAAGTTTTCGAAATGCGACTTCTGGCTTCGTGAAGTCCACTTTCTAGGCCACGTGGTAAACAAGGATGGGATTCATGTTGATCCATCCAAGGTAGACTCGATTAAGAACTGGCCTGCACCTCGCACACCAACGGAAATTCGCCAATTCTTCGGTCTGGCAGGTTACTACAGGAGGTTTATCAAGGATTTTTCCAAGATCGCGCAACCTCTCACCTCATTAACGCAGAAGGGTGTTACTTATCGATGGGGTAATATACAGGAGTCAACATTTCAGCACTTAAAGGAAAGACTTTGCAGCGCACCTATCCTTTCATTGCTAGAGGGCACAGACGACTTTGTGGTTTATTGTGACGCATCAATTCAGGGTCTTGGTTGTGTATTGATGCAACGGGATAAAGTCATTGCTTACGCCTCGCGCCAGCTTAATTTTCATGAAAGGAACTACACTACACATGATTTAGAGCTGGGAGCTGTTGTTTTCGCGCTTAAGATATGGAGACATTACCTGTATGGTACCAAGTGCACCATCTACACCGATCACAGGAGTCTCGAGCATATCTTCAAGCAGAAGGAATTGAACATGCGTCAACGACGATGGGTCGAGTTACTGAACGATTACGAATGTGCCATCAAGTACTATCCGGGCAAGGCCAATGTTGTGGCTGATGCCCTCAGTCGAAAAGATACTGCACCTAGATGCGTACGAGCATTACAACTTACCATCCAGTCTAGTCTTCCTTCACAGATACGAGATGCTCAGGTAGAAGCATTGAAACCAGAAAACGTCAGGGCTAAAGCCTTACGCGGCTCAAGGAAACGGTTAGAGCAAAAGGAAGACGACGCTTACTACGTAACAGGACGCATCTGGGTCCCACTCTATGGCAGCTTACGAGAACTTGTGATGGATGAAGCGCACGAGTCTCGCTACTCAGTACATCCTGGTTCAGATAAGATGTACCACGATCTCAGAACTACGTATTGGTGGCATAGTATGAAAGCCCACATAGCAACTTACGTTAGCAAGTGTTTGACTTGTGCGAGAGTCAAGACGGAATATCAGAAACCATCAGGCCTACTCCAACAACCAAAGATACCACAATGGAAATGGGAGGAAATTTCCATGGATTTTGTTACTGGCCTGCCTAGATCTCAACGTGGAAACGATACTATTTGGGTGATCGTGGATCGATTCACAAAGTCTGCACACTTCTTGGCTATCAAGGAAACAGACAAGTTCTCTACCTTAGCAGATATTTACTTAAAGGAAGTGGTTTCAAGGCACGGGGTGCCAACCTCCATTATTTCTGATCGTGATGCTCTCGATTAGACATGAGCACAGCTTATCACCCTTAGACGGATGGGCAGTCTGAGCGCACTATCCAGACTCTAGAAGACATGCTTCGGGCATGTGTTATCGACTTCAGCAACGGCTGGGAAAAACATCTCCCGTTAGTGGAGTTCTCGTACATTAACAGTTACCACACCAGCATTCAAGCCGCTCCATTTGAGGCATTGTACGGGCATAAATGCCGATCACCTCTTTGTTGGGCAGAGGTGGGTGATAGTCAGATCACAGGTCCAGAACTTGTAGTAGACGCAACGGAAAGAATTGCTCTAATACGACAACAAATGGCGGCAGCTCGTGACCGTCAGAAAAGCTACGCTGATAAGCGCAGGAAACCACTCGAGTTCCAGGTTAGGGACCGAGTGCTACTCAAAGTCTCACCGTGGAAAGGTGTTGTTTATTTTGGCAAACGAGGCAAGCTCAATCCGCGATATGTCGGACCGTTTGAAATCATCGAGAAAATAGGCAAGGTGGCCTACAAACTGAACCTACCAGCAGAACTCGGTGGGGTTCACAACGTATTTCACGTGTTAAATCTGAAGAAGTGTCTGTCAGATGAGACCTTCATATTTCCTTTGAAGGAGCTCACTATCGACGAGCAGTTGCGATTCGTCGAGGAACCTGTTGAAATCACGGACCGGGAAGTTAAGGTCCACAAGCACACAAGAATACCTCTTGTTCGAGTTCGTTGGAACTCCCATCGTGGCCCAGAGTTCACCTAGGAACGAGAAGATCAAATGAAACTCAAATATCCCCAGTTGTTCGAGAACAATGCAACCACTACTGAGGCTGAAGCTACTACAGAATTTCGGGACGAAATTCCAAATCAACGGGGGGATGATGTGACACCCCAGGAAAATCCAGTAAACTAAACAACTTAACTAGCTTCCTCAATAACCGCATGCTAAATTTCGGGACAAAATTTCTTTCAAGTTGGGGATAATGTGACAACTTGAGTTTCCAAGATTCCACTTTCGCACTTATTGCACGTTAACTGTTTAGTTGTTTACTTACACGACTTGTTTGCTTTGTAACTGTACACGTTGTGATATGATAAAACATATTGTGATTATTGCATGTATATGTTTGGTGATATATCATGAATACTGTTTGAAAAACTTAAACTGTTAAACTGTGAATGGCCCGACGAAACAGGATTGTTTCGCCATGAACACACCGATGAAACAGAAGTGTTTCGCCATAACCCAAAGCGACGAAACATATGTTGTTTCCTGTGACACATGTGCCTCTGCGACCATCAAACAATAACCAAATCAATGAAATATTGGGTTTCATACTTGGGATTTGTGTAAACAAGTGTATCGTTTGCACATGTCAATTCTTGTTCGATATCAGGCCTTAAATCGCTTTCTGGAAGGTTATACGCGATCTGATGCGTAAATATAACCATTTTAATGCAACAAACACTCCGTAATAGTGACATAGGCTTAACATACCTTAAATAACCTTTACATAACTTAGAAATAAGTTTTGGATGGTTTGGTATGCCGAAATCAAGTTTGTTCGCTTACAGGGACTAAAATTGACAAACTGCGAAAGTATGCCGATTTGAACTGTAACGAACAATCCGGAACTTGATCATAAGTTAAATATGCCCTAAATATCCTTTACATAGCTTAGAAATAGGCTTTGAGGTGTTTTGTGCGCAAAAATAAACTTTATGTTCATTCAGGGACTAAAAGCGTCAAAAAGTGCATAAGTTTGCATTTTCGCGCATATCTTACGTTCTGAATACATCCGGACATCCAAAAATTTATGTAAGCATTAAAATATTTTATTTTAGTGTTTGGCATAAGAAAATTCCATTCGTCGCTTGATTTGGATCGTTTTTGCGTTCGTTACGACTTCCGTCGTAATTAACCGAACAACGCAACCGTACGACCAAATGAACCGACATCTGACATATTTTTGAACATGTTTTGAGTTCCCTATACCTTAACTTCATCTTAGAGCCTTGAAATGAGGTTAACGGGGCTTAAACGTGTCAAGAATGAGCCGAAATGCAAGATTCTGAAGTTCAGGGACCAAAATTGACATTCTACCATAGTTATCTTAGGAAGGGACCAAAATGAAAAATCTAAATTCCAGCTTGTTCCAGCTGTTCCCCTCATTTGCACATGGTTTTAATGAAACTATGGGCTCCCATGGTTTCACAAAACCATGGGCACATGTGTACGGATGAGATCGAAGCTCGTTTTACGATGAACGATCCTAACGGTTCTGGATTTCCAATATATACCCACCTCCTTTCACTTGCAAAACCCACAATGATCTGATTTTGGCTCTCTAAGTTGAAGTTTATGCTTCATACCTGAGAATAAATCGGATCATAGCTTGCGGGGACCTTTTGTAAGTATTCTTTCGTTCTTTTCATTCGTTTTTATCGTTAAAGTCAAACTGCGTTTGACTTTCTGTTCTTACCAGTTTGTGTCAACGCGAAATTCGTTTGAACTTCATAACGTGAGCGTAATCACGATGGTTATGGTCCCTAGTGACTATACCTACTGATTACCACGTTATCTAGGCTTAGTGACGAGTCGTAGTTTCGGCCAAAATGCGTTTTCTCGCGTATTTTGTAACCAAGCTACTTATAGGTATCAAAAACGTTTGTTTTGATACCAAACCTGTTTTCCAACTTAACTAAACATGTTTTAGCATGTTTAGCTCGTCACTTTTTAGTTTAGTGCTTGTGTAGAGTCGTAAGTCAAGCGGACTAAACACCCGCTTAGACTTTCGAACACGACCCGTTTGGTCGATCATTAGGATCCGACCAAACATGGTTAGTGACCATAGTAGCATAGGGAATAACCTTCCGAGGTTATACCTTATGGTCACCTAGGTTTAATTAATCGTATGATAGGTAGTTTATATGCCTTAGGAAAATTACCAAAATACCCTTTTTACGCATAAATTCATTTTAAGCATATGTAACCTAAATTTTGACATCTAAACTGATTAGACAATAATATTAGACATGTTAAGGCATATATTACTTGTCATAGGACTAGTTAGGCGTTCCGAACGCGTTTTACGCGAATGACGCGTTAAAGTAGCGTAAGGGGGGCGAACTAGGGTTTCTCTGGGCGATTTTGGCGAATTAGGCAATTTCGTGTAATCCTAGCAGATTCGCGCTTCTCCTAATCTCGATTGACATTGGTTATCATCTTAGGGTTTCTCTAGTTGATCCGTAGAAGAGAATCAGTTGAAATCGGGCTCCAACTCTGCACCTAGGGTTCCGATTTTATCTACTTTTCTGATTAGCGAAGAGGTGCGGCTGTTTCTTCATCGGCTATCCTTTCTCCTGATTAGGGTCTCGGCAGTCCAGAATCATCGCCGCCGATTGTGTTATCCAGGTTTGGGTTAGTTTTTGAACCGTTTTCAACCGATTTTTAGAGTTGTTCCTGCTGTTATCAGATTAGGGTTACGTATTTCTGTTGTTTGGAGGGTTGCGTATGGGTGATGATAAAACAGATGGGGTGTTGCTGCCGGTTGATCGCGGAAAGGTTTCCTTTGAGAGTTTTGCTAATAGAGTGATTGATGTTGACGGTAATACTTGGATGCCTCGCCGGGGTGTAGTTCAGATACCTAATTCCGAACCAAGGAAACCTAATATCCTTGATGAACTATTCAGCACTACTGTTCAAGTCCCTGTGGAGAAACTGGTTGCTGAGTGATCAGAACAATGTTGGGATCATCCCAATATGAGATATTCACCATTAACAAGGCTGAATGGAACGACTTTGTCAGCTGCACAAGGAAAACCTCGAAGTTCGGGGGTTGCAGATCCTATTTCTTTTGCGAACATTGTTAAGAACACTAACGAGAATATTAAGGTGAATTTCAGGCCACTGGAATCTACTGAAACAGTTGACGGGGCTGATGTGGTAATTCCACTGTCATCGGTTCAACAAGTAAACGATAGGTATGCTAACACTTTGTATGGTTATTTTCTGGGTAAACGTTTGGCATTTCCTGTGGTTGATTTTTTCGCAAAAAAACAACTGGGGTAAATATGGTTTGTCTCGGCTAATGATGAATGCAAACGGGTTCTTTTTCTTCAAGTTTAAAACTAAGGAAAGGATGAATCAAATGTTAGAGGATGGTCCTTGGTTGATCAGAAGTGTTCCGATTATTTTGAAGGAATGGTCGCCCTCTATCAAGATGGAGAAAGAGGATATTAAAGTTGTTCCAGTTTGGGTCAAGATGCATGATGTGCCATTAACGGCATTTACCGAGGATGGTCTGAGCTTGGTTGCTTCTAAGATTGGGATTCCTAAGATGTTGGATTCATATACTGCCACGATGTGTGCTGAGTCGTGGGGAAGAAGCAGTTATGCTAGAGCGCTTATTGAAGTTCAGGCAGGAGCCGAGTTAAAGAAGAGGGTTACTATTGCAATCCCATCTTTGGATGGTAATGGTCATTCAATGGTAGAGATCAGAATTGAGTATGATTGGGAGCCTTTAAGGTGCGCCTCTTGCTGTGTGTTTGGTCACGACGATAGCTCGTGCCCAAAGAACCCTCAGGTTACTTCAAATGGAGATGCTGAAAAGAATAATGATGATTTTCAGGATGTGGGTGCTAAGAAAAAGAAAGTTAATTACCAAGGCCTCCATATGAAAAATCAGAAGCCTAAGTTAGTTTACAGACCAGTTGTCAAGCCTAAACCAAAGTCGTCCTTAAGGAATCCGAACCAGGTATCAACGTCAAACCCTTTTGATGTCCTTAAGGACGATGATGGTAATCAGGGAGGTAGCACAGTGGGTAGAGTGGAGAAGAAAGTTGCGCAGTCTAGGAGTGACAAGCAGGATTCAGATGAGGAGGAGGTCGTGGAAGCCTATAATGAAACTAGTGAATTTATGACCTCGGGTATACATTCGTCTTCTTCGAGAGCTATGGCTAGCTCCTCTTCCACAAAAATCTTCAATGGATAGATCTTTTTTGGTTCGTGTGAAGGGGTTGCCGATTTCAGGCAATTTCATCTTTGATGATGGCGGATGAGGATTTTATTTTTGTTTATTTTGTCTTGTCTACTGATGTCTAGTAGGCTAGGTTATGGGGTGTCATAGTTTTTATTTGGTTTGTTTTGAGTTTTACATATATGGGGCATGTCCTGTATATGAACTAGTGTGGAACATTATTTGCGGTTGTTTTAATAGATTCACCGGGGTAACCCTTTACCCAAAAAAAAAAAAGTAGCGTAAGCTATCTAAACGGGTCATATCGGGTCGTAAGCACTTAGGTTAGGTTTCATTTTAGTATGTAGGCTTTGTTAGACCATATCATGTGAGTTCCAATACTCATTTGGTTTACGAAACCTCATACTATCCGATCTTCCGAGTTAGGTCCGGTTATTAATGTAGTTACCTATATTAGGTGCCGTTTGATTTCCGTGATCCCTCTAGCTTTGCTTGGTTGTTGTTCAAGACTTCTAAGCACCCTCAAGTGAGTACATAGACCCCTCTTTTACTGTTTTTCAAACGTTCTGGGGTGAAACACATGTGCCTACTTGTTACTTGCATGTTTTCATGTTTTTATATCATATACTTGCTATGTTCATTAGTACACTATTAGTACATGATTTCATTATGTTTTTATGCTATGTCTGTCCATTGTGTGCATACTTAGTACATTGTTTTACATTACATTTTGCTGCATATGCTCATCCAGCATATGGACACATTGAATTACATTATGAACCGTTTTAACTATTTGACTATGTGAACCGTTGTAACCATTTGATTATGTGAACCGTTTGCAACCATTGAATTATGTGAACCATTTGTAACTGTTGAACCGTGTGAACCATTTGTATCTGTTGATTGACATGAACCGTTTGAAATCTGTTTGAACCGTTGGGGTTAGGGAAGTGATTAGGTAACGGGGCGGGTGTAATGTGCTAAAAGCATGGTGGATACGCCGCTGGTACTTCCTATATATAAGTGCTTTTAACACATTATATATCGTTGCATTATCTGGATCACTTGGGCAAGGTTATCAAAAACAAAGTTATACTACAAGGTTTTTCTAAAAATATATATATATATATATATATATATATACTATTCGAGTTTTTATTTCAAAAATGATTTCCAATCTGGGTTTAATTAAACAAATGTTTTTGGAGTTAAGAAGCATGGCTACGAGATTTTATAATTTATAATCAACTTGATTTGAGTTGGTTAATTATGTCGCAATGCTATACTTTTCAAAATAAGGTTTTTAAATAAGCATTGCAACATGTAAAACGAGCCATGAATCTGACACTCACATAAAACCTATGTACTCGCCGGCATTTTTATGCTGACGTATTTTCACATGTGTTTCAGGTACAATAGTTGATAATATTTGATGATGATATTGGTGTATGCTCACATAGGAATGGGCGAGGCCTTAGTGACTTAATAACAATGAAAGACTATTTGTTTATGTTTTGTTTCAATTTCTAATGTAATGTAATACATTTGATTTAATAAAACGAAACTATTTATTCCATGGTTGTGAAACAATGATTCTGTTACAACACTCCCTGACGTTTCCGCCACGTTTTGTTGTTTTACGTGGTCGGGGTGTGACAGAAAAGTTGGTATCAGAGCCAATGGTTATAGGGAATTAGGTTATTAGTAATGCTTTGACCTAGACTATAACCTTCCTAGGACCCTAACGCGAGTTTACTTGCGTTTAGTCATAAAACAATATCGTTGCCTATCTTTAGGCAACAACCACAATAATAACACAAAATTCGAATCTGCTTTGAAAACTAATCATCTGTTCTAGGATGATTTATTATAATGTTTTCAACCTTCAAAATATTCAACATCCCGTCAAAGTTTGGGTCTCATTAATGTGAACACGTGCAAACTGGAAGGGTGGGTGCCTGTACCCTGGGTTTTCTATTTAAGGCTAGAGTGTTCGTACAAATCCGCAGTATTGGACCAGTCACTCTTACCCGGGAACTCTTGGGGTGGGTGTCCACTTATAGGCGAGCATGTCTCCGCGATACATTATGAGGGCCTATTTACTTTGATTCAGCCTTTGAGTGTCGTTTGTTTGCTTCGTGGTTCAAACAAATGACCATCACCCATGCTTTTGGTCGGTAACTGCAACATCCTATTCTTACCCTATGCCATTTCACTTGTTTCCTCTCTTGTTTCCCCTTTTAGAATGCCTCCACGACGCGAAAATCAGATACCTATTGAAGATCTGGCAGCTGTCATTACACAGCAAATGACTGCTGCAATACCAAACATCGTTGCTCAATGTAACCAAGCTCTCAACAACAATAATGCCCCCTGCAACTTCAAGACATTCAACGCGGCTATGCCTTCAAAGTTTTCTGGATCTCAAGGAGTGACTGCACTTCTGCAATGGTTCGAGAGTCTAGAGAGCACCTTCAGACATGTTCAATGCCCAAATGAGCGAAAGGTAGACTTCGCTTCTAGTGTCTTTGAGAAGCGAGCTTTGACGTGGTGGAACGGTGTGATGAGAGATAGGGGTGCCGATGTGGCACTGGCTCAAACGTGGGAAGAGCTTCGAGCTCTGATAATGAAGGAATTCTGTCCTCGTCACGAGATCAGGGCCTTGGAAAGGGAATTTGATGATCTTAAGTAAGATAGCGGTGAGCATCGAGCTTACATGAATCATTATGAGGAGCTAAGTCTGTTATGCCCAAACATGGTCACGCCTTTGGATAAGGCAATCGAAAAGTATATTGATGGCCTCCTGACTCAGTACAAGACATTGTGACTGGTAGTAATCCCACTACAGTTAGACAGGACATTGAGCTATCCGCTACCTTGACTGAATCTCAGATCAGGAAAGGTAAACTTTTTTTGAAAAAGTGACAAGAAACCGATCGAGGAATCGAAACCCAAGGAGGAACAGACTGGATCCCCTAAGAAGTCAAAGAAGCGAAAGGCTTCTCAGAACTTTGCCGTGGTCACTCACAATGATCAAGCCGTCCCCAACCAACCAGCTCAACCCCCTGCTAGAAAGCCCTACAACGGAACTGCACCCTTGTGCAACCAATGTAGCCTCCATCATCATGCCAATGTAAAGTGCCGCAAATGCCAAACTTGTGGACTCATAGGCCATACAACAAGAGTTTGCCCAACTGCAGCTGCACCAAATCAAGCTGGCAACAATCCCGCTCAAGGTCGTTTTCCACCAGGTTCTTGCTTCAATTGTGGCGAGATGGGCCATTTCCGAAGAAATTGCCCAAAGCTTGCTAATGCGAATCCAGCGCAGGGATGAGCATCGGACCAATTGGAAGACAACACTGTTTAGAAATAATCAAGCCTTATGTATTATTTTCTTTTGTGGTCATGGTCCATGAAACAGTTGTAATTGTTGTTTATAAATAAATCTTTTATTTTACATCGCAATATATATATTGATGTGGTTGCATGTATAAACAACATATCCCCTACAATACCGACAATCAAGGAATCGTATTCCTTGAAGAACAGACTACCCCCAAAAAAAAATTCTCCCACCTTTTGATCTCTTGCGTTTTCCATGAAAATCATAAGTACCCGTTTCCTCCAAGGAAAACGAAGTACAAGGCGCAAGTTACAACTCTGGACGAATACCCAATCCTTGATAGGATACCTAAGGGTATTTCCGTAAGTCCTTAATTGTTGTATACCTTAATTCGAATGTGATGATTCCTTATAATAAAAAAAATCAAATTTTGGAAGATTATCCTATCTTTCAGATAGATGCTTGAGGACGTTGAAGTCCATCGACTGAGTTCCTGGTATACCATGAATACCCATGTTCAAGTCGTCGTCAAGTTAATAGCAATCAATGACAAGACAACAACAAGTTAAAGGTCAAGTTAAACAATTATGTGATTATGTGCTTATGTATGTTTTTGTGTGATCCAAATTTTTGTTATCCAAATCCTCGTAGAATCTTCCATATCTTCATATAAGGAAATTCATAGTAGGATACCCAAAGATACTACCTTAAATCCTTAATGGGCTTCTACGTTGTAGTTAAGTCCCTTGGATTATAAAGTACTATTCCATAATTAGACCCCTTGAGTGGTCTAGTTAAACAGATTGATCCAAAATCTGCTTAGGAATATCATGTGATGATATAGCTAAAAGGACTCCATAGGTGGTCTAATTAAAGAGATCATTTATCGATCTAATTAAAAGGACCCTATGGTGGTTTAGTCACACTCATCACAGGTTTGATTTTATTCCCCAACACATTATGAAACGCACTGTGCGGACTATGCAAGGAATCACGTAATTATGGACGCGTACATGATAATGGAATTTAGTGCACAGAAACCACAACAAGTTTTGTCATGTGTCTAGAGTTAATCCTTTTCATTTCCGTTTCTGATGAAGCAACCGTTGAAAATGACTCATTCCGTTCATTTTCGTTTCTGAAGATTGTCCGTTGAGGAAATGAATATCCGTTTGTTTATCCTTTTCATTTCCGTTTCTGAGGAAACAACCGTTGAAAATGACTCCGTCCGTTCATTTTCGTTACTGAAGATTGTCCGTTGAGGAAATGAATATCCGTTTGTTTATTCCTTTATTTCCATTTCTGAGGAAGCAAATGTTGAAAATGACTCCGTCCGTTCATTTTCGTTTCTGAAGATTGTCGGTTGAGGAAATGAATATCCGTTTGTTTATTCCTTCATTTCCGTTTCTGAGGAAGCAACCGTTGAAAATGACTCCGTCCGTTCATTTTCGTTTCTGAAGATTGTCCGTTGAGGAAATGAATATCCATTTGTTTATTGCTTCATTTCCATTTCTGAGGAAGCAACCGTTGAAAATGACTCCGTCCGTTCATTTTCGTTTCAGAAGATTGTCCGTTGAGGAAATGAATCTCTGTTTGTTTATTCCTTCATTTCCGTTTCTGAGGAAGCAATCGTTGAAAATGACTCCATCCGTTCATTTTTGTTTCTGAAGATTGTCCGTTGAGGAAATGAATATCCGTTTGTTTATTCCTTCATTTCCGTTTCTGAGGAAGCAACCGTTGAAAATGACTCCGTCCGTTCATTTTCGTTTCTGAAGATTGTCCGTTGAGGGAATGAATATCCGTTTGTTTATTCCTTCATTTCTGTTTCTGAGGAAGCAACCGTTGAAAATGACTCCGTCCGTTCATTTTCGTTTCAGAAGATTGTCCGTTGAGGAAATGAATCTCTGTTTGTTTATTCCTTCATATCCGTTTCTGAGGAAGCAACCGTTGAAAATGACTCCGTCCGTTCATTTTCGTTTCAGAAGATTGCCCGTTAAGGAAATGAATATCCGTTTGTTCATCCTTTTCGTTTCCGTTTCTGATGAAGCACCCGTTGAAAATGAATCCGCCTGTTCATTTTCGTTTCTGAAGATTGTCCGTTGAGGAAATGAAACTCTGTTTGTTTATTCCTTCATTTCCGCTTTTGAAGAATACTCATTGAGGAAAATGATCCCATCCGTTCATTTTCATTTCTGAAGAATGTCTGTTAAGGAAATGACAGGATTATGCCTTGCATATATCTGGTGGTTATTTGACACAAAGTCACAGACAGACTCCTACGAATAAATTTCGGGACGAAATTTCCTAAAGTAGGGGAGACTGTGACACCTGTGCCTCTGCGACCATTAAACAAAAACCAAATCAATGAAATATTGGGTTTCATACTTGGGATTTGTGTAAACATGTGTATCGTTTGCACATGTCAATTCTTGTTCGATTTCGGGCCTTAAATCGCTTTCTGGAAGGTAATACGCGATCTGATGCGTAAATATAACCAGTTTAATGCAACAAACACTCCGGAATAGTGACATAGGCTTAACATAACTTAAATAACCTTTACATAACTTAGAAATAAGTTTTGGATGGTTTGGTATGCCGAAATCAAGTTTGTTCGCTTACAGGGACTAAAATTGACAAACTGCGAAAGTATGCCGATTTGAACTGTAACGAACAATCCGGAACTTGATCATAAGTTAAATATGCCCTAAATATCCTTTACATAGCTTAGAAATAGGCTTTGAGGTGTTTTGTGCGCAAAAATAAACTTTATGTTCATTCAGGGACTAAAAGCGTCAAAAAGTGCATAAGTTTGCATTTTCGCTCATATCTTACGTTCTGAATACATTCGGACATCCAAAAATTTATGTAAGCATTAAAATATTTTATTTTAGTGTTTGGCATAAGAAAATTCCATTCGTCGCTTGATTTGGATCGTTTTTGCGTTCGTTACGACTTTCGTCGTAATTAACCGAACAACGTAACCGTACGACCAAACGAACCGACATCTGACATATTTTTGAACATGTTTTGAGTTCCCTATACCTTAACTTCATTTTAGAGCCTTGAAATGAGGTTAACGGGGCTTAAACGTGTCAAAAATGAGCCGAAATGCAAGATTCTGAAGTTCAGGGACCAAAATTGACATTCTGCCATAGTTATCTTAGGAAGGGACCAAAATGAAAAATCTAAATTCCAGCTTGTTCCAGCTGTTCCCCTCATTTGCACATGGTTTTAATGAAACTATGGGCTCCCATGGTTTCACAAAACCATGGGCACATGTGTACGGATGAGATCGAAGCTCGTTTTACGATGAACGATCCTAACGGTTCTAGATTTCCTATATATACCCACCTCTTTTCACTTGCAAAACCCACAATGATCTGATTTTGGCTCTCTAAGTTGAAGTTTATGCTTCATACCTGAGACTAAATCGGATCATAGCTTGCGGGGACCTTTTGTAAGTATTCTTTTGTTCTTTTCATTCGTTTTTATCGTTAAAGTAAAACTGCGTTTGACTTTCTGCTTTGACCAGTTTATGGTCAACGCGAAGTTCGTTTGAACTTCATAACGTGAGCGTAATCACGATGGTTATGGTCCTTAGTGACTATACCTACTGATTACCACGTTATCTAGGCTCAGTGACGAGTCGTAGTTTCGGCCAAAATGCGTTTTCTCGCGTATTTTGTAGCCAAGCTACTTATAGGTATCAAAACCGTTTGTTTTGATACCAAACCTGTTTTCCAACTTAACTAAACATGTTTTAGCATGTTTAGCTCGTCACTTTTTAGTTTAGTGCTTGCGTAGAGTCGTAAGTCAAGCGGATTAAACACCCGCTTAGACTTTCGAACACGACCCGTTTGGTCGATCATTAGGATCCGACCAAACATGTTTAGTGACCATAGTAGCATAGGGAATAACCTTCCAAGGTTATACCTTATGGTCACCTAGGTTTAATTAATCGTATGATAGGTAGTTTATATGCCTTAGGAAAATTACCAAAATACGCTTTTTACGCATAAATTCATTTTAAGCATATGTAACCGAAAATTTGACATCTAAACTAATTAGACAATAATATTAGACATGTTAAGGCATATATTACTTGTCATAGGACTAGTTAGGCGTTCCGAACGCGTTTTACACGAACGACGCGTTAAAGTAGCGTAAGCTACCTAAACGGGTCATATCAGGTCGTAAGCACTTAGGTTAGGTTTCATTTTAGTATGTAAGCTTTGTTAGACCATATCATATGAGTTCCAATACTCATTTGGTTTACGAAACCTCATACTATCCGATCTTCCGAGTTAGGTCCGGTTATTAATGTAGTTACCTATATTAGGTGCCGTTTGATTTCCGTGATCCCTCTAGCTTTGCTTGGTTGTTGTTCAAGACTTCTAAGCACCCTCAAGTGAGTACATAGACCCCTCTTTTACTGTTTTTGAAAACGTTTAGGGTGAAACACATGTGCCTACTTGTTAATTGCATGTTTTCATGTTTTTATATCATATACTTGCTATGTTCATTAGTACACTATTAGTACATGATTTCATTATGTTTTTATGCTATGTATGTCCATTGTGTGCATACTTAGTACATTTTTTTACATTACGTTTTGCTACATATGCTCATCCAGCATATGGACACATTGAATTACATTTTGAACCGTTGTAACTATTTGACTATGTGAACCGTTGTAACCATGTGATTATGTGAACCGTTTGTAACCATTGAATTATGTAAACCGTTTGTAACTGTTGAACCGTGTGAACCATTTGTATCTGTTGATTGACATGAACCGTTTGAAATCTGTTTGAACCATTGGGTTAAGGAAGTGATTAGGTAACGGGGCGGGTGTAATGTGTGCTAAAAGCATGATGGATACGCCGCTTGTACTTCCTATATATAAGTGCTTTTAACACATTATATATTGTTGCATTATCTGCATCACTTGGGCAAGGTTATCAAAAACAAAGTTATACTACAAGGTTTTTCTAACAATATATATATATATATATATATACTATTCTAGTTTTTATTTCAAAAATGATTTCCAATCTGGGTTTAATTAAACAAATGTTTTTGGAGTTAAGAAGCATCGCTACGAGATTTTATAAATTATAATCAACTTGATTTGAGTTGGTTAATTATGTAGTAATGTTATACTTTTCAAAATAAGGTTTTTAAATAAGCATTGCAACATGTAAAACGAACCATGAATCTGACACTCACATAAAACCTATGTACTCGCCGGCATTTTTATGCTGACGTATTTTCACATGTGTTTTAGGTAAAATAGTTGATGATATTTGATGATGATATTGGTGTATGCTCACATAGGAATGGACGAGGCCTTAGTGACTTAATAACAATGAAAGACTATTTGTTTATGTTTTGTTTCAATTTCTAATGTAATGTAATACATTTGATTTAATAAAACGAAACTATTTATTCCATGGTTGTGAAACAATGATTCTGTTACAACACTCCTCGACGTTTCCGCCACGTTTTGTTGTTTTACGTGGTCGGGTTGTGACAGAAAAGTTGGTATCAGAGCCAATGGTTATAGGGAATTAGGTTATTAGTAATGCTTTGACCTAGACTATAACCTTCCTAGGACCCTAACGCGAGTTTATTTGCGTTTAGTCATAAAACAATACCGTTGCCTATCTTTAGGCAACAACCACAATAATAACACAAAATTCGAATCTGCTTTGAAAACTAATCATCTGTTCTAGGATGATTTATTATAAGGTTTTGAACCTTCAAAATTTTCAACATCCCATCAAAGTTTGGGTCTCATTAATGTGAACACGTGCAAACTGGAAGGGTGGGTGCCTGTACCCTGGGTTTTCTGTCTAAGGCTAGAGTGTTCGTACAAATCCACAGTATCGGACTAGTCACTCTTACCCTGGGTTTTCGGTATGCATGATTTAGTTAGATACATAAACCTATGTGAAACCTAATATTTGGCTTAAGGTTTTAATAATCAGTTTGTGTATAAAACGAAGAGGTGGATTAACTCTGTGCGGAAACAGGTTTTGTATGGTTGAATGCTTGACCTTGGATGTTGTTAACGTGATCTGGATCTGAATGCGATAGCATACTAATAGGGTTCAATGATGTGATGTATTATGTTAATCGACTTGTGGTATACATAAACTAGGGTTCATGCTAGACGTTAAGTACTGCGATGCATATGTTATGATGATTGGATTTCATGATGATTGGGTGATGGTTACTGTATGATCGTCGTATGATGTTGATTGATGATTAGGGTTTCTGCGTAACTGTTAATGACGTAACACAGGTGTTTTGACGAAACGTCTGTCACGACGAAACAAGGGTGTTTCGCCGAGACCAGTCACGACGAAACACACGTGACGAATCAAGTGTGTTTCACCGAGGGTAAATACGACGAAACAAGGGGGGTTTCGTCAAAGGGGACTCACGGCGAAACAGGGGTGTTTCGCCGAAAGGGTAAACTGCACAGTAACTTGATTTGATTCTGTTAAGAGTTAACTAAGTTAGTTAACTGCCGTTAAATTTTAAGCATGACTTGTATGAGCTTGAATACGTGTTTTGTGCTGTTTGGTGATCACTGCTTCAATATCCACTGTGATTGTAATTATACGTGAACTTCGTGAATATAAACTGACTATGTACACGTGCATACTTTAGGACTTGATTGATCTACTGTGAGCACATACCTTAGCATACCGAGCAAACCAAGGTGAGTTCACACTCCTTCCAAGGAATGAGATTCCCAAGGGTTGGGAATGTGTAAATGAATTAACGGTAATTACAACCATCCTCTGGGAGTAGGATGCCAAGTATATACACTGGACCAAACCTCTATAATTGAAGTCCCTCATTATATCGACTTAATCGCCGAGGCCTATGGCGAGCGGGTCATTAGTTAATAGCGCTATTAGGTTTAACAAACCTCACACCGTGTCGTTCGAACGGGTGTGTACTAATGGACTATGGGTAAAGGGTCAATGCTGATAGACATTGACTTAGGGCACCCCTTACATTTTCGTAGCAGTCGATACATACAGTCTAGTAACACATGGGAAGCCCCCACTAATCTTCGCACACATGTCTGGGAGACCGCGATACGAATTAATACGATACATGGTTTACAAAACGAACACATGTTTTACGAAACGAATACTACAACTAAACAACCAACTATGAACTCGCTCAACTTTGTTGTTGACTCTCTGTTACATGCCTTGCTGGTCGTTAGGTACTCATGGAGCTTGCACAGGGAGGCGCGGTCGTTGTGGGACATGGCAGTGTGTGCCATGCTAAAAACATTACTTTATTTCGTACTTAATACTTACATTGGGTTTTACGATTATGCTTCCACTAAACAATTAACTATGTTTTTTATTTGAAACACCTTTCATATTGTGTGGTTAAGTTTTACTTATTACTTGTTATGTTCAATATGATTGGTGGCTTGATCCTGGTCAGTCACGCCTCCAGGCGGTGGTACTCCGCGTGTGGATTTTGGGGGTGTGACAGACGGATCAAGACTGAAGTTGCAAAGACTCGACACGTACGACTCGTCAACATCTGAGGGGGAGTCTGTTGGTGCATGCATCTATCGACTTCGTCTTGTATCGAGTCTTAGACTAGATAGATTAGATCAGGGCACGTTATACGAGGAAATAGTAAAGTTTAGTGAGATTCAAGCTGATTCCGCTTGAAAGTGCTCATGGCAGCGTCAAGCGAAATCATAAGTGTTGATTTCGCTTGAGTTGTAAAGAGTGATTTCGCTTGAGTGAAGGTTCCGCTTGAACTGTTTTCAAGCGGAATCAAGCCTACTATATAAAGGTGTGTCTCGAGCGAAATCAAATAGGAGTATCAATTGGTGAATTTCCATACCGAGGTGCTGCTGGTGTGAGATTTGAGCTGTAATCAGTGTGAAATCAATCAGAGAAGTGATTTAAGAGATATTCTAGCTGTGTTGTACTCAGTTTCTTGTTTTCCGCACCTGAAACTGTTTCAAACTTCTCTGAATGACTCGTTCGAGTCGAAACACGATCCTAAAAAATTGAACTTCTTTAAGCCAGAATTCACACTTGGAGAATTTAGAAAAAAGTTGTTCCTTCTTCAGGAGTTCCAGAGTCAAACGAAGGTGTTGCTCGTGATCGGCTCGAGACTTCGAATAAATGAGAATATCGTCGATGAACACAATAATGAACTTGTCTAGATAAGGCTTACAAACCCTATTCATTAAGTCCATGAAGATAGCTGGAACATTCGTCAAACTAAAAGGCATGACAGTGAACTCATAGTGTCCATATCTCGTACGGAAAGCAGTTTTGGGAATATCTTCTTCGAATACACGAAGCTGATGATACCCAGAACGCAGATCGATCTTGGAAAAACAGGTAGCACCTTGCAGCAGATCAAAGAGATCATCGATTCGAGGTAGGGGATATCGATTCTTGATGGTAAGCTTGTTAAGCTCACGATAATCGATACACATTCGAAAAGATCCATCTTTCTTTTTCACGAAGAGGACAAGAGCTCTCTAGGGTGAATAACTCGGACGGATGAATCCTTTATCTGATAACTCATGAAGCTGTTTCGATAACTCTTGCATCTCAGACGGTGCAAGTCGATAAGGCGCTTTCGCAATCAGGTTGGCATTGGGTATAAGATTAATATGAAACTCGACTTGACGAACTGGAGGCAAACCAGGCAGTTCATCAGGAAACACTTCTGGATAATCCTGAACAATCGGAATATCCTGAATACTCTTGCTCTTGCCTTTCTCCTCAGTGATATGTGCCAGAAAAGCAACATATCCCTTTCGTAGATAGCTTTGAGCTTTCATACATGACATGAGTTTTAATCCACCAGATGGTTTCTCGCCACGAACCTCTAGGACATCACCAGACGAAAGAGGAATACGAATGATCTTATCGAAACAGACAACCTCAGCATGATGTTTGGTTAACCAATCCATTCCCACGATAATTGTCACACCCCCAAAATCCACACGCGGAGTATCACCGCATGGAGGCATGACTGACCAGGATCAAGCCACCAATCATATTGAATGTTGGTGCACTGAATGTCTGTTTAGTATGTCTTAATCGAGTCTTAGGTCTAGATAGATTGTTTAGGAGTTGAAAACATGAAAAAGTGGTTTTTAGTGTTAATTCCGCTTGAAATGACATAGTTCATTTCAAGCGAAATCAGATAATCTTGTAATTCCGCTCGAGATCATCACTTAGGTGATTCCGCTCGAAACAACATTTGTGATTCCGTTTGAATCACTAGAGCGAAATCAGGGTTCCGCTTGAACTGTTTCGAGCGGAATCAGCTGCACTATAAATAGGTGTTAGGTTCAATTCATTTGTAACGTTGAAGCAAAATTAGGAGTCGAGGTGCTGCCGGATTTTTGTCAGAAATTATTGTAAAAGACTCAGAAAAGCAAAAGAAAGAAAGTTTAAAGGATCTAAGCTGTATTGACGTTGTTTACTTTGATTCCGCCTCTGTAAACGATGATGAACTGCCTTTACTAACTGTTTAGGGTCACACACACGGTCCAACAAGTGGTATCAGAGCTCAGGACGAGGAGTTCATACCAATTCAGCTTGATTTTACTAGATTTTCTCACTTCTTCTCATACTTTTCTGATTTAAACTAGTCCCAGCGGTTGAAATGACCTGATTTTCAAGTATATTGTGTAAAACATAGTATTAACAAACCCTAGAAAGAATCAGAGTAAAATTCAAAGTAAAAATGGTAAAAATGACACAAAAACCTGATTCCGCTTAAACAGGTCTTCGCAGATTCTGCTTGAAAAAAAATAATTCCGCTTGAAAATACTTGGTCATTTGAAGCGAAATAGCAGATTTCGCTTGAATATTCATATCCTGCTTGAAAGTTATCTACTGATTTCGCTCGAAATCAGAATAATTCAGATTTCGCTTGAAACTTAAGTCTGATTCCGCTTGAATTCAGACTAAATCATATTCCGCTTGAATTTTTCTGATTTCGCTTGAAGGATAATTGTGATTCCGCTTGAAGAGATTCCGCTTCAAGTGATTTCGCTCGAAACTTGCTGTTTTTCAAAACTCAAAATTTTTCTAAGTGTTTGCTGATTTTTTAGGTACGTGCAAGATGGATGATCTATTCATGAATCCGTTTAGCGATTTGTATGCCTTTGCTGGAAATTCTGGAGACGATACTTCTTCTAGCAACACCATTGAGAACACACCGAATACAAAGAAAAACTTATCAGATGCCTTGGGAATTGAAAGCACTTTCAGAACTTATAACAAACCCCCGAAGTTGGTGGCTATCGAAGAGTACAATCGGTGGGCAAAGAAGTTTGAAGAATGGTTGAAGGCCTTTGCTTATGCCAGCTGGAAGAGTCTAAAGAATGGATATGATGATGGAGGCAAAACTGGTGAAAGCTTGACATTAAATGATGAAATAGAATTGTTTGTTGCTGAGCAAAAATGCATTGCGTTGTTGTTTCAGTCTGTTCGAGAAGATATAATATCCTTGATCGAGTACGAAAGTTCTAAATATCTCTGGAAAAAGTTGAAAAATAAATGTTTGGGAAGTGCAGAAATATTTAAACAAAAAGAAACTGCTAAGAAAAGAATTTGACTTATTTGGTTGTTTAAAGAATGAATCAGTTTCTAAAATGATTGAAAGGTTTGGGCACCTGAAGCTGGAGCTGGCGAGACATGAGATTTTCTATTCTGAAGATGAGCTAATAGACAAATTGTTTGATTCATTGCCAGATGAGATGGATTGGCAATATTATGCATTGATGTTGAAGAATACTATCAAGCCGCCAGAAAAGTTGACTGTAGATTTGCTGATTGAGAGACTAGAGAGTCACGAGCTGGAGTTAAGGAAGACACACAAAGTTAATCACTCATCATACCAGCAGAACTTGGATTTGTATTATCCAAAAAGCATGATGCCAAAGAATACATCTCCCAAGACAGCTTTTTCTGCTGAAAATTCCAACACTTCAAACAAAGAGAATGCAAGAAGTGGTTTTCACAGTGGATCTTCGTCATCTGCTAACCAATCTGATGCAAAGAACCTGTTTCAATGCAACATCGCGGTAGACTTAAAGAACGCTCAAAACTTCAGCGAGGATTCGGCAAAGCAACAGATGGTTTTCTTAGCATCTGTGCTAGAATCATATGAAAGGCTTGTAGCAGGGAAGATAGGCAACACCAACCTGACAAAGGAAGATTACGATCAGATTGATCCTAAAGAGATGGAACTGATCGACATAAGATGGTGTATGGCCAGTGCAGTTCGTCGGGCACAGCGTTTCATGGAGATAACCGGGAGGAAGTCTATTGGTGGACCTTCTACCAAGTTAGGCTTTGACAAGTCTAAAGTGACATGCTTTAAGTGCAAACAGAAAGGTCACTTTAATCGTGAATGCCGGAATTCTTATGTTGATGAGTCTGAGAACCTGTTCAGGGAAGACTACTACAAGAAAGCGATTTATCATCAGAATAAATCGGAGACGCCAAGAATGAAGCAGCTTGAGGATAACAAAGAGAAATCTAGAGCTCTTGCAGTGATTCATGACGATGAAGGTTTCGACTGGAGCGAGTTGTTACCTGAGGAGGATGCGGTTGGATATGCTTTCATGGCAAGATCTGTTGAACCTGTTCCGTTCAAAGACACCAGAAATGAAGAACAAAAGTATGCCTACAGAAAGATGTTAGCTCAACAAACAATGATCAGAATATCTGGTATCTATCTTGAAGCATAAAGAGCGAGAAGATGGGATCCAGACAGGGAATGTTATCTTGATCCCGATGGAAACATTGCCATAGACCATAACACTCTTGATACGGAAACCATAATTAAAGAAATGAAAGAAGAGGATGAGTATTGGCAAAGAAAATGGTGGGGAAGCAGAGAAGAGAAAGAAAAAGAAGAGAAGGAGAAGGAGAAAGAAGAGAAAGAGAAGCCAAAGAAGGTTGATACTGGAATCATTGACACGACTCAAGAGTTGAATGCTGAAAACCTTGGAACGATGGCTGACAAGGTGCTGGTTGCTAAGGCACTTGAGGTAGACTCTAAATCTGTCTCTGAGTCTAAAAGCCAGGTCAGTTCAAACGCGTCAACGGCTGAGTCAGGTAAGAAAGTCAATGGTGATGTTGACTGCAAAAATTGCATTAAAGAATGCAAAGTTTGTAGTACAATCACCTATCTCAATGGTAAGAAAGTTCATGATCTGACTGCAAAAGTTTGAAGTGCTGAGGATCAGATCCTTGATCGTGATAAAATGGTGAAAGCTTCAACTGACAGATTAAAAGAATTAACTAACAAAATTGAAAAAGATAAAAGTGACCAAGAAAAGGTTAGGAATGAAAATGAAAGGTTAGTTCTTGAAAATCGTCAAATCACTGAAAAATTTGAGAAGCTTAAAAGCACGGTTAAAGATAATGATGAAAGAAACGGTAAAACATATAAATAAAATGTTCATCTGACGACAGTTCTTCGGATAAAAGAAGAATTAATCAATCAACAACTGGATGAAATCGCAAAATTGAAGCTTAAATTTCAAGAAGCTGAAATTGAAAATGAGCGAATCCAGTTGAAGCTAAAAAGTTACAACTCTGCAAGCTTTGTTTTGCAACACATTGTTCCACCACCAGTTCTTGACAATTATTCGAAAAAAGCAATCTGGGTTGGTTGATCTTGAAGATAAAAATGAAGTGAAACTTCCGGATACCATTGATGTTACCTTTACATCTTCCGATGACGATAGTGTCCAAACTGATGTTGTAAAAAGTGTTGTTGAAAGTGTTCTAAAAACGGACAGTGACACTACTGAGGAAGATGGATGTTTCTTGGACAAATACATTCCGAAACAAAAGTCCAAAAACAAATTAAATGATGAACCTACTCTTGTCATGTACAAGATGTCGGGACCTGATTAGTTGTATTCGGATTCTGAGTTTCCTCTAGAGAATGTAAATGTTTCAAAATTGACAAATGTGTTCAAAATGGTTGAAATCGATTTGTCTGAAGTGAAAAGTTTAAAAGAAACAAAAAGACAAATGAATTTTGAGAAAGATAAAGCTTACTACAAGAAACCTGTTGTTCCACCACGTTTTTATAACAACAATCAAAACAATTGGTCGGGTGGTTATCAGGGTGGTAAGAGTTATCAAAAGAGAAATGTTCAAAACAAGAAGTTTGTTGAAAAGAAAGTGTTTGTGAACAGTTCAAGTTCACTTTTTGAGAAGAAAGCTTCACAGTCTCAGTCCGAAGGCACAAGTCGAGTAGTTGACACTCGAACATGCTTTAGATGTAATCAAGTTGGACATATTGCACGAAAGTGTACCAACTTGAAGCCTAAGACTAAAGTTGTGAAGATTCAAAAAGAGAAACTTGTTGAAGTTCAAAAGAAGAAAGTTGATGCTTAGGGAAAAGCTCCAATGTTTGTTGAGAAAAAGATTTTGAAAAATGAAAACATCAAAGTCAAAAATGAACCTGTTAAAAATGTGGTAACTAAAAGTGACAAGTTTTACAAACGGGTTGCATCACCTCAACAAATCTGGAAGCCTAAAACAGAGAAACAAATTTCAACTTCACAAATGAAAAAGGTGGTGAATTCAGTTCCAATTGTAGATGATGCAAACTTTCCACCACCGCAAGCTAAAAATTCTAAGAAACTAAATGGAAAAGTTGAAGTTAACAAGGTTTTACCCAAGGCTGGTCAGGCTTGGATACATATTTTCTTTGTCTGAAAACCTGACTTGCCGGAGCTTCCTTGATCGCGAAGCATGAATCGGCATCTTTATTGAAATGTGTTTTAAGTTAATTTGTGATATGTGCAGGAACTTCCGAGATTAGTTTCACGATGGATTATGGATAGTGGAGCTTCTCGACATATGACAGGGAAGACTGCATTGTTGTATGATGTTAGAAATTTCAATGGAGGTTATGTAGGATTCGCGGGTAACCAAGGTGGTAGGATTATTGGTGAAGGAACGTTATCTAATGGGATTGTGATGTTTGAAAGAGTTAACTACATTGCTGAGCTGGAGAACAATCTGCTGAGTATCTCGCAGATCTGTGACAGGATGTATACCACTCACTTCACTGACAAAGAATGTTTGATCTTGAAGCCAGGATTTGTTGTCCCTAAGGAATGGATTATCATGAGGTAACCAAGAGTCAATGATCTGTACGTGTTGGATATGAGTGTAGCTACTACAACCACGGGTCAGGCTCATTGTTTTGTGTCCAGAGAAACGGAGAAAGAATCAAGATTGTGGCACCAAAAGATGGGGCATATTCATCTGAGAAAAATGAATCACTTGGTGCACAATGATTTGGTTACTGGAGTTCACGTTAAAGGTTTTCATCTGGAAGGGGAGTGCATTAGTTGCATCAAAGGCAAGCAGAAGAAAAAGTCACACCCTAAAAAGCAAGTCAATTCAGTCTCAAGACCCCTGGAGAGACTTCAGTTGTATTTGTTTGGTCCTGTGAATGTCAAAAGTATTACAAGAGATGTTTACTGTCTTGTGGTTACTGATGATTATTCCAGATTTTCGTGGGTTTCATTCTTAAAGTCGAAAGTTGAAACATTTGACAGCTTGATGGCGTTGTTCAAAAGGACTGAAAATCTGTACCAAAGGCGTATCAAAAGAATCAGAAGTGATAGTGGTACTGAGTTCAAGAACAACAAGATGGAAGAATTTGTGATGAAAGAGGTGTATTGCATGAGTTTAGTGCTCCGTACACTCCGCAACAGAATGGAGTCACAGAACGCAAAAACAGGACGCTAATCGAAACGGCTAGAACAATGCTTGCTGATTCAAAGTTACCAATAAATTTTTGGGCAGAAGCAGTTTCCGCCGCATGCTATACGCTTAACAGAGTTCTCACTGTTAAGAAATTCAACAAAACATGCTTTGAGCTGATTAATAACCGCAAAGCGAATCTGAAGTATCTTGAACCGTTCGGGTCACCCTGTACAGTTCTAGAGCCTTTTGGAAAGTTTGGTCCGAAGAGTACTGAAGGAATATTCATTGGATATAACAGTCCATTATGACGTGTCTTCGTTCCAAGCTTGAAACGGATTATTGAAGCTCCAAATGTTGAATGTCAAGGTTATACAATGCCGCCGCAGAATCCTGGAGATTCATGGCGTTATCATTACGACAAGTTGTGGGGTTCGTTTGACATGATGGAAGAACAAGAAGAAGAAGAAGAGGATTTCTTTGATGAGTTGGATATTCTGCGTGAGTATGAGTCTTCGCAGGAAAGGTTCCCAGCCGAGTATTCATGGAGACCACGACAAACTTCGAACGACGATGAAGCAGGTCCTAGCAATGCTGGTGAACATGATGATGTCCAACAAGATGAAGTTGCTCAAGATAATCAGACGGCAGAGAATGATAATCAAGGATCTGAGAACATGCCAGTATTTGATCATGGTGATTCAGATTCTGAGGGGGAGCAAATTCAGCTTTCGAGTCAAATAAACCCAGTCGATGAACATGATGCAAATCAGAATGTTACTAATCTGGAAGGCAATGTGGATGTTCCAAGTGAAGTAATGCCACGAACTCTTTCTTACCATCCAGAGGAGCTGATCATTGGAGAGTTGCAATCAGGCGTTCGCACGAGACGTCAAATTGACCAAGGGCTTACATGTTTTTATTCTACAGTAGCACCTTTACAAACTGAATTTTCATTGAGTTGTTTTATTTCGCAGATCAAATCGCGAACTTACAAAGAGGCGCTTACTGAAGATTCTTGGGTAATTGATTCAGTTTGTAAAATTGGGAGTGTGGAAGCTGGTAGATTTACCGGATGGTCACAGGAAGATCAACACAAAATGGGTATTCAAGTGAAAGAGAGATGATCGAGGAGTAGTTGTGCGAAACAAGGCTCGACTCGTAGTCCAGGGCTTTAGTCAGCAGGAGGGGATTGATTTTACTGAAGTGTACGCTCCTGTAGCTCGACTAGAAGCAATCAGAATCTTCTTGGCATTTGCATCATGGAAAAACTTCAAAGTATATCAGTTAGATGTAAAATCGGTGTTTCTTTATGGGAAGGTTAAAGAGGAGGTTTTTGTCGGACAGCCGCCGGGCTTCACCGACCCAATCCACATAAACAAGGTCTACTTGCTAGACAAAGCACTGTATGGTTTACACCAGGCCCCGAGAGCTTGGTACGAGACTTTGTCTCAACACCTACTAGTCAACAACTTTATCCGAGGTAAAGTGGATGCCACTCTCTTCACCAAAGAGGCCAACGGACATCTTCTGATCGTACAGATTTACGTGGACGACATAATATTTGGGTCAACAAATGAGAATTTGTGTAAAGATTTTGAATCAGTTATGAAGCAGAAATTCGAAATGTCATCAATGGGGGAGATGAAATTCTTTTTGGGACTTCAAGTTGAACAACTACCAGAGGGAATTTTCATTCACCAGACGAAGTATGTGCATGATATTCTAGAGAAATTTGGAATGTCAAGTTCTACTCCAGCTGCTACCCCACTAGCGACGAATCATGGGATTCACCCAGATCTCACTGGAGACAGGGCTGATGAGACGTTTTATCGTTCCATGATAGGTTCATGGATGTACTTAACTGCTTCACGACCCGATATCATGTACCCAACGTGCCTCGCAGCAAGATTTCAATCTAACCCGAGAGCTTCGCACATGATTATTGTGAAGAAGATATTACGCTACCTGAAAGGAACTCCAACATTGGGGTTGTGGTATCCTAGAAAAGGCGACTTTACGCTCGAAGGGTATTCCGACTCGGATTTCGGATGCTGCAAAGTCAATGCAAAATCGACAACTGCAGGATGCCAGTTCTTTGGACCTCGCTTGGTCACCTGGCAGTGTAAGAAGCAAACGTCTATGGCGCTATCCACATGTGAAGCGGAGTATGTTTCTGCTAGCAGTTGCTGTTCTCAGATCCTGTGGATACAACAACAGATGTGTGACTACGGTTTGCAGTTTCTTAACACACCTCTTTTTGTTGATAATGAGGCCGCTATAAATATAACAAAGAATCCAGTACATCACGCTAAAACTAAACATATAGAAATTCGACATCACTTCATCTGAGATTGCTTCGAGAAGAAGTTGATTCGAATTGAGAAAATCCACACTGACGAACAGAAAGCTGATTTACATACCAAAGCTTTTGATAAAACACGTTTTAAATATCTTTTAAAACTGAACGGCATGAAGCTTCTCTCGGTGTCAGATGGCATTATTGGCGTTGATGAAGGTACTGTTATAGATGATGATGAAAAACAATCTGCAATGGTTTGTCGATTTTTTACTTGTTTTGGTATTTAGGGGGAGTAAATATTTTCAGAAAATACAAAAACAGTAAAAAATTCAAAAATCCAAAAATAATAGAAAACTGAAAAAAGCTTGTGTGAAATAGGGAAAATGATAGTACATCAGTTTGACAGTCACTGTACGCTAAAGATTTGTAAAGTTTAAAGCGTTAAAAAGTCTCACTGATAATGTGTCGATAGGTTTTTACACATTTAGTAGGTTTGTTCGGGATATAAATCTAAAATTTCATACTTACTTATTTCGTGGAGAACACTACTTGGATATATAGGTAACCCCTGAAATCTCGTTTGAAAGGTCTCTCTTTCTGAAATATTAGGTCTTTACACTCAGTGATATCTGGGGTATTATTCCGGGACTTCTGCTAAATGGAAGTTCTGACCTAGTCCCCGAATAATACTTTCCGCATTGCTTGAAATATAGCATCGCCCTCAGCAAATTGATTAAACAATAAAATTGATAATCATTGCTGTTGAAACAAAAGATCCTCTAAAAGGGACACATCGAAAAGACGAAGCCGTCATCTCTCTGCGTATACAGAAGTATCGATCTGATCTCTCACGACCCTCGCACTTAACCCCTTACAGATATCATCTGTGGTATACTCACCTGTAAGACTGAATATTGGGATTCTGGATACGGGAGTATATTCAAGAGGTGAGACACATGAATAAGTTTAAGTTCTTAATTCACCTAAATCGTATCCTGGTCAGATTGAAAATTGTGTGAGAATTTAAGTAGACCAGTATATCGACAATCTACGTGAATTGTTTAATTCTAAGTATGAAATTAAAGCTTAACGGTACTAGTGACTTGTCTGATAACTGATATGATTCCCTAACACGCTCTCCAAAAATATGTTTGTAAATAGTTTACTTTCTTTACATTCTACATTTAAGTTTCTGTATTTCATTTCCTAGTTTAGAAACATTATTAAAAATCCAAAAAGATTTTTCATTTCTGCTTTATTTTAGATAAATCGGAGTAGAAAGTTGATTGTCTGAATCTCGAAGTTAAAAGCAGATGCAGGAAGTTTCTGGACTGGAGGATGAGGAGAGCTTATCTAGTTAAAATCTGATTGTTGAAAAGTTGACAACAAGTTCATTAACTTGAAACTTGTTATTTTCAGCATATGTTTGAAATTTTTTTGAACTAAAATCAGTTTGTTTTGTCAAAAAATTAACCAAGGTCATTAAGTTGGACTTGGTAGATTAATTGAGTAATCAGGGTCATTAATTTGGACCTGAATACTTGAGTGGATTTCTAAAACTGATATATTTTGTGAGTTATTGTTGTAAATCAATAGATTGTAATGTTATATGTTTGAGAAACAGGTTGTGGATTTTAAAATCCCCATGGCTCAAAATGACAAAGTTTGAACTAGAATTCAAGTCCCAGCATTCCGAGAGGGGGAGTCTGTGAAAGGGGGAGTTAGAGTTCTGGATCAACAGTCAAAGGGGAGACTGAAGATGGAGCTAGGTCAAGATCTTGAACCTGTGAAGAGAAAGTCTTTACAATGAGAAGACAAAGTTGGATAGAAACAAAGACTGAAGACTCGACGCCGAAGACTTCGTCAACATCCAAGGGGGAGTCTGTTGGTGCACTGAATGTCTGTTTACTATGTCTTAATCGAGTCTTAGGTCTAGATAGATTGTTTAGGAGTTGAAAACATGAAAAAGTGGTTTTTAGTGTTAATTCCGCTTGAGATCATCACTTAGGTGATTCCGCTCGAAACAACATTTGTGATTTCATTTGAATCACTTGAGCGAAATCAGGGTTCCGTATAACAACCCGCGGTAAAACCGACACCCTCATAATATTTCTGACACCCTAATATATCTTTAAATATATCAATATGTCTTTATATGCACCCCGTATGTGAAAACCGAGCCCAAATTAGAATATAATATATAAAATAAATTAAAAACAATAATTATTAAGCTGAGGCGGGCCGCATAAGGCCTCACCTCAAGCTCATGCGGGCCGCATTAGGATGTAACTGGACTCCGCTGAAATCATAAGTTCATGCAGGCCGCGTATAAGATAGCCTAAGTTCATGCGGGCCGCGAGTGTCTCAAATGGAGGCACAGCCCGGTGATGACACGTGTCATCATCGTGGCGGACCTACACGCTGACCCAGCCAAGCTACGCAGTTGACCGGAGTCAACGCGGGCCGCGTAAGCCCTGCCATATCCCACGTGGGCCGCGAGAAAGTGCGATTTCAGCCCTATAAATAGAAGGCAACGGCCTTCAGTCCGTCTCGCTCAACTTCTTTCTTTCTTTCTTAATTTTCTGTAGTGGCGTTACTATACCCGGGCATTATACCCCCTAAAATAGCGAGGTTCTGCTACGATGTAAGTATTATAATCCCTGGAGACGTATTAGATACGCTGCCTGATTGATCTAGGGTTCCGTAACGGCTGTCGTGGTTCTGCCCGACGTAGTCGTTGGAATGCCGTCTCGGGGAGGGTATTCCTAATGTTAAAATGGGTTATTATACGAACACACGTGCATTTGTGTAAATTATAGATATTCACCAGGAAACCCTAAAGAATAACCTAAAACAGCAATGTGAGTAATCTCCTTTTTGTAAACTTTTTTTACAAAACCTTACATACTTTTCCATGCGAATGACAGTTATTGAGTATTTGTAAGAATACAATTATCGTGGGTATGTTGGGGTTTTGTATACAAAATTTGTTACAACCTGGTTAAGGAGTAACATTTCCACAAGTCGGGTGTCGACAGTACCAACGGGTGATAATTGATATAACTTGGAAACAAATGTAATTGCGGGATCGCCCTCAATACTGTTCACTGTGAATTTTATTTAAACTTGATTAAACTGGGATTCACTCACCAGTATTTCCCACTGACAAAAATGTTTTTAAAACGCGTTTCAGGTAACAAAATGTGAAAGCCAAATAGAAGCCAGCTGGACAGCACTAGAGGCTTGGAAAAGTGGCAATAAAGTTTCCTAAGAATAAAATGGATGTTTTTATTAAATAAATAGGATTTATTCCTATGAAACGTGTGTATTGAAAACTTGGGTTTTTACCCATATGTTTAATGTTATAAAACATGGAGGTTTACTCTGATTAAATATTTCCTAACTACGGTCCTGATGAAAATTTCCGCTGCTAAATTGGATAAATAAATGTGATACCACCGAAACTGGCTCACGGCCGCCCGTTCCCGGGAACTAGGGACCGGGGGTTGTGACAGAAGGTGGTATCAGAGCTATGCCACTGATTCAGCCACAGAAGTGTTCTGCTGACATCAAAATTCAAAGTGTTAGGAAATAAATTATGGAAATACGTGTATAATTGTATTTCTTGCTATGTGTTATCTGATTATTTGTTAGTTTACAGTATGAGCGACCAAGGACCTTCTGACGCATATCGTCAACTGTCTGGTTCGCCTAGGAGCGAAGGCACCTCCTCTTCTCAGCCTGCCCTCTCGGGGTATTCTGCTGACACAGAAGAAGGAATCTTTGTGTCTAAGGCTCAGTCTGAAGAGCCATTTCCTCAGAAAAAGAGGGGATGGTTCAGTAGGGGAGCGCACGAGCGTAGGAAAAGAATGAAAAAGTTGCAGGAACAGCGAGTGTTAGCCGCAGCAAAAAGAGAGACTGATGCTTATAATCAGGACATGCTCAATAGGGGTATGGCTAATATCCATATTTTAGCAACCACTGCTGCTGACCCAAACCTGGAACAAATGCTAGCACCCCAACCACAAAATCCTGACCAACCCCTGGAAGTAGAAAACCAGATAGAAATGCCTGATTACAACCCGGAGGAGATACCTAGGGTACCTGCACCAGATCCCCTAGACCCAAACAATTACGACCCCTGGTGGGACGATGTTAGGGACTACATGCAACAAAACCCAATACAGGAAAATGTGCCAATGCCCAACTTAGGAGCTTACCCAGGGTTAGATCCTCAAGATCCCTACAACATTAGTGATCCATATGTTAGGGAAATTTTAGAGAATCCATACCCTTACCAGGCCCCTATGCCTCCGTATCCGGAACCCATACCCCAGTTTCCAAACCCAGTCCTAGAACCTGCACCCCCAATGAGTGCAGAAAATGTCCAAGAACTTAGGACTTTTGGGGAGGAAATTTTAGAAAGCAGTGATCGAATGCGACAGGTGGGAGAACGCCTCGTATAGAAATACGATGAGCGTAATATGGATTTTTGGATGAATCCATATCAATGAATGTGATAACAGGAACGGTAGTAGTAATAATAATGATAATAAAATAATATATGTGTGGATGTGTTAGAAAAAAAAATAAAAAATAATACGGATGCCTACTATTAGTATTGTAGCTTTACATTTCAGTCAGTATTGTAATTTAAATTTCAGTACTAGTGTGTAATGATGCATACTATATAAATAGAGTAAAAGTCGCAATGCTCGACGCTTTTGGTTAAAGGTGCATGTCATGTGATTGGCTATATTCAAATATTAATTGTGATATTAATATTTGATAAATTGTTTAAAATTCAGATGGCCGACGAGGAAAATCAGGATAATCTGAATAACGATAACCAGAGTAACATTAACGTGGTTAATGAGAATCCGGACAATAATAACAATGGAAACCAACTGGATAATAGTGCCGTTCAACATATAGTGGCACAAGGAATTATAGATGCAATGCCATTTATTATTCAAACGGTTCAAGAAGCGAATAATAAAAGTAAGCATAGCAGTAAGCGACCAAGTGAACCGGAACACAGCGTGAACAATGGACCCATACTTCAAGCGCCCATTCCCAAAAGAAGAAGAACCATGCCATATGGTTGTTCTTACAAAGAATTCTGGTCCTGTAAACCAATAGAATTCTCGGGCAATGAAGGACCCATTGCAGCTTTACGCTGGATAGAGAAAACTGAGGCTGTTCTAAAAATAAGCAAATATGCTGAAGAAGATAAGATAATGTTTGCTTCAAATCTGTTTAAAAATGCAGCCTTAGAATGGTGGAACACTATCCTCCAGTCAAGAGGAAGTGATAGGATTTATAACATGGAATGGGAGGAATTTAAAAATATGGTAGAAAGGAAATTCTGCCCTCACAATGAAAAAGAACAGATAGCAAATAAGTTTCTGAATCTTAGAATGACCGGGGTAGACAGTAAGGGTTACACTACCTCATTCTTTGAATATGCTAGGATAGTACCTACCCTTGCATCACCTGAACCGGTATTAATCTCCCGTTATATCTGGGGATTAATTGGAGAGATTAGACATGTAGTCAAGGCAGCTAGACCCCAAACTATAGAAGAAGCTGTAGAACTAGCCAATACCTTGACAGATGAATTAATCCGTACTAGAGAAGAAGACCAGAGGAGAAACCTAACCCAAAAGCTTACCCAAGAATTCCGTTCTGGGAATTCCAACCGTAGAAATGTAGGTTCTACCTCTGCACCATACTGCAGGAACTGCAAGAAGAAGCATTCTGGAAGATGCTCTACTTACTGCAATTACTGTAAGGCGCCAGGACACAAGGAAGAAAATTGTAGAAGAAAAGCCAGTAATGGAATGTGCTACAACTGTGGAGAAAAAGGTCATATTAAGACCAACTGCCCAAAATTGACTCCAGCTGCAAACAACAAGTATACTAAAAATGCTAGAGCATTCGTTTTAACTGCAGATGAAGCTAGGATGATTCCAGATGTAATTGCTGGTACGTTTTTAGTTAATGATATTTTTGCTAAAGTATTATTTGACTCTAGTGCCAACCAAAGTTTCATTAATACTTCATTTTGCAAACTCCTAAATCAATCATTAACTAAACTACCACAAGAATGTCTAGTAGAAACCGCAAATGGAGAAACCGTTAGAATTTCTGAAATCTTGCAGGGAGCAAGAATAGAAATTTTTAATCAAAAGTTTATTTCAAACCTTTACCCAATAAATCTGGCTGGATTTGATGTTGTGTTAGGTATGGATTGGTTAATAGCCAATAAAGCCAGTATTTTATGTGATAAAAAGGTAATTCAAGTAAAATCACCAAGAGGTGAAAAGATCACAATTAAAGGAGATAAGCCATCTAGATCCACTAAATTCATCTCTGTGATGAAAACTGCAAGTTGTATAAGGAAAGGATCTATAGTGTATTTGATTTCTATAATCACTAACACTAAAGGAAAAGAGTTAAAAGACATTCCAGTAGCGTCCCAATTTTCAGATGTCTTTCCAGAAGAATTGCCAGGACTACCACCAGACAGGGAAGTTGAATTCAGAATTCACCTGTTACCAGGGACAGCACCGATTGCCAAAGCACCTTATCGTTTAGCACCCGCTGAAATGCAGGAACTGAAGAAACAATTAGACGAATTGTTGGAGAAAGGATTTATACAGCCAAGCTCATCGCCGTGGGGAGCACCGATTATATTTGTCAAGAAGAAGGACGGATCAATGCGTATGTGCATTGACTACCGTGAATTGAACAAAGTCACGATTAAGAATCGGTATCCATTACCGAGAATCGATGATTTGTTTGATCAACTTCAAGGAGCTCGATTTTTCTCTAAAATCGATTTAAGATCAGGATATCATCAATTAAAGGTACAGGAAGAGGACATTCCTAAAACCGCATTCAGAACAAGGTATGGTCATTATGAATTTACTGTCATGCCATTTGGTTTAACCAATGCCCCAGCCGCATTTATGGACATGATGAACCGAATATGTAAGCCATATTTGGATAAATTCATAATTGTTTTCATAAGATGATATTCTAATTTACTCTAAAAGTAAAGAGGAGCATGCAAAGCACTTGCACTTACTTTTAAGTTTATTGAGAAAGGAAAAGCTTTATGCTAAATTTTCAAAATGTGAGTTTTTGTTAGAACAAGTACAATTTCTCGGACATTTAGTTAACCATGAAGGAATTCATGTAGATCCAACAAAAATCGAGGCAATTACCAAATGGAAAACCCCAGAGTCACCAACTGAAGTTAGAAGTTTCTTAGGATTGGCCGGTTATTATAGAAGATTTATCCGAGATTTTTCTAGAATAGCCATTTCTTTAACTAAGTTAACCTGTAAATCTGTTAAGTTTGAATGGGGACCAAAACAAGAAGAAGCCTTTAGAATTCTTAAGCAAAGATTAACCCATACACCCATACTAGCGTTACCAGAAGGAACTGAAGACTTTGTAGTCTTTTGTGACGCTTCTAAGTTAGGTTATGGATGCGTATTAATGCAACGTCAAAAGGTTATAACTTATGCATCTAGACAGCTTAAGAGTCATGAAGAAAATTATTCAACCCATGATTTGGAATTAGGAGCCATAATTTTTGCCCTTAAGATTTGGAGACATTATCTTTATGGTAGTAAGTTTACTGTTTTTACAGATCATAAAAGATTAAGATATGTCTTCGGGCAAAAAGAGTTGAATATGAGACAGAGACGCTGGATGGAGTTACTTAGTGATTATGATTGTGATATCCAGTATCATGCAGGAAAAGCCAATGTGGTGGTTGATGCTTTAAGTCGAAAGTATCATGAAAAGCCAAAAAGGGTACGTTCTCTTAAATTAAATCTACAAGTAGATTTAAACAATCAGATTAGAAAAGCACAAAAAACAGTAATCAAGGAGGATACTGAAAAATTAAAGGGAATGATTAAGGAATTAGAACAAGGAACAGATGGAATTTAGAGGTTCCATAAAAAAAGAATGTGGATAACTAAATTAGGAAATTTACGTCACCGTATATTAGAAGAAGCTCATAAGTCTAAATATACGATGCATCCAGGAAGTGATAAAATGTACCAGGATTTAAGGAAAAATTTATGGTGGATAGGAATGAAAAAGGATGTAGCAGCTTATGTTTCCAAATGTTTAACTTGCTCACAAGTTAAAGCTGAACATCAGAAACCCTCAGGTTTATTACAACAATTAGAAATACCAGTTTGGAAATGGGAATTGATAACAATGGATTTTGTTACCAAATTACCTAAAACAAGGAAAGGTAATGATAAAATCTGGGTGATTGTAGATAGGTTAACCAAGTCAGCTCATTTCTTACCAATGAAGGAAACCTTTAGAATGGAACAATTAGCCAAATTATATGTAAATGAAATTGTTTCATTACATGGAATTCCTTTATCAATTGTTTCTGATAGGGATAGCCGTTTTACTTCTCATTTTTGGTCAAGTTTCCAAAAAGCAATGGGAACCAGGTTAAATCTAAGCACAGCTTATCATCCTCAAACAGACGGGCAAAGCGAAAGAACAATTCAGACAATGGAGGACATGCTTAGAGCTTGTGTAATTGATTTTGGAGGTAATTGGGACGAACACTTACCTTAATAGAATTTTCTTATAATAACAGTTATCACACAAGTATCAATGCTGCACCATTCGAAGCACTTTATGGACGAAAGTGCAGAGCCCCAGTCTGTTGGGCAGAAATTGGGGAAAAACAATTATCTGGGCCCGAGATAGTACAGGAAACAACTGATAAAATCATTCAAGTCAAGGAACGACTGAAAACAGCACGTGATCGACAAAAGAGCTATGCCGATAACAAACGCAAACCATTAGAATTTCAAGTAGAAGATAAAGTATTATTAAAAGTCTCTCCTTGGAAAGGAGTGGTAAGATTCATCAAGAAAGGAAAGCTTAGTCCCAGGTATATTGGACCTTTCAAACTTCTTAAAAGAGTAGGACCTATAGCCTATCAGCTACAACTGCCAGAGGAAATGGCAGGAATACATGATGTATTTCATGTATCTAATCTCAAAAAGTGCCTAGCTGATGAATCACTCGTAGTACCTCTCAAAGATATAGAGGTTAATGAACAACTCAAATTTGTAGAGAGGCCTCTACAGATTGAAGATAGAAAAATTAAGAATCTTAAGCATAAGAGATTAGTTCTGGTCAAAGTGAAATGGGACTCTAAAAGAGGACCTGAATACACATGGGAACTTGAATCAGAAATGCAAAAGAAATATCCACACTTGTTCTAGTAGATCTCGAGGACGAGCTCTAAAACAAGGTGGGGAGGATATAACAACCCGCGGTAAAACCGACACCCTCATAATATTTCTGACACCCTAATATATCTTTAAATATATCAATATGTCTTTATATGCACCCCGTATGTGAAAACCGAGCCCAAATTAGAATATAATATATAAAATAAATTAAAAACAATAATTATTAAGCTGAGGCGGGCCGCGTAAGGCCTCACCTCAAGCTCATGCGGGCCGCATTAGGATGTAACTGGACTCCGCTGAAATCATAAGTTCATGCGGGCCGCGTATAAGATAGCCTAAATTCATGCGGGTCGCAAGTGTCTCAAATGGTGGCACAGCCCGGTGATGACACGTGTCATCATCGTGGCGGACCTACACGCTGACCCAGCCAAGCTACGCAGTTGACCGGAGTCAACGCGGGACGCGTAAGCCCTGCCCATATCCCACGCGGGCCGCGAGAAAGTGCGATTTCAGCCCTATAAATAGAAGGCAACGGCCTTCAGTCCGTCTCGCTCAACTTCTTTCTTTCTTTCTTAATTTTCTGTAGTGGCATTACTATACCCGGGCATTATACCCCCTAAAATAGCGAGGTTCTGCTACGATGTAACTATTATAACCCCTGGAGACGTATTAGATACGCTGCCCGATTGATCTAGGGTTCCGTAACGGCTGTCGTGGTTCTGCCCGACGTAGTCGTTGGAATGCCGTCTCGGGGAGGGTATTCCTAATGTTAAAATGGGTTATTATACTAACACACGTGCATTTGTGTAAATTATAGATATTCACCAGGAAACCCTAAAGAATAACCTAAAACAGCAATGTGAGTAATCTCCTTTTTGTAAACTGTTTTTACAAAACCTTACATACTTTTCCATGCGAATGACAGTTATTGAGTATTTGTAAGAATACAATTATCGTGGGTATGTTGGGGTTTTGTATACAAAATTTGTTACAACCTGGTTAAGGAGTAACATTTCCACAAGTCGGGTGTCGACAGTACCAACGGGTGATAATTGATATAACTTGCAAACAAATGTAATTGCGGGATCGCCCTCAATACTGTTCACTGTGAATTTTATTTAAACTTGATTAAACTGGGATTCACTCACCAGTATTTTCCACTGACAAAAATGTTTTTAAAACGCGTTTCAGGTAACAAAATGTGAAAGCCAAATAGAAGCCAGCTGGACAGCACTGGAGGCTTGGAAAAGTGGCAATAAAGTTACCTAAGAATAAAATGGATGTTTTTATTAAATAAATAGGATTTATTCCTATGAAACGTGTGTATTGAAAACTTGGGTTTTTACCCATATGTTTAATGTTATAAAACATGGTGGTTTACTCTGATTAAATATTTCCTAACTACGGTCCTGATGAAAATTTCCGCTGCTAAATTGGATAAATAAATGTGATACCACCGAAACTGGCTCACGGCCGCCCGTTCCCGGGAACTAGGGACCGGGGGTTGTGACATTCCGCTTGAACCATTTCGAGCGGAATCAGCTGCACTATAAATAGGTGTTAGGTTCAATTCATTTGTAACATTGGAGCAGAATTAGGAGTCGAGGTGCTGCCGGATTTTTGTCAGAAATTATTGTAAAAGACTCTGAAAAGCAATAGAAAGAAAGTTTAAAGGATCTAAGTTGTATTGACGTTGTTTACTTTGATTCCGCCTCAGTAAACGATGATGAACTGCCTTTACTGACTGTTTAGGGTCACACACACGGTCAAACATTGAACAATATAGTAAAGTAATTAAAAGTTCAACCACACAATATAATTGGTGTCCAAAATAAATAGCTTAACAAGTCAAAGTTATAAGCGGAAGCAAATAGTTCAAAACCCAAAAATCATAAATTCAAAAGTGTTTAAGTTCATCATGAACACTCAATGTCCATGCTCCACAACGACTCTTCCCCATGCAAGTTCCTGCTAAACCTAGTGACCTGCAAAGCATGTAGTAACGAGTCAACAACAAAGTTGAGCGAGTTCACAGTTGGTTGTCCATTTTAGAGTTGTTCCAAAAACATAGCTTGTTCTTAACCAACTATCCAGCCGTGGGGATTACCCCATAGTTCGAAAAACATTTATTAGTTAACCCATTCTTACGTCGGCTATCCCATCCCGGCTCTCTGGCCGTGGGGGCTACCCCATGTTTAAACCACCAGACTCATGACCATATCGACTACTAACGTTCGTCATGTTTAAGTGCCCTCGTCAATGTCTATCATCATTGATGTACCTAGTCCATTAGTCCACGTCCGTCCTCTACGGCACGGTGTGAGGTTTATTAAACCTAATAGCACTATTTAACTAATGACCCGTTCGCCATTGGCCTCGGCGATTAAGTCGATAAAAAGGAGGGACTTCGTTGATAGAGTTGTTGGTGCACTGAATGTCTACTGACTACGTCTTAATCGAGTCTTAGGTCTAGATAGGTTGTTTAGGAGTTGGAAACAAGAAAAGTGGATATTGAATGTAATTCCGCTTGAAATGACAAGATGTCATTTCAAGCGAAATCAGGTTGTCTTATGATTCCGCTCCAAAATGCAAACTAGTGATTCCACTCGAGTTGATTTAGGTGATTCCGCTTGGGAGTGTCATGTTAGTTCAAGCGGAATCAGACACACTATATATAGATGTGTTGTGTTGTCACTTGTAACAGTTGGAGCAGAATTAGGTCATTGTTTAGGAGACGAGGTGCTGCCAAAATTTGTTCAGAAACACGTGTAGAGTCTCAGAATCAGTAATAGAAAGAAAGTTAAAAGGATACAAGCTGTTTTGACGTTGTTTACTTTGATTCCGCCTTAGTAATCAATGATGAACTGCCTTTACTAACTGTTTAGGGTCACAGAACCGATCCAACAAGTGGTATCAGAGCACAGGACGAGGAGTTCATACCATAGCAGTTTGAAATCATCGGATTCTCACTCTTCTACCCTATCTTTTCTGATTTGAACATATTTCAGCGGTGGAAATGGCCTGAATTTGACATATAGCAAGCATAATACAGTGTTAACTAATCCCTGAGAGAATTGGACATTAAATCGAACAAAATCAGATTAAAAATTGATATGCTGCTTGAAAACTGCTCGACAAAAGATGATGTCATCATATTCCGCTTGAAAAGTTCAAGCGAAACCTCTTTTAACAGCTAATTCCGCTTGAGATTTTCATCTGATTTCGATCGAAAAAGTAGATTCCGCTTGAAATACTTGTATTTTCAAGCGAAATCAGTTCAGAGTCATATTCCGCTTGAAAAATATTTCTTATTCCGCTTGAAAGTTTAATTCCGCTTGAAACCATTGTGTATTTTCAAGCGAAATTAACTAAAATCCAGATTCCGCTTGAATCATTCTGATCTCGCTTGAATTTCATTCTGATTTCGCTTGAAGCTATTCCTCTTCAAGAGATTTCGCTTGAAATTGTAGTTTTTCAAAACCATTGTTGATCTTTCAGGTACGTGCAAGATGGATGATTTGTTCATGAATCCATTAGCGACATGTATGCCTTTGCTGGAAATTCTAGAGACGATACTTCTTCTGACAACACCAATGAGAACACGCCAAGTACAAAGAAAAGCTTATCGGATGCTTTGGGTATAGATAGTACTTTCGGAACTTATAACAAACCCCCGAAGTTGATGGCTATCGAAGAGTACAGTCGGTGGGTGAAGAAGTTTCAAGAATGGTTGAAGGCTTTCGCTTATCCCAGCTGGAAGAGTCTAAAGAACGGATACATTGATGGAGGCAAAACTGGTGAAAGCTTAACATCATCTGAAGAAATAGAAACGTTTGTTGCTGAGCAAAAATGCATCGCACTACTATTTCAATCTGTTCGAGAAGATATAATATCCTTGATCGAGTACAAGACTTCTAAAGATCTCTGGAATAAGTTGAAAACTAAATGCTTGGGAAGTGCAGAAATAGTGAAAAATAAAAAGAAAATGCTAAGAAAAGAATTTGACTTATTTGGTTGTCTAAAAAATGAATCAGTTTCTAAAATGATTGAGAGGTTTGGGCACCTGAAGCTGGAACTGGCGAGGCATGAAATTTTCTATTCTCAAGATGAGCTAATCGACAAATTGTTTGATTCATTGCCAGATGAAATGGATTGGCAATATTATGCATTGATGTTGAAGAATACTATCAAGTCGCCAGAAGTGTTGACTGTAGATTTACTGATTGAGAGACTAGAGAGTCACGAGCTGGAGTTAAGGAAAACACACAAAGTCAATCACTCATCTTATCAATAGAACTTGGATTTGTATTATCCAAAAAGCATGATGCCAAAGAATACATCTCCCAAGACAGCTTTTTCTGCTGAAAATTCCAACACTTCAAGCAAAGAGAGTCAAAGCAGTGGTTTTCACAGTGGTTCTTCGTCACATTCGAGCCAGTCTGATGCAAAGACCCTATTTCAATGCAACATCGCTGTAGACTTAAAAAACGCTTAAAACTTCAGCGAGGAGTCGGCAAAGCAGCAGATGGTTTTCCTAGCGTCAGTGCTAGAATCGTATGAAAGTCTTGTAGCAGGGAAGATAGGCAACACCAACCTGACAAAAGAAGATTACGATCGGATTGATCCTGAGGAGATGGAATTGATCGACACAAGGTGGTGTATGGCCAGTGCAGTTCGTTGGGCACAGCGTTTCATGGAGATAACCGGGAGAAAGTCGATTGGTGGACCTTCTACCAAGTGAGGTTTTGACAAGTCTAAAGTGACATGCTTCAAGTGTAAACAGAAAGGTCACTTTAAGCGTGAATGTCGAAATGCTTATGCTGATGAGTCTGAAAACCCATTCAGAGAAGATTACAACAAGAAAGCGATTTATCATCAGAATAAATCGGAGCCGCCAAGAATGAAGCAGCTTAATGATAACAAAGAGAAATCTAGAGCTCTTGCTGTGATTCACGATGATGAAGGTTTCGACTGGAGCGAGTGGTTACCTGAGGAGGATGCGGTTGGATGTGCATTCATGGCAAAATCTAAACCTGTTCCTTTTAAAGACAACATACCTGAAGAACAAAAATATGCTTACAGAAAGATGATAGCTCAACAAAGAATGATCAGAATATCTGGTATCTATGTTGAAGCAAAAAGAGCGAGGAGATGGGATCCAGACAGAGAATGTTATCTTGACCCTAATGGAAACATTGCTATTGACCATAACACTCTTGATCTTGAAACCATAATTAAAGAAATGAAAGAAGAAGATGAGTATTGGCAAAGGAAATGGTGGGGAAGTGGAGAAGAGAAAGAAAAGAAAGAAGAGATAGAGAAAGAAGAGAAAGAAAAAGAAGAGAAGCCAAAGAAGGTTGATAATGGAATCATTGACACTACTCAATAGTTGAATGCTGAAAACATGGGAAAGATGGCTGACAAGGTGCTGGCTGCTAAGGCACTTGAGGTAGACTTTAAATCCGTCTCTAAGTCTAAAAGCCAGGTCAGTTCAAACGCGTCAATGGCTGAGTCAGGTAAAAAAGTCAATGGTGATGTTGACTGCAAAAATTGCATCAAAGAATGCAAAGTTTGTAGTACAGTCACCTATCTCAATGGTAAGAAAGTTAATGATCTGACTGCAAGAGTCAGAAACGTTGAGGATCAAATCCTTGATCGTGATAAAATGCTGAAAGCTTCAAATGACAGATTAAAAGAATTAACTAACAAAATTGAAAATGATAAAATTGACCAAGAAAAGGTTAGAAAAGAAAATGAAAGGTTAGTTCTTGAGAATCGTCAGATCACTGAAAAATTTGAAAAGCTTAAAAGCACGGTTAAAGATAATGATGAAAGAAACGGTAAGACATATAAAGAAAATGTTCATCTGACGACAGTGCTTCGGTTAAAAGAAGAATTAATCAATCAACAACCGGATGAAATCGCAAAGTTGAAACTTAAATTTCAAGAAGCTGAAATTGAAAATGAGCGAATCCAGATGAAGCTAAAAAGTTACAACTCCGCAAGCTTTGTTTTGCAACACATTGTTCCAAAACCCATAGGCAAAAACAAAGCTGGCGAAGATGTCTTTTCGGATGGAACCGGGGTGGGTTTTCATCAAGTTCTACCACCAGTTCTAGAAAATTATTCGAAAAAGCAATATGGGTTGGTTGATCTTGAAGATGAAAATGAAGTGAAACTTCCGGATTCAATTGATGTTACATTTTCTTCTTCATCATCTGATGATAGTGTTCAGACAGAGATTGTTAAAAGCACAGCTGAAAGTGTTTTGATGTCTGAAAGTGATTCGGCTGAAGATGATGAATGTTTCTTGGACAAATACATTCCGAAACAAAAGTCCAAAAACAACTTAAATGATGAACCTACTCTTGTCATGTACAAGATGTCGGGATCTGATAAGTTGTATTCGGATTCTGAGTTTTCTCTGGAGAATGTAAATGTTTCAAAATTGACAAATGTGTTCAAAATGGTTGAAATCGATTTGTCTGAAGTGAAAAGTCTAAAACAAACAAAAAGGCAAATGAATTTTGAGAAAGATAAAGCTTACTACAAGAAACCTGTTGTTCCACCATGTTTTTATAACAACAATCGAAACAACTGGTCAGGTGGTTATCAGGGTGGTAAGAGTTATCAAAAGAGAAATATTCAAAACAAGAAGTTTGTTGAAAAGAAAGTGTTTGTGAACAGTTCAAGTTCACTTTCTGATGAAGAGGCAAAGATTTTTTCGAAATCAAATGAAGAATTCTTTGAGAAGAAAGCCTTAGAACCTCAGTCTGAAGGCACAAGTCGAGTAGTTGAAACTCGAACATGTTTCAAATGTAACCAACTTGAAATCTAAGACCGAAGTTGTGAAGGTTCAAAAGAAGAAAGTTGATGCTAAGGGAAAAGCTCCATTGATTGTTGAGGAAAAGATTTTGAAAAATGAAAACATCAAATTCAAAAATGAACCTGTTAAAAATGTGGTAATTAAAAGTGACAAATTTTACAAACGGGTTGCGTCACCTCAACAAACATGGAAGCCAAAAGTTGTGGAAAAGAAAACAAGTGTTCCAAAACCAAAGGTTTCTGAGATGGAAAAACAATCATCTTCTACCACACCGGTAAAGATGAATGTTCCTTTGGATTATTATGTGAAACTTGAGAAAGAAATGCAAAAATCTGAAAAGAAAGTTGTTCAAAAGAAAGACCAACCATCTGGTCAACCTCAAAAAGATGAGTTTTTCTTATATAAAAAGGTTGAGGTTGTGTCTGAAGAAAGCCTAAAAATGAACGACAAAAATTTTCCGCCACTTTACACTACAAAATCTCACATTAAAATTGAGTTAACTGAGTCAAAACGGACCTGGGTAGCTTCCAAATCTAACTAAGTGTTTGTGGTGTTTGCCGGAGCTTCCGTGTTGATTATTGCGAAGCATGAATCGGCATCTTTATTGAAATGTGTTTTTAAAATCAATTTGTGTTATGTGCAGGAACTTCCGAGATTAGTTTCACGATGGATTATGGATAGTGGAGCATCTCGACACATGACAGGGAAGACTGCATTGCCGTATGATGTTAGAAACTTCAATGGAGGTTACGTAGGATTCGCAGGAAATCAAGGTGGTAGAATTGTCGGTGAAGGAAGGTTATCCAATGGGATTGTGACGTTTGAAAGAGTTAACTACATTGCTGAGCTGGAGAACAATCTGCTGAGTATCTCGCAAATCGGTGACAGGATGTATACCACTCACTTTACTGACAAAGAATGTTTGATCTTGAAGCCAGGATTTGTTATCCCCGAGGAATGGATTATCATGAGGGCACCAAGAGTCAATGATCTGTACGTGTTGGACATGAGCGTAGCCACTACAACCATGGGTCAGGCTCATTGTTTTGTGTCCAGAGCAACGGAAAAGGAATCGAGATTGTGGCACCGGAAAATGGGGCATATACATCTGAGAAAAATGAATCACTTGGTGCACAATGATTTGGTTACTAGAGTTCATGTAAAAGGTTTTCATCTGGAAGGGGAGTGCATTAGCTGCATCAAAGGCAAGTAGAAGAAAAAGTCACACCCTAAAAAGCAAGTCAATTCAGTCTAAAGACCACTGGAGAGAATTCACATGGATTTGTTTGGTCCTGTGAATGTCAAAAGTATTACAGGAGATCGTAATTGTCTTGTGGTTACTGACGATTATTCCAGATTTTCGTGGGTTTCATTCTTGAAGTCGAAAGATGAAACGTTTGACAGTTTGATGGCGTTGTTCAAAAAGATTGAAAATCTGTACCAAAGGCGTATCAAAAGAATCAGAAGTGATAATGGTACTGAGTTCAAGAACAACAAGATGGAAGAATTTTGTGATGAAAGAGGTATATTGCATGAGTTTAGTGCTCCGTACACTCCAGAGCAGAATGGAGTCGCAGAACGCAAAAACAGGACGCTAATCGAGACGGCTAGAACAATGCTTGCTGATTCAAAGCTACCAATAAATTTTTGGGAAGAAGCTGTTTCCGCCGCATGCTATACGCTCAACAGAGTTCTCACTGTCAAGAGATTCAACAAAACATGCTTTGAGTTAATCAATAACCGCAAGCCGAACCTGAAGTATCTTGAACCGTTTGGGTCACCCTGTACAGTTCTAGAGCCTTTTGGAAAGTTTGGTCCAAAGAGTATTGATGGGATATTCATTGGTTATACAAGCCCATTACGACATGTCTTCGTTCCAAGCTTGAAGCGGATTATTGAAGCTCCAAATGTTGAATGTCAAGGTTATACAATGCCGTCGCAGAATCCTGGAGATTCATGGTGTTATAATTATGACAAGTTGTGGGATTCGTTTGACATGATGGAAGAACAAGAGGAAGAAGAAGATTTATTTGATGAGTTGGATATTTTGCGTGAGTATGAGTCATCGCAGGAAAGGTTCCTAGCCGAGTATTCAATGCGACCATGACAAACTTCAAACGACAATGAAGCAGGTCCAAGCAATGCTGGTGAACATGATGATGTCCAACAAGATGAAGTTGCTCAAGATAATCAGACGGCAGAGAATGATAATCAAGAATCTGAGAACATGCCCGTATTTGATCATGGTGATTCAGGTTCTGAGGGGGAGCAAATTCAGCTTTCAAGTCAAACAAACCCAGTTGGTGAACATGGTGCAAATCAGAATGTTACTAATCTGGAAGGTAATGTAGATGTTCCAGGCGAAGTGAAGCCACGAACTCTTTCATACCATCCAGAGGAGCTGATCATAGGAGAACTACAATCAGGCGTTCGCACTAGACGTTAAATTGACCAAGGCCTTACATGTTTTTATTCTACAGTAGCACCTTTACAAACTGAATTTTCATTGAGTTGTTTTATTTCACAGATCGAACTGCGAACTTACAAAGAGGCGCTTACTGAAGATTCTTGGGTCAATGCTATGCAAGAAGAATTGAGTCAGTTTGCCGGATGGTCATAGGAAGATCATCACAAAATGGGTGTTCAAGTGTAAGAGAGATGATCGAGGAGTAGTTGTGCGAAACAAGGCTCGACTCGTAGTCCAGGGCTTTAGTCGGTAGGAGGGGATTGATTTTACTGAAGTGTACGCTCCTGTAGCTCGACTAGAAGCAATCAGAATCTTCCTGGCGTTTGCATCGTGGAAAAACTTCAAAGTATATCAGCTAGATGTAAAATTAGCGTTTCTCTATGGGAAGGTTAAAGAGGAGGTTTATGTTGGACAGCCGCTGGGCTTCACCGACCCAATCCACAAAAACAAGGTTTATTTGCTGGAAAAAGCGCTGTATGGTTTACACCAGGCCCCGAGAGCTTGGTACGAGACTCTGTCTCAACACCTACTAGCCAACAGCTTCATCTGAGGGAAAGTGGATGCCACTCTCTTCACCAAAGAGGTCGACGGACATCTTCTGATTGTACAGATTTATGTGGACGACATAATATTTGGGTCTACAAATGAGAAATTGTGTAAAGATTTTGAATCAGTTATGAAGCAGAAATTCGAAATGTCATCGATGGGGGAGATGAAATTCTTCTTGGGATTACAGGTTGATCAACTACCTGAGGGAATTTTCATTCACCAGACGAAGTACGTTCATGATATTCTAGAGAAATTTGGGATGTCAGGTTCTACTCCAACGTCAACCCCACTAGCAACAAATCATGGGATACACCCATATCTCACCGGAGACAGGGTAGATGAGACACTTTATCGTTCCATGATAGGTTCGTTGATGTACTTAACTGCTTCAAGACCCGATATCATGTACCCAACGTGCCTCGCAGCAAGATTTCAATCTAACCCGAGAGCTTCGCACATGATTATTGTGAAGAGGATATTACGCTACCTGAAAGGAACTCCAACATTGGGGCTGTGGTATCCTAGAAAAGGCGAATTTACGCTCGAAGGGTATTCCGACTCGGATTTCGGATGCTGCAAAGTCAATTCAAAATCAACAACAGCAGGATGTCAGTTCTTTGGACCTCGTCTGGTCACCTGGCAGTGTAAGAAATAAACGTCTGTGGCGCTATCCACATGTGAAGCGGAGTATGTGTCTGCTAGCAGTTGCTGCTCTCAGATCCTGTGGATACAACAACAGATGCGCGATTATGGTTTGCAGTTTCTTAACACACCTCTCGTTGTTGATAATGAGGCCGCAAAAAATCAAGTACATCACGCTAAAACTAAACATATAGAAATTCGACATCACTTCATCCGAGATTGCTTCAAGAAGAAGTTGATTCGAATTGAGAAAATCCACACTGATAATCAGAAAGCTGATTTACATACCAAGGCTTTTGACAAAACACGTTTTAAATTTCTTTTAAAACTGAATGGTATGAAGCTTTTCTTGGTGTTGGATGGCATTATTGGCGTTGATGAAGGTACTGTTGTAGATGACGATGAGAAACAATCTGCAATGGTTTGTCAATTTTTTACTTGTTTTGGTATTTAGGGGGAGTAGATATATTTTCAGAAAATACAAAAACAGTAAAAAATTCAAAAATAAAAAAATATGAAAAATCTTAAAATTCAAAAACAATAGAAAACTGAAAAAGAGCTTGTGTGAAAAAGGGAAAATGATAGTACATCAGCTTGGCAGTTACTGTACGCTAAAGATTTGTAAAGTTTAAAGCGTTAAACAGTCTCACTGATGATGTGTCGATAGGTTTTTACACATTTAGTAGATTTGTTCGGGATATAAACCTATAATTCAAAACTTACTTATTTCGTGGGGAACACTACTTGGATATATAGGTAACCCCTGAAATCTCGTTTGAAAGGTCACTCTTTTTGAAATATTAGGTCTTTATACTCAGTGATATCTGGGGTATTATTCCGGGACTTCTGCTGAATGGAAGTTCTGACCTAGTCCTCGAATAATACTTTCCGCATTACTTGAAATATAGCATCGCCTTCAGCAAATTGATTAAACAATAAAATTGATAATCATTGTTGTTGAAACAAAAGATCCTCTAAAGGGGACACATCGAAAAGACGAAGCCGTCATCTCTCTGTGTATACGGAAGTATCGACCTGAGCTCTCACGGCCCTCGCATTTAACCCCTTACAGATATCATCTGTGGTATACTCACCTGTAAGACTGAATATTAGGATTCTGGATACGGGAGTATATTCAAGAGGTGGGACACATGAATGAGTTCAAGTTCTTAATTCACCTAATTCGTATCCTGAACAGATTGAAAATTGTGTGAGAATTTAAGTGGATCAGTATATCGACAATCTATGTGAATTTTTTAAATCTGTGTATGAATTAAAGCTTAACGGTTCTAGTGACTTGTCTGATAACTGATATGATTCCCTAACACGCTCACCAAAAATATGTTTGTAAATAGTTTACTTTCTATACATTCTGCAATTTAAGTTTCAGTATTTCATTTCCTAGTTTAGAAACATTATTAAAAATCCAAAACGACTTTTCGTTTCTTCTTTATTTTCCGACAAACCAGAGTAGAAAGTTGATTGTCTGATTCTTGAAGATGAAGCAGATGCAGGAAGTTTCTGGACTGGAGGATGAGGAGAGCTTATCTTGATAAAAACTGTTTAATGAAAAGTCGAAACAAGTTCATTAATTTGAAACTTGTTATTTTCAGAAAAATTTGAAAATTCTTGAACTAAATCAGTTTGATTTGTCTGAAATCAACCAAGGTCATTAAGTTGGACTTGGTAGATTAATTGAGTAATCAGGGTCATTAACTTGGACCTGAATACTTGAGTGGATTTCTAAAACTGATAGATATTGTGATTTATTGTTGAAAGTCAATAGATTGTAATGTTATTTGTTTGAGAAACAGGTTGTGGATTTTAAAATCCCCACAGCATCAAAATGACAAAGTTTGAACCAGAAATTCAATTCCCAGCATTCCGAGAGGGGAAGTCTGTGAAGGGGGGAGTCAGAATTCTGGATCAACAGTCAAAGGGGAGATTGTAGATAGAGATAGGATGAGATCGTGAACCTGTGAAGAAAGAGTTTTTACAATGTGAAGACAAAGTTGGAAAGAGATAAAGACTGAAGACTCGACGCCGAAGACTTCGTCAACATCCAAGGTGGAGTCTGTTGGTGCACTGAATGTCTACTGACTACGTCTTAATCGAGTCTTAGGTCTAGATAGGTTGTTTAGGAGTTGGAAACAAGAAAAGTGGATATTTAATGTAATTCCGCTTGAAATGACAAGATGTCATTTCAAGCGAAATCAGGTTGTCTTGTGATTCCGCTCCAAAATGCAAACTAGTGATTCCGCTCGAGTTGATTTAGTTGATTTCGCTTGGGAGTATCATGTTAGTTCAAGCGGAATCAGACACACTATATATAGATGTGTTGTGTTGTCACTTGTAACTGTTGGAGCGGAATTAGGTCGTTGTTTAGGAGACGAGGTGCTGCCAAAATTTGTTCAGAAACACGTGTAAAGTCTCAGAATCAGTAATAGAAAGAAAGTTAAAAGGATACAAGCTGTTTTGACGTTGTTTACTTTGATTCCGCCTTAGTAATCAATGATGAACTGCCTTTACTGACTGTTTAGGGTCACGGAACCGATCCAACAAGTGTGCTAGTCTACTAAATCTAAATTTGTCTCAACAGGACGAGGAATTCACATTCCTGAACACGTCCCAACAGGACGAGGAATCCCTATTCCTTAACCCATTCCCAACCCCTGGGAATTACCATGCTTTGTAGAAAAGTGTGAACTCACCTTAGATTAGCTCGGCAGATAAGTAAAGGTCGATTGGGCTGCTAGTGGTCAACCACGTCCTAACATGGTTACCATACAAGTCAGGTCTAGGTTCAAATAGTGCACATAGGTTTACACATAAACTAACAGGTTACGTGTGACACCCCAGGAAAACCAGTGAACAGTACAGTTTACCTAGCTTCCTCAGTGAGTGCATACCAAATTTCGGGACGAAATTTCCAATTAGTTGGGGATAATGTGACAACTCGAACTTTAGACATGCTTTGATGTAACGTTACGTGCTCATGAGAACTGAATTATATGATTTTAAATGAATAATTGTTTACGTGTGTTGTGTATGTATGAATGTTATGTGTTGCACGAGCCCAAACTACACAAACCGGCCACACAAAGCCCTTTGGGGCACTCCTTGTGCACGCGGACCATTAGACAACCAAGTGGGCTCGGCCCACTCCCCACTCGCAACACAAAACCGAGTTAGGGGTTTTGTTTTACCACTTTTTGCAAATCACAAACACACACATAACCCTAGCTCCTCCATCTCGTCTCTCTCTCTCTCGGCTTGTTTAGGAACCGACGGCACAAGGCCATCCGATCACCCTCTTGTCCGGATCACATCTCGTTACTTGTAATCGGTTAGTATATTATCTATGATTCTGTGTTTTATATGCTTAGATGATGCCATGATAAATCGGATTGCATGATTTAGTATTCGGTTAGTATGATGTTTTATGCTTGTGAGTTAAGTGATGTTTTGATTACATGTTTAGATCGAACCGATTAGAATTTGCGTGATGATGAACTAGGGCCGGTTAGATATTGTGGTTATGTTGGTCCTCGTATTGATTGATATAAAACCGGATTTGTTGTTGATGATGTTAATGATAATGGCTTGTTGATTGGCTGTGAAGTTATGCAATTCGAGTTTAATGTTCATGAAATCGGATCATAATATGTTTGAGTGTTATGATTATTGTTATTGTTCATAAGTGTGATTATTAGGGTTCATAAGAATTGATGATTTATTTCCCTGTTTGATCGATGAATTCTTGAATGGCAAACTGTTAGTTGATAATGGATTTTTTGGAAACTGTCAACGATGATTGAATTGCCTAAATGAATTGCATGAAATCAGGAAAATCAGTTACACGTCCGGTTGCGACTCGGATTGCGAGTCGGAACCCCCACTCGAGACCAAACCGCACGAACCGCAACCACGGTTGCGAGTCAGATTGCGACTCGTAACCAAACCATGATGGGCCGAGACTGTCCGTTGCGACTCGCATTCAGCCGTTTCGACTCGAGATCCTCGTTGCGACTCGTAACCCCGTTGCGAGTCGAGACCATCGTTGCACATGCACACTATTGGGCCTTCACTGTCACGGGCCCAATGATTTGATTTATGGGCTGTTTATTAATGGACTTGTACGTATGTGCTATTTGGGCCGATTAGAATCTGGACTGTTTTGTCATTGGGCCGGGTATGATTGGACTTAGAACAGTTGAATCACGCATGCTATGTCTTATCTGCTTACGTGCGTACATGTATGCCATGACTATACGTGATTTCTATATACGTGCTATATACGAACCTGACCCGTATAACAACCATGATAGGACGTGAGTGACCATTTACTTGCTACTTATATTCCTTGTGTATCTGCCGAGCAAACCAAGGTGAGTTCACACAGCCAAGGCATGGGATTCCCGGGTTGGGAATTGGGTTGGATATGTTATTGTAAAAGGAGTTACTCGTACTTACGCATATACCAGACTATAGACCATCGTCCTCAGGTTAGTCAGGACACGTTACGTAAAGCCTACGTAACCCAGTTTATTTGCCGTATGTCTCCCGGGTCGGGAGGACACGTTACGTAAAACCTACGTAACCCAATACCATCTATTGGCTTCCAGGTCGGAAGGCCACGCTGCGTAAAGCCCACGTAGCCCCCACGCGTACCACTGTCCTCGGGGAAGGGCACGTCACGTAAAGCCTACGTGACCCTGTACGTATTCCTGTTCTCGGTAAAGAAGAACACATGGTCGGATGTTAGTCTAGTAAGTACCGTTAATGAGAAGCCCTCATTAGCCAGGATGAACATGGGAAGCCCCCACTAGTTAACTCACGCACTATGTTATGAACTTACTTTCTGTGAACTCGCTCAACTAGTTTGTTGATTTTTTTGCTGCATGCCTTGCAGGACCTTAGGTATACTTGGAGCTTGCACAAGGAAGGAGCAGGTCGTTGTGGGCAGATGGATCATGAACGTTATTGAACCTATAACTTTATTTGGGTTTACTTTACATTGCTTCCGCTACTTAAAACAGTATTTGGTTTTGAAACATCAATCATGTCATGGTGACTTACGTTAATTACTTTTATTATTATTAAATGCTATGTTTGATATGATTGATGGCTTGATCCTGGTCAGTCACGCTCCCAAGCGGTGGTACTCCGCGGGTGGATTTTGGGGGTGTGACATTACGAACACGTATTGATCATGGCATACACATTAAACATGTTAGACGAATCAGTTAACACATAAAAACCCAAACTTGTGCGATCAGGATGTATTGGGCTGAAGTAATAGTGCAACCCAATAACATCTTGTGCAAGTGGGTAGTTGAAACCCAAACAACTATCCGGCCCAACATGTTGTGCGTTCAGCACTCCTTATGCGATCCACGATATTTTGTGTGATCCAACATAAACCAGCCCAACTTATAAATAAGCCCAACTACTTATGCGGCCCCAAATAATTAAACAGTTTAATAACCTTGTGCGGTCCAGCTCAGCTTGTGCGACTGAACAAGTCTTGTGCGATTGAGTTTTGGCTTTGAGGCCTAAGAGTATAATAAAGTCCAAGTAGTTTGTGTGTGGCCCAAGCCTTGTGCGATCAGCATTGTCTTGTGCGATCCACAAGGTCTTGTGCGATCATGCAGTTCTAGGTTATACATTGTGCTTTAATGATTGTACCTAGCATGTGCGATTAGCTCTTGTGCGATCAGATCAGATCTTGTGTGATCTGATCTTGTGCGATAGGGAGCTTATGCGATTAGTTATAAGTGGCCATGATTTAGGGAATCAGTTACATGCATACAATTAATTCTCCAAACACTTACCAAACATACATCCATTCGATCAAACACAATAACAGTTTCCAAGTTTTCTTTAATCGATCAAATCAACCATCTATCACTAAATTCACATCAACCCTAACTAAATCACCATACCAACCATGCATAATAATTTAACAGATTCAAGGTCTTGATTACTAACATGCACCCTAGACTAGCAACATCCGAATACACTTTCATGGTAGCCGATTTACACACATTCAGTTCTAGATCACCATACAAATCATAACATCATCAAACCCTATATTGTTCCGTAAATACTACATACATGAGTTCCAACGAATCGTAACTGATCGTCGATAGGTCAGTAATTTGTACTGGTTCTTCGACGAATCGTAACAACTGGGGATACTTGTGTTTCATTTGATCTTCGCGTTCCCATGTAAACTCTGGGCCACGACGGGAGTTCCAACGAACTTGAACAAGAGGAATTCTGGTACGTTTGAGAATCTTAACATCTCGGTCAGTAATTTCTACTGGTTCTTCGACGAATCGTAACTAATCGTCGATAGTGAGCTCCTTCAGAGGAACTATGAGGGTCTCATCTGACAGGCACTTCTTCAGATTCGACACGTGGAATACGTTGTGAACTGCATTGAGTTCTGTTGGTAGATTCAGTTTGTAGGCCACCTTGCCTATTTTCTCTATGATTTCGAAAGGTCCAACGTATCGCGGGTTAAGTTTGCCTCGTTTGCCAAAACGAACAACACCTTTCCAAGGTGAGACTTTGAGTAGCACTCGATCCCCAACCTGGAACTCGAGTGGTTTCCTGCGGTTATCCGCGTAGCTTTTCTGACTGTCACGAGCTGCCACCATTCATTGTCATATCTGAGCAATCCTTTCTGTTGTGTCTACCACAAATTCTGGGCCAGTGATCTGGCTGTCGCCAACTTCTGCCCAGCAAAGAGGTGATCGGCATTTACGTCCGTACTATGCCTCAAATGGAGCGGCTTGAATGCTGGTGTAGTAACTGTTATTATACGAGAACTCCACTAACAGGAGATGCTTTTCCCAGCCGTTCCCAAAGTCGAATACACATGCCCTAAGCATGTCTTCAAGGGTTTGGATGGTGTGTTCAGACTGCCCATCCGTCTGTGGATGATATGCGGTGCTCATGTCTAAACGTGAGCCAAAGGACTTGTGTATTGCTTGCCACAGTTCAGAGGTAAAACGTGCATCACGATCAGATATGATAGAGGTTGGCACTCCGTGCCTCGATACTACCTCCTTTAAGTACACGTCTGCTAAAGTAGAGAATTTGTCTGTTACTTTGATAGCCAAGAAGTGTGCAGACTTAGTCAATCGATCCACTATCCCCCAAATAGTGTCATTTCTGCGTTGAGATCTAGGCAGGTCAGTAACGAAATCCATGGAAATTTGCTCCCATTTCCATTGGGGTATCTCTGGTTGTTGGAGTAGGCTCGATGGTTTCTGATATTCAGTCTTGACTCTCGCACAAGTCAAACATTTGCTAACGTAGGTTGCTATGTGGGCTCTCACGCTAGGCCACCAGTACGTAGTCTTCAAGTCGTGGTACATCTTATCCGAACCAGGATGTACCGAATAACGAGACTTATGTGCTTCATCCATCACCAGCTCACGTAAGTTCCCATAAAGTGGGACCCAAATGCGTCCCGTTACATAGTATGCCCGTCTTCCTTCTATTCTAACCGCTTCCTTGATCCTCGTAGGGACTCTGCCCTAACGTTCTCTGCTTTCAATGCTTCAACCTGAGCATTTCGTATCTGAGTAGGAAGACTAGATTGAATGGTAAGTTGTAACGCTCGCACGCGCTTAGGTGTAGTATCCTTTCGACTGAGGGTGTCGGCCACAACATTGGCTTTGCCCGGATGGTACTTGATCGCGCATTCGTAATCATTCAAGAGCTCGACACATCGACATTGTCGCATGTTTAACTCCTTTTTCTTAAAGATATGCTTGAGACTCCTGTGATCGGTGTAAATGGTGCACCTGGTACCGTACAGGTAGTGTCTCCATATCTTAAGTGCGAAAATAACAGCTCCCAGCTCCAAATCATGTGTGGTGTAGTTTCTTTCGTGAACCTTAAGTTGGCGTGATGCGTAGACAATGACCATGTCACGTTGCATTAACACACAACCTAGTCCCTGGATGCATGCGTCGCAATAAACCACAAAAACGTCTGTGCCTTCAGGCAATGAGAGGATAGGGGCGCTACACAGTCTATCATTTAAGTGCTGGAAAGCAGATTCCTGTGCATCACCCCAACGATAGGTGATGCCCTTCTGAGTTAGCGACGTGAGGGGTTGCGCAATCTTGGAGAAATCCTTGATAAACCTTCTGTAGTAACCTGCCAAGCCCAAGAATTGGCGGATTTCTGTTGGAGTACGAGGCGCAAGCCAGTTCTTGATCGAGTCTACCTTGGATGGATCAACATGAATTCCATCCTTGTTTACCACGTGGCCTAGGAAATGGACTTCACAAAGCAGAAGTCGCATTTCGAGAACTTTGCATACAGTTGCTCTGTTCGAAGGAGTTCCAAAATAAGTCGTAGATACGGCTCGTGTTCCTCCTGACTCTTAGAATAGATCAGGATGTCGTCGATGAAAACAATAACGAATTTATCCAGATAGGGCTTGCACACTCTGTTCATAAGATCCATGAAGACCGCAGGGGCGTTCGTCAGTCCGAAAAGCATGACCAGAAACTCGTAGTGCCCATAACGAGTTCGAAATGTTGTATTAGAGACGTCCTCATCTCGGACTCTCTGCTGATGATATCCCAATCTCAGATTAATCTTAGAGTAGAAGCTCGACCCTTGCAGCTGATCGAACAGATCGTCTATACAAGGAAGAGGGTAGCTGTTTTTCACGGTCACCCTGTTGAGCTCACGATAGTCAATACACATTCTGAAGGTACCGTCTTTCTTCTTCACAAACAAAACTGGAGCTCCCCAAGGCGAAGAGCTAGGACGAATGAGACCCTTATCCAAGAGCTCTTGCAGTTGCGTAGATAATTCTTCCAATTCTGATGGAGCTAAACGATACGGTGCACGAGCTATAGGCGCTACAAATCAATTTCAGTTTCGACCAATTTCAAATAACTAATAAATAGAATTCAAAATTTGAAAAAAAAAAAAAAAAGAAAAATGAGAATTCTATTTAGAATCCCTTTTCTTTAGAGAGAATTCTCAGTAAGATTGAGATGAAAACAAGAGAATTTGGATAAGAGCAATAGTTAGTTTTAACTATAACTAAAAAAAAGCAAAAGCTATGTAGATTCTAATCGATGAATCTTGAAAGGAAACACGCCCCGCAAAAGGAAACTAGATGGTTCGCAATTCTTACTTTAACTAAACAGTTATGAACGACTTAAAAATTTCAAGTTGAATTGATTAATCTGGTATATTTTCCACGTTTATAGGAGTGCATCTATGTTTCTGCTTTACGAATATGATATTTTTTGGGCATTTCTGATAATATCAAGTCTTATTCCTATTTTGGTATTTTTCATTTCGGGATTTTTAGCCCCGAGTAGCAAAGGACCGGAGAAACTTTCTAGTTATGAATCAGGTATAGAACCAATAGGTGACGCTTGGTTACAATTTAGAGTCCGCTATTATATGTTTGCTCTTGTTTTTGTTGTTTTTGATGTGGAAACGTTTTTTCTTTATCCATGGGCAATGAGTTTTGATGTATTAGGTGTATCTGTATTTGTAGAAGCTTTAATTTTTGTGCTTATCTTAATTGTTGGTTTAGTTTATGTATGGCGAAAGGGAGCATTGGAATGGTCTTAGCTCCTGAATATTCAAACAATAAAAAGAAAAAAACGGAAAAAATTGAGATAGTTATGAATTCCATTGAGTTTCCCTATTTCATCGAACAACCCAAAATTCAGTTATTTCAACTACATTAAATGATCTTTCAAATTGGTCAAGAATCTCTAGTTTATTCGACGTTACGTTTGATTGTAAACTGTGTTAAATCAATAAACAAGGCACTTTAAAGTGAATTCAGCTGTTTTACAAGTCTGTTTCTTTGTTTCCGCCTCTGAAACAGAAAATAACTCTTCCGATTGACTCGTTTGGGTCACAAACCGATCCTACAAGTGGTATCAGAGCTCAGGAAGAAGAGTTCTTGCCAAAACAGCCTGTTTTCATCACAATTTCTGTCTTCTACACCTTCTTTTTAAAATTGAACAATTTTTAACAGTCAAAATGGTTTGAATTTCACATATAACATTCAAAACAGTGTTTTAATGAATCCTTGAGAAAATTGGACCTTAAATCAACATAAAACTGATAAAATTGGTAATTCCGTTTGAACTTCAGAACGAAAAAGATGACGTCAGCCTAATTCCGCTCGGAATCACTGAGTGTTTTCAAACGAAATTAACTAATTCCGTTTCTGAGAGTAATTTCGTTTGAGCTGGTTCACACGAAATCACCTAATTCCGCGCGAGATTAACTATTTCCGCTTGAAATAGTTAATTCCGTTTCAAAGTGTTATTCCGTGTGAAGTAATTCCGCGTGGAATTACTAATTCCATTTGTAGATTGCAATTCCGTGTGAGTAATTCCATGTGAAGTTTTAATCTCGTTTGAAGTCGTTTTTCAGGTAATCTCGCTTAAGGAAATAATTTCGCTTGAATTGAAATTTTGTTTGAACTTGTAACTTTGTGAAAAGTTTGCCGAAACATGGATGAGGATTTCTACAATGCGTTTGCTACACCGATTGCTCCTGTTACTGCTGCCGAGACATTGTACAGCGAGAATGAGACAGGAACTTATCAAAAACCACCTAAGCTAATGTTCGTTGAAGATTTCAAAGGATGGCAAAATCGATTTGAGAACTGGGTGCAGGCATATAAATTTGACGCATGGTGTGCTTTAACCAAAGATTATGAGAAACTGAAAAACGAGCGTGGGATTGAAAAAGCTTTTTGTGATTTTTCTGAGAGTGATAAATTGAAGTATATAAGTGAGAAAATGATGATTAGTCTTCTACAACAAGCGGTAAAGGAAGACATTTTTGTTTTACTTCAACATGAAGGTACTGCTAGATCGATTTGGAATGAGTTTATTCAGAAGTTCAAAGGAAGTGCAGATATGATTAAAAACAAAAAAAAGGCATTACTGAAAAAATCATTTGATATGTTTGTTGCTTTCGAAGGTGAATCAACAAAAACGACCATCGACATATATTGTCATATTGTTTTGGAAATCGGGAGAATGGATATAAAAAAGGATGATGAGGAGTGGGTTGATAGATTAGCCGAAGCACTACCACAGAATAAGTGGGGAACCTATTTGATGATTTTGAAACACATGAGGAAGTCTCAGGATATGAATTTGGCACAATTTATTCAGAGAATTGAGGAGCATGAGTTGGATATCTAGAAAACAGCAATCATGACAAATCCAAATGCTCAACAAGATGTCAGTTTGTATTATAGAGGAAACAAGTTTGAGGCTACCCTCAGCCCCAGCCCCAGCCCTAAGATCCAAACCGGTTTTAGTACTGATAGTTCGTCTGGATCAAAGAGTAGTAGTATAACTCAGAGTGGTGGATCTTCGTCTTCGTTTTCAAGTTTTGATCCAAATCATACAACATCAAGTCCTCAAAGACAGAATTCAACAAATCTTCAATGCAATGTTACTCTGAATTTTCAAAACGGTCACAATCTTTCTCCAGAAGTTGCAAAACAACATATGGCATCACTTGCTACTATGTTAGAGTCATATGAGAGTCTGATTGTAGGAAGAATTGGAAATCCTATGCTTAACAAAGAAGATTATGACCAAATTGATGCAGAAGAGCTTGATTTGATGGATATCAAGTGGTGTCTAGCCAGTGCATTAAGAAGAGCAGAAAAGTTTGCACAGGTTACTGGTAGAGATGATTTTCGTGAAATGAGTGCATCTCCAATTGGATTTGACAAATTAAAAGTTACCTGTTTTCGTTGTCATGAAAAGGTCATTTTAAGCGTGAATGCAAAAACAAAGAAACCGATGGAAGAAAAGATCAGTTTGGAAAGAACAATTATTATCATAAATAATTTTTTCATCAGATTACTCAACAAAAGGAACCACAAAATGCTCATGCTAGAATGATCGAAGATGCAAATAAGAAATCTTATTATGGTATCATTGATCAAGATGATGAGAAAATGGCTGCAGGTTTTAGCTGGGATAGATATGTTCAAGAAAAACCACACTTAAGCTCAGCTTTTGTTGCTCAAATCTTGGAGGAAACATCGGTCAAATCTAAACCAAAAAGAATACCAATTTTTCCAGAATTGGGAGTTGATGCAGATACCGATGATGAAGAAGAATATATTGAAAAAGCTAGGAGAGGTTTAGATGCTGATAGTTTTAATTTGTTTTTTGCAGAAAAGATCGAGATGTTGAAAGAAAAAAGAGCTGCTCGATTGAAAAGAGAATGGGAAGAGACAGAAGCAAGAAAAGCTGCAGAAGAAAAAGAAAAAGTAGAAGCTGAGAAAGCAGTAGTTGAAGAAAGTTCAACAAAGGAAGCTGAAGGACAGAAAGCTGAAATAGAATCTGAAGAACCGGTGACTGAGAAAGAAGTAGAAAAAATTGTTGAAGTTGAGAAATTCGTCGAAGTTGAAAAGATCGTCGAGGTTGAGAAGATAATTGAAAAAGTGGTTGAAGTTGAAAAACCATGTTTGAAGTGTTTAGAATCTTCAAAGCTTGTGAAGAGAAAGATAAGAAGATTGCTGAATTAGAGAAGATTAAAGAAGATTTACTGTCTGATATGAAGTATGTGAAAGAGTCATACGATGTGCTAAATAAACCAGTTGATAGTCTGAAAAAGACAAATTCAGAAATCGAAAATGCAATAGAAAAAATGAGCTCAACATTAATGATGAAGCAGAAGGTCATCAATGAGTATATTGAAGATTGTGTAAAGCCGAAACAGGATTTTGAAGTCGAGAAGATTGAAAGCGAAAGGATTAAACGATTACTGTTGAGTTATACACCATGCGATTATTTGATTGATCATGTGTATCCTACTGTTGTAGGTCTTGAGGCGTTCAAGGAGGAAAAGACTGAAGATACTGATACTGGTAAGAAACAAAGTGTCAAGTATAACAGATGTCTGCCCCCGATCTTTGTAAGTTATTCTCCCAGAAAGCCAAATGAGGAACGTGTTAATAAGGCTCTCAACATCAAGTTAAAGTCTGAAATCTTTGATGAATTACCAGACAATATTGATGTCACATTCACAGCGTCTGACACTGATCATGAGTCTGAGTTGTTAAAGAAAGTGGTCGATCAGGTGTTGGATATGGATGAAGAGTCAAAACCGGAGTCTAAATCTGAAAGTTCGAGTTCGTCAGAAAAAAGTTCGGGTTCACCGGTTAAAAGGGTTTACAATAAAGAATTCTTGTTATCAAAATCTAATTTGAATGATGAATCAATTAAAGTAGCTTATACTTTGAATGATTCAGACAAATTATATTCTGATGAAGAATTTCCAATAAGAAGTGTCAAAACTGAAATGATCAAACAGGTTTTCAAATTGAAAAAATTAATATTTCTGAAATAAAAAATTTAAATCTTGATGTAAAACCTAATAAGTACACTTCTTCAAGAATTCAACAAAGAGTAAACAGGAAAATGGGTTACGGTTCTGGTTATGGTTTTCAAAAGAAACCAAACCATAACAGTAATTTCAAAAAGAAAGGTTTAGGTTTTAGTTCTTCAGAAAATTATAAAAATGAGAAAAATTTTAAACCAAAAACAAAATTTGTTGCAGGAGGAAGCTCTGAAGAAGAACAGAAGAAACTGTTCTGGAAACAATCAAACCAGGAGTTTCTTGCTGAAATAAAGAGGAATGTGAAAAAGTTTGCTCAAAGAGTTGACAGAAGAACTTGTTTTAAGTGTAAAAAACCTGGACATATTTCCTGGAACTGCAACGAATCCAATTATTCAGAACAGGGAGTTTCTTCTAACTCTGTAATGAGAAAGAAATGTGTTGGTAAATCAGTACAATCAAAAGAAAAATTGAAAATGTTTGATAAATCAACTCTTGAAGTTGGTGAAACTTCAAAACGTTTTTACAAAAGGAAAGGTGATTTGAACAAAAAAAGATGGGTTGTAAAATCTGAGAATAGTTCTGACAATGAATCTGATTCCATAAAATCAGAGGAGTCATTTGTTGAGAAGAAGATTGGGAATTCCGTTCCTGAGGTGAACGATGAAAACTTTCCTAAATTGTCAAAGGAAAATTTGAAGTTGAAAGTGGGTAAAACTGAGATTTCAGGTCAATTCTTTGCTGGTAAGAAAGATTTTGATGCTGAAAAAGTGTTTAATGGAAAAGTTAAAAATATTTTCGGGAAGATGGTTGATGGGAAAGTGAAAGGTGCTAAAGAATTTTACAAATCAAAATGTTGGTGGGATAGATGTGTGCCTGAATCTCCCAAGGCTGGTCAGGCTTGGGGTGTTGGGATTGAACCCTAACAGAGGAACAGATAATGTAAAGCCAAAACCGGATCCCATCAGTGGACACTTAATAAGCAGCAGTTTACTCTAATCTCTCCCCTTGACAGTGGTTATCTAACAGCTGATGGATGTTAAGTGCTGCTCAACTACAACAACTGATAAACCAAACTCTGATGATTATCTAACAACTACTGAAGACAAACTCTGTTGCTCTATCTACTGCTGTGTCCTAAGTACTGCTGAAGACTCAAGCACTGCCCTCTCAAAGACTGATCACCTTTGAAGAAAGCACTAAAGACTCAACATCTGTGCTAAGGCTACAACAGTGGAACGTGAAGCAGTAGTTTCCTTATGTTTTGTACTTTAGTGATTATCAGATGTTACATAACAGTAGTTTGTATAGAACAGTATTTATAGTTTGTTAGGTCGTTAGATGTCACTATCATGGTGACGTCAGCTGAAGCATATCAGTAATTTGGTTTGCCTATAAGTATGACAGTACTCTGTACTGTTACACTTGATCGTTTTGAGTGAGTTTTTTCTCCTCAATTCATCCTTTCATCTTGTGCAACCAACTCTGGTGTATCAGGCTGAGGGGGAGTTTAGATTGTAAGCCTGCACTGTAATCTTTTGCTTTTATGTAAATCTTTTGACTCAATGAAAAGCAATTCTTTATCAATATACACTTTCCTTTGTTTGTGTTTAAAAAGTTTGCTACTCATTTCTGCTGCACTTATTCGTTTTATGCAAACAAACACAATCACAGACAGCCTTAGATCCTAACAATTGGTATCAGAGCTTGGACAGTCAAATTCGATCTTACAATCAATTTGACATAACAGTTCAGCTCAAAATTCATTAATACCAAGGTTGGTTGTATTCAGTTGAAAAACAGAGTAACGAGTGAATCATGGTTAAATGAATATTCAAATACTCTGAAAATCAACCAAGATGTCATATGACACACAAATCTCACACAACAAGCGTTATCATGCACATGTCACTCATAGTTTTCAGATCTGTAAAATATCTGATAAATTATGGGATCGCTCGATGTTTTCAAAATTAATTTCAATTGTTGTTTTGATATTTGTGATGTTTTAAGTAAACAACTAAAGTATGTACCTCAGTTCAGCAAAACTTGTGTTCATCTAAAACACTAGAATACTGCTGACAAAGAAAAGAGGGAATAAAACTTTAGTCAAAATCTCTCAAGTGCTCAAAGGCAGGTTGAGTACCTTCAAAAGGACCAAATCAACTTTGTCAAAAACACATTGAGAAAATAAGATGTCAAGACAGTCCTAATCATAAGTAATGTGAGATCTGTAAAAAAAAAAATGCTCATACATGGTCAGATCTCTCAAAACATTGCTTCAAAATGATTATGGACAAAGTATGTTCAAAATATAATCTCCTAGTGAGTATTTCTGAACATATGAATAAACAGGGTATAAAGGGAAAAGGAAAATGAACAAATCTTAAAGTGTGGCTATCTTAAACTTTTGAAATCAAAAGCAAAAGAGTATAAGCATAAAACACTCTTGAGGTTCAAATTAGATCATCAGTGGTCATTGTGCAACTGTGTGCATTCATCAATACATGAATTGTTCTGGTAACAATAGCATCTTCAGTGATGATGCTTAAAAGGAATTTACAATCAATTGACAAGAAATTGACCCAAACAATGGTCAAAATAACTTGAGAATGATATTATCATGGATTTACTGGAAAATTGTCGGATCCTTTTGATTATTTTCAAAACTTCCTTTGATTTTTGTTAAGGTGTTTTCCTCTAAAATAAAAACCAGATATATTTCATTCCTTTATGAAATATATTTTTTTCTTTTACTCATTTTTAATAGTAAAAGCTCATCTCTGGTCAGGATGTAATTTCCTTATTTTTGTGTGAAATTACTATCCTTAAATCTAGCCAAAAGGAAATGACATACATACCAAGGTCAGGTTGAGCTCAAGTTAGGTTTTCACTGATCATAAATTGATTGTAAATTGACTTAGACTACTGAGATACTCATGCTCTAGTTCAGGTAATTAGACACAAAATGAGCAGCTCATGTAGAAATGTCTTCATCATATAGGATGCTAAACCATTGTCTAAATAATAGACACTTGGCAAAACCTAGAACAAAAATTCCTGTAAACAACTGCTGGCAATTTAATCTTGATAATTTACATCTAAAATGTGTTTTGTTCAGAATAGCATTTCAAATGCTCAAACAGATGTTAGATAAGATACTGTGCTTTCACAAAGCAAAATCAAGTTCTACATCTGAACAAGCAGATGCTAACATTTTTGTCAAGAGTTGAAACACTGCTGCACTATCAGTTGTTGAGACAAAAATCTTCATTATTCTACCACTGTTGTATCAAAAATGCTGTTGTGCTTTAACATCTGCTCTCTAAAGTCTGTCCACTGCTAAAGTGTCAACCCCTGCTCTTCAAAAACACTGATGTTTAAAATCATTGTTTCATCCACTGATACATCCACTGTTTCATTTTATTACCGTTGTAACTACTGATACTTGATCCATCAGTAGTTGTTAAAACAACTGTCTTCCATCATTTACCATCTCATCAGATGTTTGACACGTGGTCAGTTTTTAGCCGTCAGATCATTATAACCGCTCACACACATCAGCATTCACCTTTTTCCTTAATAAAACTCTGCCCTAACACCAAAACAGGGTTTTACTGTCGAATTGAATTCCAAAAGTTCTTTTCTCATAACAGTTTCCCTCTCATAACTCCAAAAATCTTTTTCGATCTTCTTCATCAAAAATAACGAAACCAAAATCGAAAACAAAATCAAAACCATCATCTTCCTCTAAAACAGCAGAAGCCACTCAAATGGCCGCTGAAACACCGGAGATCCGCTACAAAGCTCCTCATAACTATGTAGGTATACTCACAAAACCTACCGATAACCACACCTTCGACTCCATCCTTGACATCCTTTCTGCATCAAAGTACAAAACTTTGATAACAGCAGACGCTCCTATTTACCTTGACACCCAGAGAGAGTTCTGGAAAAATGCCACCCTTGAAAAACAAGGAGATCTCATCGCCGCAATCAACTCCTCGATACAGGGTAAGAAGGTAAAAATCTCACCAAAATCCATCTCTGAAACCTTTAAACTCGATGATTTAAATGGAAAAACCTCTTTTACAAAAGACGAGTTGGTAAAGGATTTCATGAAAAGGGGCTATGCAGAACAACCAAACTGGGACACCCTACAAAAGGGTTACTTCCCCTCTGCACCCAGATTTTTATTCCACACACTGCTCATGTGTGTTTCAAATAAAACAACGTCTTTCAATGAGATACCAACAAAAATATGCAATTTTGAACAATGAAAACTATAACTACTCCCAGGAAATATTTGATGATTTGGTAAAGAACGTTGATAATAAGGCATTTCTGCTCTTTCCGAGGTTTCTAAGTTACTATTTTGAACAAAAATCTGTCGAGAAAGAGGCAGAAGTGCCCAAACAAGGTGTCTCATTCAAAATAACTGTTTAACAATAGAAACTTTTTCAATAATGATGGCACCAATAAAATTAAAAACAAAAGAGGCAGAGCAGATTTTAGAAACTGCCACTGACCCTCAAGAAACCACTACTGAGCCCACTGCTCCAGGTGATCAGAGTAGCACACCCACTGCTCTGAAACCCACACCTGCCACCACCAAAAAGACCAAAAGAAAACCATCCAGAAAACCCACCAAACCCAAAACAAAGGCAACTCTGGAAGATGAGATCCCAGAGCAACTGCCAGTGACAGCACAAAAGTCACCAGAAACCACTGCTGCTACTTCCTCACAGCAGTTGGTAGAAAGATCTCAACCCTAGCCTCAAACTCCTCTTGCATCCTCACAAAAGGATCAAGTTGTAAGCACAGGGACACCACATTATGAAGCTCTGTATCCACTCGGATCCATCTTCCACAGTCCTGATCCCAAGGACATGTCTCTTTCAACACCCATACCCTCACCAATAATATTGCCACAATCAATAATACCCCTGTTGCATGCAGTTGATATGGCACAGAAAAAAACCAGTTCCTCTCTATCACCCATTACTGAGAGTATACCTCCACAAGTGATTGGGTCTGATGCACTTACCTCTGCTATCCCAGCAACAACTGAGGAGGTTACACCCCCTGAGTTACAAGTAACTCTCGGTGGTAGTTCAAGTGGAGCAGCAACTACAACTGATGGATCAACAGATCTTCAGTTGGACAGTTGTTACATAACTAAGACTCCCTTGAATGCAATTTCTTCCATGGCAACATTGGTAACCACCAGTGAGTTATCTTTAACTGCTGGTAACATCAAAGGATTATCGAGTGCCGAAGAAAGAAGTCCCCAGTACCAAGAAAAAGGGGCATCAATGGATGACTTTTGGGCAACAGCTCCTAAGTCACACATTGATACAACCACCACTGGTGGGGATTCAGATGATCCTGTTAAATCAGGTGATGATTCAAGATACAACGAATTGACGGCCAGAGTTAAAAATCTAGAATCTTCTGATGCCGAAATAAAAGATATGGTGCAGCAGCTGTTAGAAGCTCAAATAGCCCAATCTTCTGCTCCTCCTGCTCAAGCACCTGCTCCACAAGCATTTGCTGCAAATGAGCTTTGGAATATTCTCCAACCATTGCTTGAACACCAGCAACAAGTGGCTGCTAAACAGCACGCAAATCAAGTACAAATGCTGACCAACATGGTGGAATCTCGGTTCAAAGACACTCAAGCAGATATTAAAGCTATAAAGGCTAGCATCCAAAAGACTGGTCAGAGTGAAAAAGCTCCATCTACCAATTTCTTCATGGATACACCCCTGGCAGATAATGCCAAAAAGGGGGAGAAAACCAAGCTGAAAAAGAAAGGTATAGAAGATGGGATATACTTTGAACCAGAAAAACCCAAAACCACAAAAACTTCAACAGCTGATACAACAGTAGTTACAAAAACTGCTGTCAGTAGCCAAACAGCTGCTATCTCATCAACACACACACCTCCAACACACACCACTTCATCACACACCACCACAACTACTGTTCCACCACCACCACCTGTGTCTACAACACAAAAACCACCCCTACCATCACAAACAGCCAAACCATCATCACCCCCTGCTAAAAGGCAGAAGACAACAGATGTTACAACATCTGTTGTAATGGCAACAGTGCTTGAAACACAAGTTGTTTCAACTACTACTAGTCAACCACTGATCACCTCCCAAACAACTGCCACAATAACCCTTGCTCAAAAGCAGAAGACATCTGCTGACACATCAGCAGTTGTAATGACAGCAGCAGTTGAGACACCAGTTGTTTCATCAGTTGTTTGTCAACCATCCACCACTGCTCTATCCTTTCCTATGTCTCAACCTAGGCTCTTTAGCAGAAAAAGAAAGCCTATTGCTGATGATGAAGGGATACATGACCCAAATGCTGAAAAGTATCCACTAGAGCTTGATGCCATCAAAAATGAGATGAGGCAGTTTTATACAGAAACAGATCCTTCAAAAAGAAAATTCTCCTCACTCATTGGCTACATAGCTCTAGAAGATATAAATGATTATCTCAAGATAAAGGCAAGGCAAGCTAAAGTTAAAGTCAAGGTTAACAGTGAGAAAGAAAGGCTAAGCGAAGAAGGCATTGCAAATAGACTGAAGTTCTACCTTGCAAAGGTTAAGCAGATGGAAGAATATGCACAAGAGCTAGACACAGAAAAGGCTGATCAAAAGAAGAAGTTAAGAGAACAACTTCTAGCCTTCATCATGAAAGAAAAATTCTATCCTGCTGAAGAACAACAGTTTAAGGAATGGCCTTTAGTCGCTTTGAAGCATGAGGCTGAAAGGATCCAAAGAATCAAAAATGATCCTTCAAAGAAGAAAACTGCTCCAAACTGGAGTAAGTACAAAAGATTCATTGCTGATCTCACTGCTGAATATAAAGGAAAGAAGAAGGAGTTAGTGGATGCTAAAGTAGACACTGCTGAAGCCATATCAAAATGGTCTAGGCAGCAAACTGATGAAGCCTATGAGAGGCTGAAGAAAAGGAAGAAGAAAGAACAAATGGTGAAAATGGAACAACAAATTGAAAACCTCAGAACAATGCTAAAATCAGCATACAAACCTATTCTTGTCTCAAATCAAGAAGAAGGTACACAGATGTCTGAAGAAGAGGTCAAGGAAAAAGAAGCAGAGTTCTTCAAAGACACCATCATGAAAATGGGTCTGAAAGAAGATAGCTCATCAAAGCTTCAAAGCCTTTTTGTGAAGGTATTAAACAACCCTGCATCCCCAAACACTGCAACAGGCATGATAGAAAATGAAAAACAAGAGCTTACTGGACAAGAAACTGCAGAAGACATAGCTGCAGCAAACAAAGTCATAGAAGAAGCTTTCAAAAGAATGTCTGAGAGTTTGCATGTGTTTTCAAGGCCATCATCCCTCAACTCATCAGATAATAAATCTCTCCCAAGAAACCCATTGGATTCAAAAATACTAAAGTGGAAGTCTGATCAAAAGACCCACGTATTGACTTTGCTCAGATCCAATGGTGAGGTGAAGCATATATCAAGGAAAGAAGCACTAGGCCTTAGTGTTCAAGATTTGCAGGATCTCCTTGAGCTTTCACTGTGCAGGGATGTAGATGACCAGAGTGCCAAAGAATTTGAAGCTGAATTTAAGGAAGAAGCTAGGGCACTCTTGATGAGTAATAAAGGTCCTGAATAAGGAATGGTTTTGGCATTATCTGTTCCAGGGGGAGATTGTTGGGATTGAACCCTAACAGAGGAACAGATAATGTAAAGCCAAAACCGGATCCCATCAGTGGACACTTAATAAGCAGCAGTTTACTCTAATCTCTCCCCTTGACAGTGGTTATCTAACAGCTGATGGATGTTAAGTGCTGCTCAACTACAACAACTGATAAACCAAACTCTGATGATTATCTAACAACTGCTGAAGACAAACTCTGTTGCTCTATCTACTGTTATGTCCAAAGTACTGCTGAAGACTCAAGCACTGCCCTCTCAAAGACTGATCACCTTTGAAGAAAGCACTAAAGACTCAACATCTGTGCTAAGGCTACAACAGTGGAACGTGAAGCAGTAGTTTCCTTATGTTTTGTACTTTAGTGATTATCAGATGTTACATAACAATAGTTTGTATAGAACAGTATTTATAGTTTGTTAGGTCGTTAGATGTCACTATCATGGTGACGTCAGCTGAAGCATATCAGTAGTTTGGTTTGCCTATAAGTATGACAGTACTCTGTACTGTTACACTTGATCGTTTTGAGTGAGTTTTTTCTCCTCAATTCATCCTTTCATCTTGTGCAACCAACTCTGGTGTATCAGGCTGAGGGGGAGTTTAGATTGTAAGCCTGCACTGTAATCTTTTGCTTTTATGTAAATCTTTTGACTCAATGAAAAGCAATTGTTTATCAATCTACACTTTCCTTTGTTTGTGTTTACAAAGTTTGCTACTCATTTCCGCTGCACTTATTCGTTTTATGCAAACAAACACAATCACAGACAGCCTTAGATCCTAACATGGGGGAAGGTATTTCCTAATTGAAATCATGACTTGCCGGAGCTCCCAAGTGGGTAATCGTGGAGCATGAATCGGCATCATTCTTAAAAGATTGTTTTTTTAAGAAAATCTTAACGTTGTTATTTTTGTGTCAATTGTGACTTGCCGGAGCTCTCAGGTTGGTAAGTGTAGAGCAGGAATCGGCATATTTCTTGGTAGTTAGGTTTGTGAAAGTACCTACAAGTGGTACAAATGGTAAAATTTTAAGAGATTAATCAAGGTCATTAAGTTGAACTTAATGTAATCCTGCATGTGATGTGTTGATAAACAATGTGATGAGATGAACCCCGAACCTACAAGTGGTTTTAACAAAACTTATTTTCTAGAAAAACCATTTTGATTAAAACAAACTTAAGCGTTTTGAAATCATCATGGGAAAATGGTTTGTTGTGAGGGGGAGTTCTAATTGTTTATGCCAAGTGGATGGCGAATTGAAGCTTGAAGATCAGTTGTCACTTTGCTTGTACAGTTTGTTTTCAAATTTTTATTAGATTTTGAAAATTTCAGAAAATCCAAAAACAACAGAAATTTTGAAAAAGACAAAAACATGATAAAATCAAAAATGAGTCTTGTTGAAAAAAGAGGAAATGATAGTACATCAGTGGACTATCACAACACGCTAAAGAATTGGAAAGTTAAAATGTGATAAACGGTCTCACTGAGGATGTGCCAGTAGGTTTTTGCACATTTAGTAGATTCTTTTCGAGATATAAACATAAAATCAATTGCTTACTTATCTCGTGGGGAACATCTCTCGGATATATGGGTAACCCTCGAAATCTTGGTTGAAAGATTTTCTGTTTCTGACATACTAGGTCTTTGTGCGTGGTGATATCTGGGGTATTATACCAAGACTTCTGATTTTGCGGAAGCAATAGCCTAGTCCTCGTATAATGCTTTGCATAAGCTTTAATCTTTAAAGCCAGCCCTCTGCTAAAAAATTGAAAAGTATCGAAAGATATGTATCAATGGCAGTTGAAGAAAAGATCCCCAAACGGGACACACCTAAAGTCGAGCCGTCATCTCTTTGCTGAACGGAAGTTCTGACCTGAGCTCTCACGGTTTCGCATTTACCCGTTTACAGATATCACTAGTGTACACTCACCTGTAAGACTGAATATAGAAATCTGGATACGAGAGTATATTCTGAGGTGGGATACTCGAATAAGTTTAAGTGCTTAAAACATTAATCTCGTATCTCGAAACAGTTGAACTTTGTGTGAAGTTTAAGTGGACCAGTATACTGACAATCTACATGAATCATTTAGAACCTAAAATGTCTAAAGCTTAACGGTGTTAGTGATTTGTCTCAAAAACTGATATGATCCTCTTACACAAACTCACAAAAAGATTGTCTGTAAATATTTCTTTACTGCATTTCATTAAAGTCAAAAATCCAAAAGGATTTTTAGTGTGTTTTAGCATAAATTTTGAAAAAGTCAAAAAGATTTTCGACAACTGACGTTGGAGAGCTGATTTTCAAAATTCTAAGTGCTAAACATGACGAACAGGTTTGGAAAGAGTTTGTTTGAAAGTTATATTTACAAAAGGTCATTAGATTTATTAATTGCTAAATCTTTCAGATTGATACTTGCAAAAGTTTAAATTTGTCAAATTATTAAATTTGTGAATCTTATTTTGAGGTAGAGGATGTGCATGACAACCTGGACTCTGATTCTGAGTATAGAGCCAGGTTGCGATCCTGATCCTATGAAAGCCAGACTTCGATCCCAGTACAAGTTGAGGGGGAGTCTGTTAGAGAGAGAGAGTCTGAAGATGCAAGAGCTAGGAATTTGATCTTGAAGATGCAAGAGTGTTAGAGCTTCATCCGAGGAAGAGATTAGTGAAAGAAAGTTAGAGTGTGGTAAGAGCCAGATCAAGATTCTGGAAAGAGCCCGAAGACTGATAAAGACGGAAGACGTTGAAGATTCGACACTTAAGACTCGTCAACATTCGAGGGGGAATCTGTTGGTGCATGCGTCTGTCGACTTCGTCTTGTATCGAGTCTTGTAGTAAATATGTTAAATCAGGGCACGTAGTTCAAGAAATAGAGTTTAGGGCTAATTCCGCTTGAAGATACCTAATTCCGCTTTAAGTGTGCAATCATGTAATTCCATGCGGAATTAGATTCTGTTTGGAAATCTAATTCCGCTTGGGGCTGCTTCACACGGAATTAAACCACTATATATACCTTACAAGCGAAATCATTTGTAACATTCTGTGATTCCGGTACCGAAGTGTTGCCGACGTGCCGTTTGATTGTAAACTGTGTTAAATCAATAAACAAGGCAATTTAAACTGAATTCAGTTGTTTTACAAGTTTGTTTCTTTGTTTCTGCCTCTAAAACAGAAAAGAACTCTTCTGATTGACTCGTTTGGCTCACGAACCGATCCTACATTTAGTGACACTCACCTTTGGGTGCGAATTTTAGACAGCGCAATCCTAGAGATTGATTTCTACACGTCCTATTATATATATATATACATATATATATATATATATATATATATATATATATATATAGGAACGATTTTAAATCAGTACATATTACACAAAAATCCTAAGTTTCTCCGTTTCTTAGAATTATCACATAACTTTGAGATTTTCTCGAAAAGTTATTATTTTTTATTATGTTGGCACGTTAGCATATATATATATATATATATATGAGTCCATATATATATATATATATTTATGATTTTGCGACTTGAACGATTTTATTGGTGACCATTATTGTGTAAATCCGTTAACTTTCCCGTTTATACGCAATACATCTATGATTTGCGCGTCGTAATATATATACATAAACGTTCACATAATTTAACACAGAAACATGTGAAATCTTGCTAACTTATCTATTTTGTCATTTTTAAAGCAAATATACATAAAACATCTCATATGTATCAAATTTCATGCTCGAAAAACAAGTTACACATTTAACGCGATTTTTACCGATCTACCGCACAAAACGCACAAATATACATGCATAAGCTAGATTTCTAATATCATGTTAAAAACTTAAAATATTTTCACATTCTCATGTTTAAATCACATAACATATTTTAACACATAAGGTTCACCCAAAATTTTACCTATATTAGTGTATATTGAAAAATGTGTATTTCAGCGATTAGGTAAAGGTTTCGGGCGACGGAAGTCACGTATGACCAACCAAACACCAAGTAAACTTACAATTAGTTAAAATACTTATTTTTAAACTAAAAACATCAGCTTACTTACTAATCTAAATCAGTTTCATAAAAATCACTTGAAAAGCCGATTTTTGACCGTTTTAACGCATAGTTTTGCGTTAAACGTTTCTATAATCATCCTAACTCGAAACGACTTGATATTTTATCACAATACATGTTGTCTACTGATTAAAATGATGGTTATAATCAGGTTAGTTCAGTTTTTGTGTAAGTCACATAAATCATGCGATTTCACGTATTTTACAACTTCTAAAGCATCAAGTACAACATGCAAGACTAGCAAACTTTATGACAAAGTTTTATATCACTAAACACTTTAAAATAACTTTATTTTAGTGTTTATAATCTGCTCAAAACTAATTTTTAATTAATCATATTCATCATGCATGTCTAAGTATATGCATCTAGTATACCCATATTATAACATCATCATTCTACATAATCTTAAATGCATCAAAGACCTTTATTTAACTCATGTTTCAAATATTCAAACATTTCAAACTTCATATCATCAACTCATTCATACATGAATACAAGTGTTCTTACATTTATAAGTATATAATCAAAGATTACATGCATGCATTCACATATACATACATATACACGAAATGTATTCACATAAATGAACTCCCAAAGTTCACTTTTCATTATTTCCAATTCAAAATCATGAAACACTTTTAGATCATTCTTTTATGACGTTTTTAATTCTTGCATGTATTCTATCATTCAAAAATCATATAATTCAAGAATCACTCAACCAAAAATCAAAACACAATTACATATACACACACATATACCTACGGCTACACACACACACATATTCATCCATTTTTATTTATTCAAAAACCCATTTGTTTTAGATTTCCAGTTTGTGATTAATTTCAAGAACAAGAGAAACTTCCATCATCATCAAGATCATCAAAAATCAAAAACAAGGTTTCTAAAATAAATTTTATACCTTCAAGTTTGAATGATTTTTGGTAAAGTTTGATGATTTGGGGCTTGATTGTGGCTTGAAACACCTTGAACTTACTTCTAGATCACCATATGGACTTGAAACTTCTTTGAAATGATTCATGTAGGAGTATGGATCTTCAAAATTTTTGAAATTTAGTGTGTGTTAGTGTGTGATCAGCCATGAATCAAGAGAGAGAGAGAGAGAGAGTGAGAGAGTGTTGTGTTGATTTGAATTCTTGGAAAGATGGAAGAAGATGGAAGCTTTAATAAACATAATCATCACTCACATTTTTCTAGCCTACATGTGTTGGAGAGAGGAGAGAGATGGCATGCATCGCTGCCAACTAAGGCCTTATGTCTCTCATATATACACGTACACACACACATATGTATTCATATATATATATATATATATATATATATATATATATATATATATATATACCGGGTGTTTTATCTAGCGTTTGAACCCGTTTTAGCGCGTTTTAAATTATTTTTAACGCTCTATAAAAATAAACTCACCAAAATATTATTGAACAATATTTTGTTTGCCGGACTGGCGACGTTACCGGTATTTGGCAGTATGCGTGCTGTGCTGCGCAGTACGTGCTTAAAATCACAAAAATAGGGATTTAAGCGTTTTTATTTATTTTCATCATTCTATAATAATTAATTTATCAAATTATTTCTAAAATAATAATCAGTTGCCTTGACAGGCTGTGTTGACAGTGTTTTGTCGGTATATGCGCTGCATTGTGCGGTATGCGCTTAAACTCGAAAAATAGAGTTTCTTAGCGTTTTAATTTATTTTTCCTCACGAATATGATTGAAATTATTATTCTAATCATAATAGACTATTTTTAGGATTTTAACACTGATCGGGTGGTCACCGACGTTCGTTTCGCATTTTAACCGTTACGCGATAAGCGTTTATCTTACCGTTGCCAACATAATTTTTATCAAATTTTAATTTTACAAACTCATTAAATTTCACATATAAACATCATAATCATTCAATTACAGCCCTGTTACCTATTCACAACACGTGTTACAATTGTACGGTACGGCCTGAAAAGTCGGATGTCACAATTGTTGCTGCTGGAGATCCTCAAGTCTGCGGCCCCGTGCGACAGTGTTGGGTAAGATGACCATACCAGTTGCAATTTGCGCAAAAACGACAGTTAGCTTCTGGCGGGTGTTGATATGTACACATGAGACATAGGGGATGAGTTCCGTTGTAGTCGCGCTTCGGGTGAACTATAATTGCTTGGAGAGGTTCTGGTTGCGACAGTTCGGTTGTTGAAGAGTTTGGGCTCATAGTCTTTCATTTGCGGCTGGGCTGAGCTTCCTGAAGCGGTGCGTTGGCGTTGGAGGATTCGTCCGAGGACTCACCTAAAGAATCGTCGGTAGAATCGTCGAAAGAATCGTCGGAAAAATCGTTAGGAGAATCGATGACGATTGCTTGATGAGCTTGTTTGATAGGATTCTTGGAGAAAAAATCCGTCCAAGACTCGTTTGTCATTGATTTATGCGGCCAAGCGGTAGGTTTCTTCGATGGTAGCAGGTCTTGCAGCTTCGACAAAATCGCCTACACATTCAGGCAAGCGCGAAGGTACTTCGTGATGGCTTTTTCTGAAGTGTTAACTTGACTTGGGCAGATTATGCTAAGCTGTTTAAACCTTGCGGTGTAGCCAGTATTGTCACCTTTGACTTGCTTAATTTCCCAAAATTCGTCTTCTAGTTTCTGGACTTCGTGGGGAGGGCAGTACTCTTTCTTCATGAGCTCTTTCAGCTCACCCCAAGAGAGAGCGTAAGCTGCGGAGATCCCACGTTTGTTACGTTCGGCTGTCCACCAGTCGAGTGCTTGCGATTGTAAACTCTTGCGAAGGGTAACTTCGATAGAATCAAACCACTGGAGTAGTTGGGACACACCTCCTTCACCCGTGAACTCCATCGGGTCACAAGCTTTGAAGTGTTTGTAGAGGAAAGCAGATTGCGGCGCTTCCGCCTTAGAGTCTTCCGGGGTTCGAGAGCTGCTGAGAGAGTGCACTTGAGCGACAATTTGAGGAATGACCTTGGCCACTTCCTTGGCCACAAGCGAGGCAATCCTCTTCTCGACGCTTTGTTTGGCTCTCCTCCTAGCTGCTTGTCTCGAGGTAGAGCCGTTGGAAGACATCTAGACAGAGAGAGATTTGGAGTGAGATTCGATCATAATGATTTTGAGTTTTGCGATGCGATTGAGCGCGATCAAAACTTGTAGCGAGTAATATAATAGATTTCACATAGGAGACACGAGATTCCTAGGTTCTCACACAATTGATTTGCTTGTATATGTGTATATATATATAGGTTCGTATAAACTATACCTTTATGCTTGCATAGATAGCGCGAGGATGCGATGCAGAGAGAGAGAGAGGGAGCGAGAGCGAGTAATTAGACATTAGCTTTGTTGCAAACATTCGGTTTTCGTTTTAGCTTGCGATGGCTGTGCGAGTTGTGCGTTTACAAAAGCAGGGAGCGAAAATCGATAAATCGAGAAATCGATAAAGCGTAAAGTTTTAAATCGTAGCCACCTAAGCGTAAATAGGTCCAGTAAAGTGTAAAATCGGCAAGTCATATGCTAGAAAAATAGATAGAGTGCCTCGGGTGTTTAGGCGTAGGCTGCCCAAGGTAACCCAACTATACCGAACAAGTTCGTGCATGCGCGTTGCCCTAGAAGGCTTATGCTTCCACTGGGATGCTGCTCATGGCATTCGTCTTCCTGATCCTCGCATGGCTCGAGTTATTGTGATAGCCGAGCCCTTGGTGAGAGCTTTTGAAAACCATTTTATTGAGAGTGGAACGGTTTATTAAGATACGGGTTTCACCCCTGACTTAATAACTTCGCTCCTAGTTGTGGTTATGCTCTTTGAATAAGTTCGGGAGTTCCACTAGATTTTGAAATGGAGACTTTCGTTGATATATGGATGTCACTCCTAGCTCATCAGAAAGTTCTCGTGCTAGAAAAATGCGCTGAGTGAGCGATCTTATCGAGAGTTCTTGGTTTTCATGCCTGATCTCGACTAGATCACTCGGTTGTGTTATGCGAGTATTTTCGAAAACGTGTGTATTGTGTTGGCCTTAGGAAAGGCTAAGTAATATTCTAGCCTTAGGAAAGGCTCTTCGCGTGAAATTGTAGTATGCGGTGTTCACGCGAAGTTGTAGTTTTAGCGGATTCGAACGAGAGTATCAAGTGGGCCCGTGCAATTCCCTACTGGGCTCCCACGAGTCGGCCCGTTGGTACTTAGACTATAGACTAGGTCGTTTCCTAAGACATCGAACCGGACTAGGTCGAGTCTTGCCTAATTCCCTATAGTTATGGCTCTGATAGCAATCTGTCACACCCAAACCGATGGCGGAATCATCGGGGCGCGCCACTAGGCGAATCAGATTGCTCAAGAGAATCTATAACAACTAAATTGCGACAGTATTTAATGCGTTCATTATCCTATACTAATAAACAAATACATCTACATAAGTCGTCACGAATTTCATGTTCTCTCAAACAATACAAATTCGACAACCTAGATTTTTAGGTGTGTATCTAGACTTCCTAGCTTGATTTGATGTAGACTGCGACTAAACCTGCAACATACGTTAATACGACGTCGATACAAAAGTATTGGCGAGTATACAAGTTTTGATTGAGTAGCGTAAAATAGTTAAAAGTGCTGCGAATTACCAAATACATAAACGAGATACCTCGACACACATGCATATAAGACAGATACTACCAGCTAAGTCACTCGAGCTGCGATTGCGATTGCTATTCATCCAAACTAGACCCCGTCGGGTTCTATAGTACTATACTAGTTAAGGCGGGACCTCGCGAGTATAAGTCCTAACACATATGTAACTAGCATCACGTGTAAATATGCATAACAGTTATTCGCAAGTGATAAATAGTTTGATTGAATAATTTGTTTTGTTAACTTTGATTAATAGGAACGTATGTTACACCCAAAATGCGATAAAAAGGGTTCGAGTATACTCACAGTAGGTGTTCAGCAAGTAAACACAATTTGGTTGGATTGAAGGGAGCGCGTCTAAGATTAGCCTGATTACAGATTGATAGCGTAAGCGTTGAATAGTGCGTTAAACAGTGGAGGTGAACCAATTGTCGGATAGCATTCCGATCGGATGGCCATTCGATTAGATTGTCACCTCGTTTGGTGAAGATGTGTTTGTGTATGATGGTTTGACTTTTGAAGTTTTCGTTGTAGAATTTTGAAAACATAGAAGTATCTCTACCCTTCAGGTCGGTCGATCGAACGGCGGTTCGATCGGGTGACGATCCGATTAGTAGGACACTTTGGTGAGAACAAGTTCACAGCAGTTTGTCACTCGATTGGATTGTAATCCGATCGGGTGGCAATCCGTTTGGAATTGACTAAGTGTTGAAAATTGTTTAAGTGTTGAAGTTCAAAACATCACCTGATCGGATGGTTGGTCGATCAGATGGCAATCCGATCAGACGGCAATCCGTTCGACGTTCAGAACTTGAAAAGGTTGAAATAATGTTTAACTGTGGGACCATGTGCAAGCCGATCGGATGGCTGTCCGATCGAGTGGCAATCCGATCGGACGGCAATCCGTTCCAACTGCCTTGATCGTCTTGACACTTGATTGTTTTGAAAGTTTGCGGTTTTGATCAAGATAATGTGATAACGTGCTAAACAACAGAAACTCGTCAAGACTCGAGTGACTCGTTCGGACAGGAACCACCCTAGTCCGACCAGTCAGCTGTTCGAGACGATGATTCAAGTTTAACCCGAAATCAATAATCTCTTGGATAGATTCCAGATCTTGAACCAACACAACACTAAGAAAGAGTAGAAGGTCAGAACAAGCTCCGATTCTATCGGTTTTGAGTGCATTGAGTGTGAAAGAGTTGAAAGAATGTTAGAAAACCATCTTCCAATCCTTTTAAGCATGAATATGTGTAGATCTATGCGAAAACATTGTTGAATCTTGTGGAAATCCTTCAGATCTGAGTTGTTCTCGGTGGAATGAGGCCAACATTTGAAGTTCATAAGAACTCCATGATGACATCATCCTAGAACACCTCAAATCCATTGATTTCATGGTTAAAAGTTAAGATTCAAAAGGGAAAATAGTGAAGAAGTGCGTGTAGATCATAGAAGTACGAGATTTCAGATAGAAACTTACAAGAATCGAGAGAAAATAGCCCTAAAGCATGCTGGTCGAGTAAGAGCTGTCACATCACTTGAACAGTGATGTGACAAGGGCTATTTATAGGTGAAGAGGAGAGGAGGTGATGGAGGGCCATGGATCGGGTGGCAATCCGATCGGGTGGCCACTCGATCGAATTGTCATTCGATCAAATGCCTCCGGCAAATCGAGTTTTGGCGTTTCGTTTTGATCGTTAAGCGTTGCGATAGTTTGGTTTCACATTTCCATACCCACATTCATATATTTATTATAATTAGCCACAAAGGGTCGTACAAATATCCACATTTCTAAGTCGCGATACAATAACCGGGTTTCGTTTCGAATATGTGTTCTCTGCGATGCATCACGGCTATCGAGGAGGGTAGAATAGGTCCTCACTCAACGTCATCGTGAGCGTTAGTGTGTGTGATGCGATGTGTTATAGCGATAAAGTATGCGTAATATGTGAAAATACTGCGTAGTAGCGATATATTTGATATAGCTACATTATGATCCGAATCTCTGGTGCGAGGTGTAACGAGTATAACGAGTAGTAACAACGCACGAATGTGCGGGTTGTTACACCAGTGTGACTAAGTTTACAGGGGTCCAACAAGAGAGAAAATTCAACCAATAGAATTCCAAACGAACATTCACAATATGCAGATGAATTTTAGAACTAATAACATTTACTACCAACGAAAACTTGTGTTGTTTGTTAGATAGATGAAACTTAGAATCAACAGGCTCAAATGAAATAGAGATACAAAAATAATTTGTCAACTATCGAACCATTAAATGAATAAAATTAGTGTTTTCACATTATTGAATTTCAAGGATACACCGAAATGCAACTGAACCTGGTATATCATCGTCTTCATACATAATTGCATTAACACTACTTTTAAGCATGCTATCTTTTTGTGGTTCAATATATAGACCATCTTCATATCCCCTCTTTTTCATCTGCTTCAATTTCTCCCCCTTTTTGGCATTATCTGGTGTTGGGTTATCCACAAAGATAACAGTGGGAGGAGCAGTGCCAGTGGTGTTCAGTATGTGGACCTTTATTGCCTTGATATCAGCTTGGGTATCTTTAAACCTTGACCCCATAAGATTTCTGATCTTTTGGACTTGAATCTCATGCTGCTGATCAGCTAATTCTCTTTGATGTTGGAGCAGTGGTTGAAATAAACTCCACAGCTCATCTGGAGTGGAAACAGATGATGGAGCAGCTGTTGGAGGTGGTGCAGCAGTGGATGGTTTCGAATATGCGTTCTCTGCGACGCATCACGGCTATCGAGGAGGGTAGAATAGGTCCTCACTCAATGTCATCGTGAGCGTTAGTGTGTGTGATGCGATGTGTTATAGCGATAAAGTATGCGTAATATATGAAAATACTGCGTAGTAGCGATATATTTGATATAGCTACATTATGATCCGAATCTCTGGTGCGAGGCGTAACGAGTATAACGAGTAGTAACAACGCACGAACGTGCGGGTTGTTACACCAGTGTGACTAAGTTTATAGGGGTCCAACAAGAGAGAAAACTCAACCAATAGAATTCCAAACGAACATTCACAATATGCAGATGAATTTTAGAACTAATAACATTTACTACCAACGAAAACTTGCGTTGTTTGTTAGATAGATGAAACTTAGAATCAACAGGCTCAAATGAAATAGAGATACAAAAATGATTTGTCAACTAACGAACCATTAAATGAATCAAATTAGTGTGTTGACATTATTGAATTTCAAGGATACACCGAAATGCAACTGAACCTGGTATATCATCGTCTTAATACATAATTGCATTAACACTACTTACAATGATGATTCAAATGAAAAACACACTTAGTTTTACATGAAAACAATTGATCATGATTAGCCCAAGCTACAAGTTTATACCGACAGCACAAGGTGTCGTAGTGATCGAAGTAACTCAATAATAGCGGTGACTAAACAAGTTCACCGTGTTTGAAATCAAATGAAGGGCTCAATGAAGTAAATTTGAGTATCTGTTCCAAATAAATCTTGTAGGATTTTCAGCTGATAATGAAACAACAAATAAATAATATTTTCTATCGAAGATAAAAGAGCAATGAATATCGCAAAATGTTCGATCGATGATGAAAGAACCGTTAAGAGGTATACCGGAATATACAACACGAATTTATGTACCATTATCTTAACACACAATTGTATTAAGACTGCTTTAATATGATAAACCAACAAAGTGGATTTAATAATAAATAATAAATAAATAATTATGTCCGTACATGAGGTGTGCAAACGAGGTTAGCCCAAGCTTCAAATTTGTGAAACTGCCACTATAGGGTGGTCGTGACTAAAGAAACGATTCAATGAAGGTGAAGACCAAACATGTATACTAGGGTTCGAAACAGATGAAACACTTGTTAAAAATTGATTTGAGTATGATGTTCTTAATACATCATATGATGCCTTGAATTGAATATATCTAGTGAACAAGTTCAAACAATTGAACTTGGTTTAGGCGTAATCCAACAATGAATACATGTATCGATAAGGAGATTTCGACATGGTTACAACGAAAAATCATGTACGTAACTTGAAAAGAAAAAGGAGTTTCAAGAATTTTGTTGACTTGATATCAAGGAATCAACACTTACAATAATGTAGGTCATTCAGATCATCAAGCAATAATTAGATATAGCAAAATAATATTCAAACTTTTGATTAAAACAATCATTCGAAGCGAAGCCACATGCGTAACAAACAATGCATGTGTAACATATGAATTTATCAAGAAATGAAGCAAATGAGTGTTCGCTACTATGAAAGAAATTCTCGTGATACAATGGCCATTAAGGAGTAGAGGTGTAGAAATCCACTCACTATATGCAAAAGTCGGAATTTAAAAAAAAAAGTTTAACGACCTTACCTGGGTTTCATGTGATGACCAGTTGTTAGGTGACATTACCATGGAATGTTGAACATAGCGTAATCACCGTTAACGCGATATGAGGGATCGAGGACGTGTGACTTCTTCTTAGCGTGATCCATGTCGTTTGCAGAACTGCGTGACAAATTGCCGCATTCTGATCGGTAGTTCTATCTAATGGGATTAGCATCGTTGTTGTAGTGCCCAATCGTGTTTTCCCAAAGGTCGTGCCTCGAAAGTTTTATGTGACGTACTCCAACCTCCGTTGATATATAGTTTAAGTTTCGTGTACATTTGCGCACTAGTATTTCATTGATGACCTTTAATGGAATTTGACATAAGTTTTCGACATAAAAAACAGCGTTTTCCTGAGTTAATAGTCGTGGTTCCTATGTGATGACCTTTAATGGAATTTAACATAAGTTTTCGACATAAGTTTTCCAAAGGTCCTAAATGCATGTTTCCTAAACTCTGAAAGTTTTGTTTACAGTGTGTAACTGTTACATGTACCGTATATAAAACACAACACTAGCGTATATTTAGAAACAAAAGTTTGACTAACTGTTTTTGGTATCGGTTGGAACCCATATTCTAGTCCTAGGCGTTCTGTACGAATCCAAAGTCTTAGTAATCTAAGTCCCCAGAAGAAAGTGAGGTTAGAGCATAGGTATCTCAATAGAAACCTAATTCGCTATAACCATAGCTCTGATACCAACCTATCACACCCGCCAAAATCAGAGTTGGTGTGATCTAACTGGTGTCTTCATTGCATAGCGGAAGTATATATAATGCTAAGACTTCTAGAAAGTGAACGCCCACTAAGTACTCGAATCCTCAAGGGTTCTCCTATTCCAACCGTTCCATAATTTGAAAATGTAACCTGAGAAAGAAGCATGCGAAAAATCATCAGAAAGTTGACGGGTTCATAGATTGTTTGAAAAAGATTTGAAATAAATCTTTTTGATAACCGGTTTAAATATTGTTGAGAAAACGAAACAAAAATCATATCCCTCGGCATGTCATAGGAAAACTTTGTATTTGTAAAACTTTATATTTGTAAAGCTTTATGTTTGTAAAACCTTTTATTTGTAAAACTTTGTGTTTGTAAAACTGGTTTAATCGTCAATGTCCGCGTTTGACAATGATAACATGCCTGCATAAGCCTGTGAGTTGTATGTAGGACAATCCAGTCCTTAAGTTGTATGTAAGACAATCCAGTCCTTAAGTTGTATGTAAGACAATCCAGTCATTAAGTTGTAGGCCTTAAAGTTGCATGTAGGATCCGTGAGTTGTATCCAGGACACAATATCAGGTTGTTCGTAAGCAGGACAAACCAGTCCCCTTATTTGTGTGCAGGACAACCCAATCCTGTTGTAACTAGGACAATCCCGTCACTAGTCTGTAGCTCATGCATGTTTCGAAAAAATACTTGTGTTTTTGTAAAAACCGTTATGTTTTGCATAAACCTTTCGTAAACCATTTGAGTTTATTGAAATTCATTTGCAAGATGGTTTAGAGATATATATTTTCATTCATTAAAATATTGTGTACTTTACCCTGAAAACATTTATAAAAATGTAAAACCGTAAAAAGTGGGGGTTATGAACTCACCTCGATATCCTGGTGCAAAGCTAGCTTTATGTGATCCATAATGTCGTTTGCTAGCATGCAATCTATGACATTCGTATCACGAAATAACATATAAGTTTCTATTAAAATGATGTAGCTAAAGTACGTGTCACCGAACTCTACCAAATCGCTAACTGAATGATTCGATGGGAAGTTGTTAACTTGATGGAAATGAATAAGTTACACTTGTTAAGTTCCATTTGTAGTCGGTGATAAACACTAAGTTTTGGAAGCACTTAGTTTCTGAGAGGTTTAATATATATATATATATATATATATATATATATATATATATATATGTATGTATATATATATATATGTGTATATATATAGATGTATATATATATATATGTATATATATATATATATATATATATATATATATATATATATATATATATATATATATATATATATATATATATATATATATATATATATATATATATATATAGGGAGAAGATCATGCGAGAACCACCTCTTATTGCGAGAACCGCGAAAACCAATGTGAACACAACCAAAAATGCCTAAAAATAGCTAAAAATCACACAAATTTTTTTTAATATTTTTTATATAAAAATCGCTATTTTTCGAAGCGAAAAAAATTAAAAAAAAATTTAAAAAAAAAAAAATTTGCCACTAAAAGTAGCGATTTGAGCATCAAAATATTAAAAAAAAATTAGATTTTTTTTTTTGATTTTTTAAGGTTTTTTGGGGGTTTAGTTTTTAGCATTTTAGCTTTGGGGGGGGGGGGGTGAGGGGGGGGGGGGGGGGTTAGGTTTTTGGGGGTGGGGGAGGGGGGTTTAGGTTTTTTTTTTGGGGCGGGGGGGGGGGGGGGGGGTTAGGTTTTTTTTTTTTGGGGGGGGGGTGGGGTTAGGTTTTTTTAGCTATTTTAGGTTGCGTTCACATTGGTTCTCGCGGTTCTCGCAATAAATGGAGTTCTCGCATGAGCCCCTCCCTATATATATATATATATATATATATATATATATATATATATATATATATATATATATATATATATATATATATATATATATATATATATATATATATAGGGGAAGGTTCATTTGAGAAGAAAATTTAATTGAGAAGAAAAAGAACAAAGGGTAATTTTGTAAAATATTAAATAGTTTTTTCACTTATCTCATTTATTATCATTTTTTACTAATTAATTAGTCATAAAGACTATTATCCTCCACACTAACTTTTTTTGCCTACAAACATCAAAAGTTATCATACATATTTCGAAATTCATCCTACACGTTGAAATTTACCCTGCATAACTCGTAATTTATCATACACTTTATATTATTTTATTTTATTTTTTGAAAAAATATATATTTTGAAGATAAGTTACAAAAAATTTAATGTAGCTAGCTATTAAAAGGAAGACTACAAATTAATAATCTGTGTAGATTTACTAATGTACCCTTATAGTAACATTAAATACTTATATTAAATGAAGTAAAATAAAGCATTCTTATTGGTTGAAACTTCTTCTTTTTTCTTCTTACAAAAAAATTCTTCTGGTTTGAACTCTCCACTATATATATATATATATATATATATATATATATATATATATATATATATATATATATATATATATATTTATAAATTTGTGTTAGTCGTCTCGTGGATAATTATCGTAATAATTATTTAGTTGTTCGTTACCAGAATAACTTGAATAATATTATATATTAAGGTTGCACGGTAACACGTCGTATCCTATTTAGACGTTTGAAATAAATATAAATAATTATATTTATTTTATAAAAAAGATTCGCGTTATCGACACTTGAAACAAATATAAACTGCTATATTTATTTATAAAAGGATTCGTGTTATCGACGTTTAAAACAAATATAAACAGTTATATCTATTTATAAAAGGATTCACGTTATTGACGTTTGAAACAAATATAAACAGTTATATTTATTTTATAAAAGGATTCGCGTTATCGACGCTTGAAACTAATAAAAACAATTATATTTCTTTATAAAAGGATTCGCGATACCGATGTTTGAAACAAATATAAACAATTATGTTTATTTTATAAAAGATTTCTGAGTTTGGTTATTTTGTAAACGGCGTTAGTTGAAACATTATCGTCTCGTTTTTTTGTGAGTTTTAAAGGGTCGTCAAAATATATTCATCTATATTTATTTTTGTAAAAATTACTTGGATCATATAGGTTTTGTTTTATAATAAAACACGTTTCGTTTTACTGATTTTTATGAAAAATGGACAGAGTTTCCCCTATTTTTGGACGATCCCGACAATGCAAGTTGTCGATATAATTTTCAAAACGCAACATTCAATGTAACAATTACATATTTATTATGTTTATTAGGTCACGATGTCGGTTTGATTTTAACTAATCTATACACGATTTACATATATATACAATTCATTACGCGTATACAAGAAATTCTTATTACGACGTTTATATTGATCGGTTCGATTGAGAGCTCAGTTCCGCGATTAAAACAATAATTATATATTAAACAACATAAACAATATTCGCGTCATTATTATGTTACCAAATCTCGTGCCGAATCGTTGACCGGGTTGACTGAGTTGACCGCGCTGACAGAGTTGGCCGAGTGGACCGGGTTGACCCGGTTGACTCGAACCGAATCTGATGTTGACCAATCTGACCGAACCGAACCCGAACTGAGCTGAGACCCGGATCTGAAGCTGAACCGAATATATCTGTTGACCAGGTTGACTGCCTTTGACTTGACCAAACCTGAAACGAACCATATTTGAGCTGAGTATGAAACGAACAAAAACCCAAACTGAAACTGAACACTACCATCACCGCCACCGTCGGGTCGTCGTAAAAAATCACCACCACTGCCGATAAAATTCTGGCCGGAAAACGACTCGCCATCGGTCAATGTTGTCGCTACCATGATCTTACTCTCTCTCGTCTCTCCCGCTGCTCTTACTCTCTCCCGTCTCTCTCCACAAATGTCTCTCTTTCTACAGGTATGTTGTGTGTGTGTTTCGGGACATGGGAGTGGTGGTTCACGTGTTTTTGGATGTGGTCCGCCAGAGAATGGTGCCGGTGTCCGGCTGCTGGGCCTTCGCCGGCCGGCCTAGTTCTGTCGTTGTTCACTAGAGAGAGAAAGAGAGACAGGTGGTAGGTGGGTGAAGAAAGGCGGTGTGAGATCCTTGTGTGTGTGGGGCTCACGGGAAAGGCGGCACCGGAGGGGTCGCTGTGTGACACCCGTGCCTTCTATAATAATTATACAATTCCGAACAATTTCATAATCAATGAAACATTATGTTTTATTTCCGGGATTCTATAATTACATGTGACATTTGCACGTTTTAGTTTTTGTTCGATTTCAAACCCTTAAACCTTTTCTAGAAGTGAAATCATAAACTATTACGCAAAACGTAATCAGTTTAACGTGACAAACATTTTGGAACAATTACATAAGCTAAACATACCCTAAATATCCTTTACATAACTTAGAAATAAGTTTTAAAGGGTTCGGTATGGCAAAAACAAGTTTATTCGTGCTCAAGGACTATTTGCGCCAAACTACGAAGGTCTACCGATTCTCGTATTTCTTAATACGGAACACGTACGCACATCTATAAATTTTTGTAATCATTAAAATCTTGTATTTTAGTGATTAGAACACAAAAATATCATTCGTTACGCAATTTCGGCCGTTTTTGCGTTCGTTAAAGCGTTCGTCGTAATTAAGCGAAAAACGCGACCGTACAATTGAACGAACTGACATCCACGACATTTCTGGGATATTTCAAGTACCCTATGCTTTAACATCCTTATAAAGCCTAAAATTTGGGTTAACGGAGGTTAAATGCGTCAAAAACACATAAATTCATGTGCAGGGGCCAATTTTGCCAAAACTTGAAACTTGATGTGAGCCTCTAGCGGGGGGCGAGAGACTGGACCTAAGTCTCTCGCGGGGCGCGAGAGACACCCAGTAACAGAAGCTGTTTTGCAAACCTAGTTTTTGATTCTTAGAGCCCAAGTTGCGTGCTTTCCAAGCCTTTCAACCTGGTCCAAACATTTGTATGGATCATATTAATCCTTGGGCAACACACAATACACTTGGCATGATCTTGTAGCTCTAAGAATACTATAAATAGCCTTGCCATTTCATTCATCTTTACTCATTCCATTCTTTTCTCATCTCTCACTTATTTGGAGCTTGCTTCCATCCTTGGAGGCCTCCTACCTGAGATCTTATAGTGTTCTTCAACACAAGTAAGTTGTTATCCTACTCTTTTTCAATTCTTTTAGCTCTTTTAAGCTGAAAGTCAAATAGTTTGACTTACCGTTTGACTTTTGGTTTTGACCATGAATTGGTCAAGTCAAAGTTCAGTTGAACTTTGCAACGTGATCGTAATCACGATGGTTATAATCCCTTGCGATTATACCTACTGATTACCACGTTTACTAGTCGAAGTGACGAGTCAAAGTTTCGGTCAAAATGCACAATGATGTGCATTTTACGACGAAACCGTTTTAGGTAACAAAACACTAAGTTTTGATACCAAATCAGTTTTGCAACTTAGTTAAACTTGTTTTGATATGTTTAACTTGTCACTTCTAGTTTAGTGCTTATTTAAGATCATAAGTCGAGCGGTCTTGACCACCGCTTTGACTTTCAAATCCAACCCGTTTGGTCGATCTTAGGATCCGAGCAAACACATATTTGTGATCATAGTTGTATAGGGAATAACCTACTGAGGTAATACCTTAAGGTCACGTCATTTGGTTAGTTATATGATAAGTCGTTCTTATGCCCATTTAAAATGACCAAAATGCCCTTTTTGCGCATAAATCCGTTTTTAGCATATGTAATCAAACTTTTCACATATAAACTGATGTTATTACATTTTAAACATGTTTGGGCATTTAAGACTTATCATAGAACATGTATAACCATTTGAGCACGCGTTTACGCAAATGACACACTAAAGTAGCATAAACTACCTTAACGAATCATAACGGGTCAAAAGCACTTAGGTTTCATTCCAAATCAGAATGTATAGTTTGCTAAACCATTTCATATGAGTTCCAACACTCATTTGGTTTACAAGACCTCATTCTATCCGATTCACCGTTAGGTCCCAACTTATTAACATAGTTATTCAATACTAGGTGCCACTTGATTCCTTGATCCTTCAAGCTTTGTTTGCTCTTTATTTCAAGACTTATACGCAATTCCAAGTGAGTACATAGATCCCTTCTTTTACATTTTTAAATGTTTTCGGGGTGAAACATATGTGCCTATGCTTACTTTCTTTTTTTCATGACATTATACATGCCATGTTCATCTAGTACATATAGTGCATGATTTCAATTGCATTTTGCTTCGTATGTTAACTTAGCATGCCTAGAACATTGATTTCAAAGGTAATTTTGCTTTATATGTTGACTTAGCATATCTAGTATGTTGATTTCATGGACATTTTACTTCGTATGTTGACTTAGCATACTTAGTACATGGTTTCAAAACGTTTTCACGACATGCTTACATTGTTTAAGACATATTGGTGCGTCAAACTTCCAATGATACATTCATTAACATTATCCTGACGACCGGTAGTATGTTATGGTACCATAGGTTTGACGACCCCATTCCCGCTTCCTAGTTTTATTTCCATAGGGGAATGGCAGAACCCGATGAACATTTGATAGACCTTTGTCTTTATAAGGTCTATCCGACAGTCGACATGGCTTGAATGTATTCGCCAACAATCCTAATATATGTTTTACAATTAAAGCAATGACTTATAAGACATAACTTTTGAATTGAGCAAAACCTTTGTATATTCAAAGCCATTGTTTTATACAAGACATTTTGACTATTCAAGACATTATTTCCTATGGTTTAAGCAAAGACCTTTTTGTTTACCATACAATACTTTGGTTTATTCATGGCAATTTGGTTTACACAAAGACATTGTTTTAGACATGACATATTTTATACAAAGACATGACATACTTTATACAAAGACATGACACATTTTATACAAAGACATATTTTGGTTATTAAATTAACCATGCATAATTCTTTTAAATCATTTGGTTTTCATATGATTTTACAAAAGAAAACATTTTTATAAAAGTTCATGGCTACTTTTTTTGTTAAACATTTATTTTAACATTCAAACCAATGAATCCTCATCACAAAACCTATGTTACTCAGAGGCATTTTTATGCTGACGTATCTATTTTCACATATGTTTCAGGAGCTTATGTTTTGTGCATGCTTCACATAGGCCGGACTTGGGCCTTAGTGACTTTAAAATCTGCAAGACAATTGTTGTGTACTATTTGTTATCTTCCAAGACAATGTAATCAATTAACTCAATCAAGCAAAACTTTATGAGCCTTGTGTTATGAAACAATTTGTAACGTGACTCCCCAATGTTTTCGCCGCGTGATGTTGTTGTATATTACGCGATTGGGGTGTTACACGCCGGAACCCTAGTCCGGTGGCCGGAAGTGAGAGAGAAAGGTAAGGTGAGGTGCGGCTGATGTTAGGGTGAGTGAATGAGGGGATAATATTATAACTTGGTATTTATAGTTAGGGTTAGTGTGGTTTGGGCCCAAGGCCTACAAACCCGTTTCCTTATGTTTTGCGCAGCCCAATGCGTCTATGAGGCCGGTTTTCAAACCCGAACTTGGTGTAATGTCATGGAACATTATTTTAGGGTCAAAAGTACGTAAAATGATGTTGGTAATCGATGTTTGACGCGTTCGTTCGTCGGTTGTCGTTTCTAGTCTGTTTTTTGATCCAATTTCAATTGTGAATATTAAGTTCAATTACAAAGCTAAATATATCATAATATTTCAATTTTGGAGGTAAGACACGTGTCTGATGCTTCCGTTTCGTTGTCCGTGCGTTCCTGCAGTCACGTTTTCCGTTCACGTTTGCATTTTGTGATGTTCGAAAGCACGATTGATTCGCAAAACCAAATTCGTATGTATAATATATACGTATGAAATTCGTATTTGTCAGCGTTGTTAGTATTTCATCCAATGTCAGTTCGTTACCGTGTAACGTTCAGCAGATTTCCCGCAAATCACCATTCGCGCACTATAGAGCCGTATAGATGTTCCTAAGCACTCTAGAGGCCTAATTAAGTTCATTTATGTCTTAAACACTTCTAATTATTTTCCTAATGCTCATTATTCATGTAATTAATAACCGAAAGTTACTAGTTATCACATCTAATAAATTAGAGATCCTAGTGCCACCTTTCTTATTCGCCGATGTCATTTTACCTTTAAGGCATTTAACACATGTTCCAAAGTTAGTGAAATCGATCGGTGGTAAGACTTCATCCTATACGAGTTGAGTTAATCATACTCATGAGATGTGGCCTAAACGTTGATGCCACAACATGGATAAAGTCTCTAAGTCTCGATTATACATCTTTGTGATTGATTCGTTAATATTATATGAAAACAAAGATTTGCAAAAATCATCATCTAGTTCTAAGCTATAGAAACCACCATCCATAATGCCAGTACCATAAACTATAGAATCATAAAGAATAGAGAGTTTGTAATTGTGACAACCCTCACTAAACCAGGTATCCGTACGACTCAATTAATAATTAATTGCTGCTTAATTACTGTGCTTAATTGAAATTACTGATGAACTGCTACTTGACTGTTGATACTGGTACATACTTGCATCATACTCTATTTACCGTCACTACATTATTTACATGCTGAACCTTAGTGACAAATATGATGCACAAAAGCACAGTAGCACAATGAACGGATAACCTATTGAACGTGCTGTCATAACTAGCACCAGGCAGATACTGCCTCTAAGGCCTGTATGAGCCAGAGATAGTTTACTACACTACTAGAGAGTGTAGGGATAAGAGGGTTGTAAAACTGCGTCACTAGGTGATAGTTATAGTGACCGGATGTGCCTAAAACGTACTTTAAGTACAAAATCCTGCACTTTATCACAAAAATTCAGTTTTTAATATAACTAGTAAAGTGCAAAAACGCGGAAAAATAATACTAGACACTTTCCAAAGTGTCGGGAACTCTTTGTGTCACTAAAAATAATAATAAAGACACTTTAAAGCTTTAATAAGCACTTTAACGGATCAGTATCCAACCGAACAACCGGACTTTACCCGGGACACAAAAATATTTTCATTTACATTGTTTTTCCTTTTCTGAGCCAGTTAGGATCCCCGAACACCCTAACACCGGTTATAAGTTACAACACTCAAACTACACTAAATTAAATTAAATAAACTTAACATAACTAACTAGAGTACTAACTTAGCTAGTTGAAATTCAACCATTTTGGCACCCCCCATACCCAATCGGATTTTTCACCTAGGGAACACCCATCCACTTTTGAGTATTTTATTTACTCATGTCTAATATCTAAAGAACATTTTATACAATGGTTTTAATTTGTGGTGGATTATAAGAAAGGCCTAAAGGATAAGCACCTCATTCATACCACACTTAACAAAAAAAAAATTTACTTCCTTCCTCTCTTCCCTTTGCAATCGGCCAAGACCAAACATACATCCACACCCACTTTCAAGTTTCCATCTTGCAATTCTATATACATTCAAGTGTGAAGTATATCATACAAGGAGGCTCGGTGCTTACGGAATCGCGAGGACCTCTTCACATCGCTATTAACCACTTATTTTTCGTCTAGTTTCTTCCCTAGCCTTGAGCTAGTTGTAAGTGACTCTAAACACTTTCTTGATCTTCTCTAAAGTGGTTAATAAGAATTTTGATGGATGAAATTTATGAACGTGTAAGAACAAAAATTTAAAGTCTAATAAAAATGCTTGTAATGATGGATAAAAGCTTACAAGTTGTGTAAATGATGTAGTAATTGATTTGGGTGATTATTTGGACCCGATCTATGTTGTGGTAGCTCGGATCATCATTTAACCCGGGTTGGTCATGATCATGAATCATGACATAAGGATGTTTTGGTAGTAAAAAGGGTTAAAGGATGAAACTCTACCACACACGAATCATGAACTTGTGTAAAAGCGATTTTACTTACAAAATAGTGTTTAAAACTAGTAGATCTACGAATCTACAAGTGGTATTTTCAAAGGACCGAGTGTCAAGAAAAATTATGTTTTCTAAAGGTGGATCTCACACTAACAAGAATGATTTTTAGAACACACAAGTGTGTAAACACTTGTGTAACACAAAGATCCGACAAAATAACTATTTTTGTAAAATTTACAAGAAGATGTAAAGACGGACATTCTATAAAAACGGGGTTTTTTCCGAAATCGGATTTATTTGTATAAAGATCCGCTAAAAATAATGGGATTTACACCATAGTTTTGGGAAAACTACAAGCTCATGAAATTTTGGCGATTTACATATTTATCAACTAGTTTGTTGTGTTGAGTATTATTTTGATTGAATAAGAAAATTGTTGAATTGATTTGTAAAAGAAAATGATACGCTTGAAAGCGTGGCCACCTCCAGTTACAGAGGAAACTCTGGCGAAATTTTTCCAAAACCTAACACTTAGAATTATTTTCACCATAAGTGTTAGAAATACTTTTTGACATGTTTCCAAAATATGTAAGTTTCGCCACGACTTTATTTACAAAATATCGGAGGTGGGATTTCACAAAATAAAACTTAATAAATATATATTTAATATATATTTTTCATAAATCACTTGATGCGTGTTTATGATTATTTTGTGAAGATACATAAATATTATTTTTAGAGTAAAAATAATATTATCGAATGTTAACGAGTCCAAAATAATACGAACGCTTTCACGATAATCATATAAGTTACACCGGTAATTACTATTACCACTCGATCGTTAAAAGGTAACTTACACATTTTACGGAAATATCTATGAACGCGTATTTTGACAAGGATATTATTTTGGAAAAATTGTGTGAAATAAAATATAATATTTTTGAGAAAAATATTTATATTTTGGAGTTAGAATTAAAATATATATTAAGTGAGACTTAATAATATAATCCGAGGATACAGAAACACACATGTATTAAATTCCCCATCCTTGGGAAGGAAAATATTTACCAAATATTTACAAGGTGTAAACACGAAATAGTTGTCTAACTATTTCCCCAAAGACTTAAACCTTAAGCTAAGGCACGACCGTCCGTCTAATAGAGTTAGTACGTGTAGGTCGTCGCACAGCCGCTTGATCAGGGATACACTTGGTAGAGACGCACCACTGTGAGTTCACGTCCCCCTTTTCTCTAACTGTTTTCAGTTTACTTAACTGCGGGGGTGAAATACATGTTACTATGATTTACGAGTACTTTACAACGGTATGTTTAACGTAAGGAGGTGTTATACGATCATGTGAGTGGATAGGAACAACATGGGGCCATTAGTCCTCATGGAGGGACCGAGGGACAGGAGCGGTAGATCTATCTGGGTGTAGCGAGCCCAGCCCCCGGCCAAACTAGAAACGGACCGTGGGGTGACTTTGTCCACATACTTTGCCGTGGCGAAATCTGCTAGGTTTGAGTCTCCCTATTTGCACTTCACATATGTCAGTGGCCTTGCAAACCATTGGTGATCACAAGTCCTCTTACACTGCTACATACCACAACTATCTTTATACTCACAAATGTTTTACATACTCACTTACACGTGAACTCGCTCAACATTATTGTTGATTTTTCAACTCACATGTATTTCAGGAAATTAAACGGATCTGGCACGGTATGGAACGTTTTCCGCTGCACTGGTCATGAAGTCATCAGGGTTTAGGGTTGTGTCTCTTACCTGGACAAGACACAATCCCTAAATCACGTTTATGTTTTGTTATAAGTTGTAATGTTACTAAACCAGGTTATGGTTGCCTGTTAAAAACAATGGTATTGTATGATGTTTTCAAAAACTTAATGGATGACTTGCATGGTTTTTAAATTCATATAGCTTTGTTATGATTAAGCTATGGTATTAAGAAGTCACACAAATTAACCACGCTTCCGCAAAGCCAGGGTGTGACAGCTTGGTATCAGAGCTCTGATCATAGCGAACTAGGATTCTTTCTTGAGTCTAGACTATGATCACTAGGGCTCTCACGAAAACATTTTCTGCATACCACTTAAGTCCAGATCCAAAACGTTTTTACAAACAAATGTTGAGCACATTTCATTTATTCATTTTTAGGCTCAGTCTTGGAGGCTGAGGCTCGGTCTTGGAGGCCGAGGCTCGATCTTAGAGATCGAGGTAGATGTTTGTTGTTTTAGGCTCAGTCTTGGAGGCTGAGGCTCGGCCTTGGAGGTCGAGGCTCGATCTAAGAGGTCGAGGTGGATGATAGAACAGTCTTAGAGCCTGGGAGGAATTTGGCTAGTGGGACTAGGAATGTCAGTCTAGGAGACTGGGAGGCTAGTGGGACTAGGAGAATTATTTGATTGTTTATTGTTGACTTACATGTTAATATGGATACATGATTAATTATTATATGTATATGTGTTTGTGTTACAAACGTCATGCTTTCATCATGTACTAGAAAGATGGACACTACGAATCTCATGGCCATAGTATCAGACGACATAGTTGCAGCAGAGCACGAGGTGTACATTTCCGATACTACCGGCATAGACGATGACGACTTTCAGCCCCTTGCGCTGCCTAATGTCGTAGCAGTGCCTACTGATGGCCATCTTGTTAGGAAATTGCCACTCGTGGTGTCCTTGTTCCTGTGCCCCTTGCCGCTTACCCTATTGTTGATATGCTCCCCTGACGTGGCCTCTGACGACGATAACGATCTACTAGAAAGAGGACCCATTTGAGGGCGAGGCCCTATTGCTGCTGGAATTAACCTAGTGCTTGCGGACGCTCCTGCAGGGGAAACTTATGCCCATTCCCCTGTCCCAGACTCATTTGAGTTGCTGACATCCGCCTTTTCGCATATATAGGGAGTGCAGCACCATTCACTCGACGCCGACCCTGATACGGCATCATCAGCTGCACCGATTCCCTCACACAGCTTGAGTTTGATCACAGTATTGAGGATGATCTTGTTCCTCCACCCGGTTTTGATCCAGACCATGACCTTGAGTTCATACACCTAGACCAGCCCTTGGAGGATCCTGTAACCCTCTATAATGGTTGATCCAGCTGATTTTGAGATGGAGTTGGTTGATCCGGAGCCAGCCGTGGCCCTTGAGCCAGGCGTTGCTCCTAACACCGCATTGGAGCATGACCCGGTTCATGCCGATGCACCTGCTGTTGCTCCTTGATTGATCATCTGCTTGGACGAGAGAAAATTTGGGGTAACTGTGCAAGACAATTTATTATTACGGGGGCCCACGTAATAACGACTTGTAGTGCACAGAAATCCTGGTTGACTCTGCGGGTCAAGCTAACGAAAACCAATGTAGCAGGAAATAACTCGAACACGAATGACCAAGGCGATGAAGCCTCGACTTCATTCTATTTCAAGCAACAAGCCAAATTGGCAAGCCTATGTGAAGGCTCAGAAAATTTATTTCCCCACCCATACATTGAGTATATTTATGTGTAAAATTGGGTGAGTACATGATGGCTTATGGTACTATGTATCTCATAGACAATTGGAAAGTTGTCTAACCCACTTCATGCCATTTCGGCAGAAGAGAATGCCACCCAGGCGTGACACAAACACCAGTATGTAGCCAAGGATAGAAGTCGAGCTGCAAAAACGCAACTCACAGGCAATTGCACGACATGAAGCTCTCCGCTTTTAGCACAGCAATGGCACTACTGGAAATAATCCCTAGCTGACCACACCTATAAGCAGTTCCTAAACTGCAAACCTTTGAACTTCGACGAAACAGAAAGCGCCATTGCATTTGTTCGTTGGTCCGAAAAGATTGACTCCATTCTAAGAAAGACTAACTGTTCGCCCCAAACAGAGTGATACCTTTACCTCGAGGTCATTTCTAGACGGCACACTCTCATGGTGGGACCATCAGGTTCAGGCCCTTAGCACGGATGCTACTTATGCACTGAGTTGGGACGAGCTCAAGGAAATGATTGAGAAGAAATGTTGTTCTAGGACTGGAATTCAGAAGCTTAAGGTGGAGTTCTGGAATTTGAAAATGGACAGACCAGAGATTACTTAACATGTCCAGCAATCGCACGACTTACCTAGGGTCGTCCCCTACTAAGTCATTATTGTTGGATGATACAGTTATGTACGTGTAAGCTTTACATTGTGGTCTCGATTTGTGGTAATGCAATCGCAGTATTCTCATCACTTGTGATGTTTGGTCTATGGTTTATGTTCTATGACATGAGATGTTATGTGGCTGATTTATTGATAGCATGAGATGTTATGTGCTGATATTGTTGAATACATACGTACATTTTACCTGCTACGACCTAACCTACGTGAAACATCTTTCAGAAGATGCCACCAAGACGCGAAATGCGCATGCCCACCTCAGAGGCGGAACTTCAAGAGATAATTACTGCAGTTCTAGCACAATACGAGGCCCTACGCTCTGAACCTAGCAGAGGTATCTCGGAAAATAACGGTTGTTCCTACTGGCATTTCCTCAACTACAAGCCTCCGAAGTTCGACGGCACTGGAGGTGCCATAGCTTTTGTGAAATGGATTGAAAGTATAGATTCCATCTTTCGAATGAGTGGTTGTACGCCAGAACAACAAGTCCTATACGTTTCTGAGTTGTTTCAAGATGGAGCTCGACTATGGTGGTACCTTCAGGTTCAAATGAAGGGCGAAACCGCAGCATATGCATTATCATGGGATGAACTGAAGGGAATGATGCATGAGAAGTATTGCTCCCAAGAGGAAACCCAGAAGTTGGAAGGGGAATTCCAGAGCCTGATAATGGGAGGTCCAAAAATGTTGGGATACGTGCAAAGACTTCATGACTTGGCACGAGTTATTCCCCACTTAGCGGAACCAGAAATGAGGAAATTGGGACAGTTCATTTGGGAACTGGCACCACAAGTCATGAGCTTAATGGCAGCATCTACGCCGCCAACAACTATTGCTGCAAGCAAGATGGATTTGGCACTCGTTACGGAAGCCATTAGACTAGAAAAACTTGCAAACCCTGATAGGGAGACTCGGGTAGAGTCATCTGGAAAGAACAAAAGGAAGCTTACCGAAGATACCCGAACAAATAATGATGAACAAAAATCTATTCGAGGTTGTTTTGACTGCGGAGACAAAGGGCATTTCAAGAAAGATTGCCCTAACGACAGGCAGGCCAATGACAAGATTTGCTTAGAAACTAAAGCAAGACGTGCTGGGTGCAAGTATCGCCATGAATGTGGATGTTGGAATCCTAGGTGCGGGAGGAAAAGGCACAACAAGGATGGTTGTGGGATGAAGAGTCCCAAACAAGGAGAGAACCGTAACAACGCCCAAGGCGGGAGCAGGAAAAGAAATGGCCAAGTGCTAGGATGCTTCCATTGTGGGGACATTGGACATCTTAAGAGAGAATGCCCGGAGTTGAAACAAGACCGTGAGAAAACACCCAGCATCGGAGTTTGTGAAGTATGCCAGGATCCAGGCGTGATTACTGGTACGTTCTTTAACAACCAAAACTTTTGCATCTATTGTGTTTGATAATGGTGCCGATTATAGCTTCGTATCGTTAGAATTTAAAAATATGCTTGGTTTAGCCGCTAGTAAATTAGATGTTCCCTACGCGATCGAATTAGCAAAATGGAAAGTTAGTATAAGCTAACGAGGTGATTCGAGGTTGCGTAATCGAGTTAGGAGAGCGTGAGTTCGCTCTAGATCCACTACCAGTCCAGTCGGGAAGCTTCGACGTGGTAGTAGGGATGGATTGGTTATCGAGTAACAAGGCCAAGATAGTTTGTCATAAGAAGGTCGTTCGTATCCCGACCGATGATGGTGAGACCATTGTTGTTCACGGAGAGAAGCGTGAGACGCCGTTGAGGATTATTAGCTGACTGAAAGCGAGAAAGTGTTTGCAGAAGGGATGTGCTGCCTTTCTGGCACACATTGTGGATAACAAGGCTGCTGAGCCGAAGATTGAAAACATCCTTGTCGTGAGGGAATATCCAGAAGTCTTACCAGAAGACTTGCCTGGATTGCCGCCTCCAAGGCAAGTGGAGTTCCGCATTGACTTAGTTCCAGGCGCCGCGCCTGTGGCTAAGGCACCTTACAGACTTGCTCCATCTGAGATGCAAGAACTGTCGACACAACTCCAAGAGTTGTTAGACAGGGGTTTTATCCGACCAAGCTTCTCGCCTTGGGGAGCTCCAGTTTTGTTTGTGAAGAAGAAGGACGGTAGCTTCCGTATGTGCATTGACTACAGAGAGTTAAACAAGCTGACAATCAAGAATAGGTATCCTCTGCCAAGAATTGATGATCTGTTCGATCAGCTTCAAGGCTCAAGCTTCTATTCAAAGATCGATCTTCGATCTGGATACCATCAACTGCGGATACAGGAAGAGAGTATTCCGAAAACAGCTTTCAGAACTCGATATGGGCACTACGAGTTTCTGGTTATGCCGTTTGGTTTGACAAACGCACCTGCAGTGTTCATGGATTTGATGAACCGAGTTTGTAAGCCATACCTGGATAAATTCGTGATCGTATTCATCGATAACATCCTAATTTATTCCAAGACAAAGGCTGAACACGAGCAGCATCTTAGAGCCATTCTGGAGCTGCTAAAGAAGGAACAGTTGTACGCCAAGTTCTCAAAGTGTGAGTTTTGGCTACGTGTGGTGCAATTTCTTGGGCACGTGGTGAACGGAGATGGAATCCACGTGGATCCAACCAAGATCGAGGCGATTAAGGATTGGGAAACACCAAAAACGCCAACCGAGATTCGGCAATTCTTGGGTTTGGCTGGCTATTATCAAAGGTTCATCGAGAACTTTTCAAAGATCGCCCAACCATTGACACTCCTCACGCAGAAGGAAAGGAAGTTTGATTGGGGAATCAAGCAGGATGAAGCCTTTCAGATACTGAAGGATAAGCTTTGTAACGCGCCGATTTTAGCTCTACCGGAGGGAACCGACGATTTTGTGGTATACTGCGACGCATCGCGTCAAGGATTGGGTTGTGTGTTGATGCAACGCCAAAAGGTTATTGCCTATGCATCACGCCAACTGAAGGTGCATGAAAAGAACTATACCACTCATGATTTGGAGCTAGGCGCAGTGGTCTTTGCTTTGAAGATTTGGAGACACTACCTTTACGGTACGAAGTGTACAATCTTCACAGATCACAAGAGCCTCCAGCATATATTCAACCAGAAGGAGTTGAACATGAGGCAAAGACGATGGGTCGAGTTGTTGAACGACTACGACTGCGAGATCAAGTATCATCCAGGGAAGGCGAATGTGGTCGCCGATGCCCTAAGTCGTAAGGAAAGGATCAAGCCCATAAGGGTTAGGGCTATGGAAATGATAATCCAAACCGATCTTTCCTCGCGCGTGCGTGTAGCGCAGAAGGAAGCTCTCAAGGAGGAGAACCTTGAGAAAGAATATCTCCGTGGGATGGAGAAGATATTGGTGCCAAACAGGGAAGGAACGTTGTGTTTTGAGAAAAGGATTTGGGTTCCTCTGTTTGGAGGTTTAAGAGAGATTATTTTTGATGAAGCTCACAAGTCACGGTACTCTATCCACCCTGGAGCGGATAAGATGTACCAGGATCTCAAAGATTATTACTGGTGGCCTAGGATGAAAGGCGATGTTGCTATATACGTGAGCAAATGTTTAACTTGCGCCAAAGTTAAGGCGGAATACCAGAAGCCTTCGGGACTTCTGCAGCAACCGAAAGTTCCCCAGTGGAAGTGGGAAGAAATCTCCATGGATTTTATTACGAAGTTGCCAAGAACGCCAAAAGGCCATGACACTATCTGGGTGATAGTGGATCGCTTAACAAAGTCAGCACACTTCTTGCCTATTCGCGAGAAGGATCATACAAGCAAATTGGCTGAAATCTACATGAGAGAGATTGTTACGCGCCATGGAGTACCTCTCTCGATTATCTCTGATAGAGATGGAAGGTTCGTATCGAGGATATGGCAATCCTTCCAGGAAGCTTTTGGCTCAAAGTTGAATCTGAGCACTGCCTTTCACCCGCAGACCGACGGTCAAAGTGAGCGGACGATTCAGACGTTGGAAGACATGCTGAGAGCATGTGTGATGGATTTAGGCGGTAGCTGGGATAAGCATTTACCCCTGGTTGAATTTTCATACAACAACAGCTACCACACCAGTATTGGTGCCGCGCCATTCGAAGCTTTATATGGGCGCAAGTGCAGGTCGCCGCTCTGTTGGTCTGACGCAGGTGATAGACAATTGGTAGGTCCCGATGTAGTTCAAGAAACTACAGATAAGATCGCGCAAATCCGAGATCGCATTAGTGCGGCTCGTGACCGTCAGAAGACCTACGCTGATCTGAAAAGGAAACCTCAAGAGTTTGAGGTCGGGGATATGGTTTTGTTGAAAGTATCACCCTGGAAGGGTGTGGCACGCTTTGGGAAGCGTGGGAAGTTGAATCCGCGCTATATTGGTCCTTTCAAAGTTTTAGAAAGAATTGGAACCGTAGCGTACAAGTTGGATCTACCTGCCGAACTGAATAATGTTCACGATACATTTCACGTATCCAACCTAAAGAGAAGTTCAACGCAAGATACCGTTGCCATTCCCACCGACGAGATTCATGTTGACGACACGCTCCAATTCGTCGAAGAACCTGTTGAGGTCACGGATAGGAAAGTGAACAAGACCCGCCGGAGCAGTGTCAAGCTCGTCAAAGTTCATTGGAATGCAAGACATGGTCTTGAATTCACCTGGGAGCGTGAGTACCGAATGAAAGAGAAATACCCCCACTTATTTCCTAAAAACCCTGCTTCTACAAGCAGAACTTAAAATTTCGGGACGAAATTTATTTAACGGGGAGAGAATGTGACAACCCTCACTAAACCAGGTATCCGTACGACTCAATTAATAATTAATTGCTGCTTAATTACTGTGCTTAATTGAAATTACTGATGAACTGCTACTTGACTGTTGATACTGGTACATACTTGCATCATACTCTATTTACCGTCACTACATTATTTACATGCTGAACCTTAGTGACAAATATGATGCACAAAAGCACAGTAGCACAATGAACGGATAACCTATTGAACGTGCTGTCATAACTAGCACCAGGCAGATACTGCCTCTAAGGCCTGTATGAGCCAGAGATAGTTTACTACACTACTAGAGAGTGTAGGGATAAGAGGGTTGTAAAACTGCGTCACTAGGTGATAGTTATAGTGACCGGATGTGCCTAAAACGTACTTTAAGTACAAAATCCTGCACTTTATCACAAAAATTCAGTTTTTAATATAACTAGTAAAGTGCAAAAACGCGGAAAAATAATACTAGACACTTTCCAAAGTGTCGGGAACTCTTTGTGTCACTAAAAATAATAATAAAGACACTTTAAAGCTTTAATAAGCACTTTAACGGATCAGTATCCAACCGAACAACCGGACTTTACCCGGGACACAAAAATATTTTCATTTACATTGTTTTTCCTTTTCTGAGCAAGTTAGGATCCCCGAACACCCTAACACCGGTTATAAGTTACAACACTCAAACTACACTAAATTAAATTAAATAAACTTAACATAACTAACTAGAGTACTAACTTAGCTAGTTGAAATTCAACCATTTTGGCACCCCCCATACCCAATCGGATTTTTCACCTAGGGAACACCCATCCACTTTTGAGTATTTTATTTACTCATGTCTAATATCTAAAGAACATTTTATACAATGGTTTTAATTTGTGGTGGATTATAAGAAAGGCCTAAAGGATAAGCACCTCATTCATACCACACTTAACAAAAAAAAAATTTACTTCCTTCCTCTCTTCCCTTTGCAATCGGCCAAGACCAAACATACATCCACACCCACTTTCAAGTTTCCATCTTGCAATTCTATATACATTCAAGTGTGAAGTATATCATACAAGGAGGCTCGGTGCTTACGGAATCGCGAGGACCTCTTCACATCGCTATTAACCACTTATTTTTCGTCTAGTTTCTTCCCTAGCCTTGAGCTAGTTGTAAGTGACTCTAAACACTTTCTTGATCTTCTCTAAAGTGGTTAATAAGAATTTTGATGGATGAAATTTATGAACGTGTAAGAACAAAAATTTAAAGTCTAATAAAAATGCTTGTAATGATGGATAAAAGCTTACAAGTTGTGTAAATGATGTAGTAATTGATTTGGGTGATTATTTGGACCCGATCTATGTTGTGGTAGCTCGGATCATCATTTAACCCGGGTTGGTCATGATCATGAATCATGACATAAGGATGTTTTGGTAGTAAAAAGGGTTAAAGGATGAAACTCTACCACACACGAATCATGAACTTGTGTAAAAGCGATTTTACTTACAAAATAGTGTTTAAAACTAGTAGATCTACGAATCTACAAGTGGTATTTTCAAAGGACCGAGTGTCAAGAAAAATTATGTTTTCTAAAGGTGGATCTCACACTAACAAGAATGATTTTTAGAACACACAAGTGTGTAAACACTTGTGTAACACAAAGATCCGACAAAATAACTATTTTTGTAAAATTTACAAGAAGATGTAAAGACGGACATTCTATAAAAACGGGGTTTTTTCCGAAATCGGATTTATTTGTATAAAGATCCGCTAAAAATAATGGGATTTACACCATAGTTTTGGGAAAACTACAAGCTCATGAAATTTTGGCGATTTACATATTTATCAACTAGTTTGTTGTGTTGAGTATTATTTTGATTGAATAAGAAAATTGTTGAATTGATTTGTAAAAGAAAATGATACGCTTGAAAGCGTGGCCACCTCCAGTTACAGAGGAAACTCTGGCGAAATTTTTCCAAAACCTAACACTTAGAATTATTTTCACCATAAGTGTTAGAAATACTTTTTGACATGTTTCCAAAATATGTAAGTTTCGCCACGACTTTATTTACAAAATATCGGAGGTGGGATTTCACAAAATAAAACTTAATAAATATATATTTAATATATATTTTTCATAAATCACTTGATGCGTGTTTATGATTATTTTGTGAAGATACATAAATATTATTTTTAGAGTAAAAATAATATTATCGAATGTTAACGAGTCCAAAATAATACGAACGCTTTCACGATAATCATATAAGTTACACCGGTAATTACTATTACCACTCGATCGTTAAAAGGTAACTTACACATTTTACGGAAATATCTATGAACGCGTATTTTGACAAGGATATTATTTTGGAAAAATTGTGTGAAATAAAATATAATATTTTTGAGAAAAATATTTATATTTTGGAGTTAGAATTAAAATATATATTAAGTGAGACTTAATAATATAATCCGAGGATACAGAAACACACATGTATTAAATTCCCCATCCTTGGGAAGGAAAATATTTACCAAATATTTACAAGGTGTAAACACGAAATAGTTGTCTAACTATTTCCCCAAAGACTTAAACCTTAAGCTAAGGCACGACCGTCCGTCTAATAGAGTTAGTACGTGTAGGTCGTCGCACAGCCGCTTGATCAGGGATACACTTGGTAGAGACGCACCACTGTGAGTTCACGTCCCCCTTTTCTCTAACTGTTTTCAGTTTACTTAACTGCGGGGGTGAAATACATGTTACTATGATTTACGAGTACTTTACAACGGTATGTTTAACGTAAGGAGGTGTTATACGATCATGTGAGTGGATAGGAACAACATGGGGCCATTAGTCCTCATGGAGGGACCGAGGGACAGGAGCGGTAGATCTATCTGGGTGTAGCGAGCCCAGCCCCCGGCCAAACTAGAAACGGACCGTGGGGTGACTTTGTCCACATACTTTGCCGTGGCGAAATCTGCTAGGTTTGAGTCTCCCTATTTGCACTTCACATATGTCAGTGGCCTTGCAAACCATTGGTGATCACAAGTCCTCTTACACTGCTACATACCACAACTATCTTTATACTCACAAATGTTTTACATACTCACTTACACGTGAACTCGCTCAACATTATTGTTGATTTTTCAACTCACATGTATTTCAGGAAATTAAACGGATCTGGCACGGTATGGAACGTTTTCCGCTGCACTGTTCATGAAGTCATCAGGGTTTAGGGTTGTGTCTCTTACCTGGACAAGACACAATCCCTAAATCACGTTTATGTTTTGTTATAAGTTGTAATGTTACTAAACCAGGTTATGGTTGCCTGTTAAAAACAATGGTATTGTATGATGTTTTCAAAAACTTAATGGATGACTTGCATGGTTTTTAAATTCATATAGCTTTGTTATGATTAAGCTATGGTATTAAGAAGTCACACAAATTAACCACGCTTCCGCAAAGCCAGGGTGTGACAGTAATGACCATGAGTAACATCAAAACTGTCTATGTTTGGTCTCGATACAAGGTGCCGAGTAACCTTAGGAGCATATAAGGTATCATAAAGTTTAATGAATTAACCAGTTTTCATAAATAATTCTAAGTTTCCCACAACCTTTACTTCTAGTTCCTTAACATTCCCCATTTTTAGTGTTCTTTAGTTTCTTCCCAGCCTCTGGATTGTAAGGATTCCCTGAGTAGAGTTAGTCACATAAACCATAAAGCCAGAGTAAAACCACCAAGAATTAGCTGGAATATTTAAATTATAAGAGTCAAGTATCGTAAAGAGACTATTACCTTTCTTAGCGAGCCATTCCTTAAAGTCAGGGCACCCCTTCTGCTTATGTCTTGTCTTTTTACAAAACTTGCAGTAAGGCTTACTTACACAGATCTTAGAGTCAGAAGGTGCACTTAGATTAGACTTTTGGACTTTAGAAGATTCCTTCCTGGGATAGTTGTTCTTCCTCTTCTTGGAGTTGGAGGTAACAAGGTAAGCAATTTAGTTCTGTCCATCCTCATACACTCTTCCTCATGTACGCACCTGGCGATCAGCTTACTCATCGTCCATTTGTCCTTCTGAGTGTTGTAATTGATCTTGAATGCTTCATATAACATTGGAAAAGAACTTATGATGACTTGTAGTCCTTTCAGTTTGTTGGCCATGTCGTTCATCATTATGATGAGCTAATGAATGCCGCTCCTTCCATCATACTTAGTAGTCACCAACTTGAGAATTAAAGTACTAGCATTCACCTTAGACGTCTCTTTGAATTGATCTTCCACAAAAGCCAAGTAGGTTTTAGCATCATTGGAGTCTGGAATGGCTCCTCTAATTGCAGTGCTAATGGATTGTTTCATGAACCTAGAGACATGTGATTACACATAGTCCACTTTTCAAAAGCAATTTGTTCCTGAGGTGTGGATTGAGGAGTAAGTGTTGCAAGTTTAGGCTATCTTAGGGCGTAGACAAAATCCAGCAAAGCAAGAGCTAGCATGAGACAGTGCTTCCAGGCAGCAAAGTTATCACCAGTTAATGGTGGAATCCTGCAATTGGGAGCTATTAGTAGAAATTAGATGAGAAAATTAAGATACTAAAATAGAAGTCTTAATGTGATCTAAGGGAAAATTATACTAAGGCAGGCATAGGTAGTGACCGTTTTAATTATGAAGTTGTGTTATGTCTATTACTAACATCAAACTAATAGACTAAGTTAATTTAAATGTTCTACTTAAATGAAGATAAATCACATTTAGGATGAAGTGAAATCATTGAAGAATGTGTGAAAAATAATTGTGACAAATTACCTTTGGGTAGAAGTGTGACCATTATCTTGATTATGCACGTGTTAGTTATGCTAGACATGAATGTATTACATCACCTTTGGGCAGAAGTGAAACATCAAGAGCTCATTCAAGTTAAGCTATTTGGTTTAGTAAAAGAATTAATTTTATCTAAGTATTTACAAGACCATTGAGTTAATTAATAACAAACCACCTATTAGTGCATGGTTTAGGGGAGTTACGTTCATGAAAAGGTTAGTTCGCGAAAATGTGTTCTTGAGAAAATAGTTAGTTCTAGAGTTTTGGGTTCATTACATTTGAGTTCTCTAAATGTTTGAGAGCTCTCGAGTTCTCTGGTTATGGGTTCTCTAGTTTTGATTTCTCTAGTTTATAGGTTCTCTTGTTTTGAGTTCCCTAGTTTATGAGTTCTCGAGTTTATGTGTTCTCGAGTTTATGTGTTCTCGAGTTTATGAGTTCACTTAAACTCTACCATTTATGAGTTCACGTAAACTCTACTTTTATGAATTCACTTAAACTGAGTTCTCTGAGAATTGATGGAACAAAAATCTCAGTTCTCTTAAAACTGATGTAACAAAAAATTGAGTTCTCATAAGATTGATAGAAAAATAAACATAGTTCTCCTAAAAATGATGGAACAATGAGTTCTCTTAAAATGATTGAACAAAAAATTAAGTTGTCTTAAAAATGACTGGAATAAAAAAATTGAGTTCTCTTAAAAATGATGGAACAAAACTTTGAGTCTCTTAAAAACCATAGAAAAAAAGACGTGAACCCAAAAATAAAACGTGAGTTATTTTTGAAAAGATTTCATTACAGTTTGCTTCTGGTGTGCGTGAAACGTGATATGATTTTAGTAACATTTTAAGTTCATTTTACGCATTAGTCAAGTTTTGAATTTATGAAACACGATATTGTTCTAACACTAAACACACACTAGGGCAAGTGCACCCATCACGAGCGTAGTATAGTGTTGGTAATATACCGAGGTCGTCCAAGGACACAAGAGCTTTTAATACCGGTTTATTGTCAACGTCTAATCGATCTAAATTTTTTTGATAAAAGTTTTTAAACAAGAAAGTAAATGTAAAAATTAAAAGATAAAAAAAATTAAAAACAAATAGACAAGATAGAATCACTTGGATCCAACTCCTCTTTAATGTACTCTTTGATGATTTTCGCACTTTCAGACTTTTTAAGAGATTATCTTAGTTATAGTAGTAGGCCCCTCTTTTGAAGGTGACATTACCCTCATCCCAGTGGTTTGAGTCAGCAGGGATACAATCCCAAAGGGTCGGAATATTGAAAGATAATTAAATAAGCTATGAATGCGAAAAGTGGTTGGCCCCTCTTTTGAAGGTGGCGTTACCCTCGGCTAAGTGGTTTGAATCAGCAAGGATACAATCCCAAGAAGCTGGTTTAAAGTTTTAATAGTAGTTTACATATGAGGGGTTTAAATTATTCGCACCCCCGCCATCCAATATCTTTAGGGAATTGAAGAAGGTCCTAGTAAGCTTGAACCAAGTCCTCGCAGGATCTATACACTGAACGAGACAAGAACTTTACCAAACCACCCTTCCAACCCCCTTCCAAGTAGTTAACGCACTTTATATAGACTGTAAAGACACGAATGAGCAAATCAATGACATCATGAAGAAATGGTAAAGAAAATTCACTTTCAATATAAGAACCTAGTTATTAAAGTCATTAATACATACCCAATTAAAAAGTGCTGAAAGATTAAAAATCAAAAGTAATACATTAAAGACTTGTCTTCACCAAGTGATGTAAGAGATTAGCCAAGCATCTCCTTTGATTGACAAGAACTCTTACTATCAATCTTGGATCCAGAGACTACTACACACTCAAAAGATGAAAGATGCATGATAGTGGTGGGTGTTGGTGTTGTAGTGGTGGTGGAGTGGTGGCAAAGTGAGAGAGAAGTGATTTGCTAACGGATGCCTTTGAAGTGAACCAAGCACCCCTATTTATAGTCAGAAAAGTACCCCGGCCACGGCCCCGTATCCATTGGGCATGGCCCGTGGCTAGCTCCTTCTCTTACTTCATTAATTGCAACTGTCAGTAGAGTGCCCCACATGACCCCGCGGCTTCTGGACACAGCCCCATGGTCAACTGTTTGCTGTAGTATCAAGATTCTTCAAATCTGAGAGTTGACCACGCCCCATGGTGAGCTGGGCACGGCCCCGTGGTGGGCGTAGAAGCTTCTGCAGGTCTTGTCTTTTTGTGTAAGGTCTGACCATGGCCCATGCCTGCCTGGGTACGGCCCCGTGGTCAGCTTCTGTTTTCTTGTTTTTGTCTTGGGAGATGCTGTTGAGGGGTCGGGCATGTCACGTTATTCCTTCTTCTTGTAATTATGTTGGTTTTTGGTTGCTTATTTGTTTCTTTTGTTCTTTTAAGCTCATTTGGTCCTGTAAATTCAAAAGGAAGAAAGAAACGTGCTTTTTGCTACATTAGACCTAAAAAAGGGTTGGCTTTATGTCTTTATTGATTTAATTTATATGTTGCATTTTCTACACATCAAATACCCCTACACTTGAATATTTGCTTGTCCTCAAGCAAAACTCTTTAAATGTGGCTTATCTTAAGTGTCGGGAATCCGAGATCTTTATTTAATTTTGTTTTTATTTTATTTACAATCCTATTCATCATGATTTATCTAGAAAAACTTGTTAAGAAAAATTATTTATTTGGGCATAACATGTGTCACACCCCCAAAATCCACCTGCGGAGTATCACCGCTTGGGAGCGTGACATGACCAGGATCAAGCCACCAATTATATCAAACATAGCATTTAATAATAACCATAGACATAATTGATGTTCAAAACCAAACATTGTATATGTAGCGGAAGCATTTAAGTAAAACCCAATCATAAGTGTTAACGTATGAAATATCATAAGTGTTTAGTAAGCATTCATGAATCCATGTCCACAACGACCTGCTCCCCCTTGTGCAAGCTCCATAAAGTACCTAAGGTCCTGCAAGGCATGCAGCAAATGATCAACAAACTAGTTGAGCGAGTTCACAGAAAGTAAGTTCATATCAGTAATGCGTAAGTTTATCTAGTGGGGGCTTCCCATACAAGTATATACTATTTGTGAGGGATTCTCACGTTTATCCTTAACAATGGGGGATTCCCATTATAGTACTTACTAGACTAGTACAACCATGTGTTCTTCTTAAACCGAGAACAGGAATACGTACTGGGTCACGTAGGCTTTACGTGACGTGCCCTTCCCCGAGGACAGTGGTATGCGTGGGGGCTACGTAGGCTTTACGCAGCGTGTCCTTCCGACCCGGAAGACAGTAGATGGTATTGGGTTACGTAGGCTTTACGTAACGTGTCCTCCCGACCCGGGAGACAAATGGTAATTACTGGGTTACGTAGGCTTTACGTAACGTGTCCTGACTATCCTGAGGACTATGGTCTATAGTCTAGTGATTGCGTAAGTACGAGTAATCATATCATATCAACATTCCAACCCAATTCCCAACCCGGGAATCCCATGCCTTGGCTGTGTGAACTCACCTTGGTTTGCTCGGCAGATACACAAAGAGTACAGATAAGCTAGTAAATGGTCAACCACGTCCTATCATGGTTGTAATACAAGTCAGGTTTTGACTAAGGTAATGCACGTATTAAATCATAGCAACCACGTATTGCACGTAAACAGTCAAAAGCATATCATAATCATACTTGTGCGTCTCGGATGGTTAAGCCATTGAGCTTGTGCGAGCCCAACCATCTTGTGCGATATAAATGTCTAGCCCAAACATCACCCGGCCCAAAATATAACAATCAAACATAAAGGTCTCGGCCCAACAGCGCGTAGTGATCTTGTGCGATCGGACGGACTTGTGCGATCGGTCTTTGGGCTTTGAGGCCCAACAGTAATTCAAGAAACATCACATTGTGCGATCCAATTAAATCAACCCATTATAAACATACGGCCCACATAATTTAAACAGACAACATCTTGTGCGACTCATTTATTCTTGTGCGACGGAGTTGGGTTGTGCGATTAATGTGGGCTTGTACGATCCAGTCATCTTGTGCGGTCCGTATCAGCCCAGTCCAGCATGCACATCCGGCCCAACACATGGCAGCTTGTGCGATCCAAGGGGATCTTGTGCGAGTGGGCAGCCGCTTGTGCGATTGGCGCTTGTGCGGCCGGTTTGCTTGTGTGATTGATTAATTATTTCCGGATTTCATGTCATTCGGTTCCAATCAACATTGAATCTAGTCAATCAGTTACAATGTTTCCAAGTTTATCCTATCAATTAACAATTTCCAATTATTCTTGTAACATCCAATCGATCAAACTAAACATTCTATAAGCAATTCATATGAACCCTAATATGAATAACAAGAACATCAAACAATATATCCATCATCATATCAAATCGTGTGTTACAGTCCGATTTCTAGCATGCATATTAACTCCACGATTTGCACATCATCCGTAACTAAACACATACATCAAACGACTAGCAACATCCAAATCTCAAATCATCATAACAATCAATTCGAGGACCAAGCATAACAATATAATCGAATCGGCCCTAGCTTATTATCATGCAATTCTAATCGGCTTAATCTAAGCATGTAATCATAACATCACTTAACACGAAAGCATAAACAACACACTAACCGATTACGAGTAGAGAAGTGTGATCCGATCAAGAGGATGATCTTGTGCCGTCGGGTTCCAAGCAAAACGAGAGAGAGGAAGTCTAGGGTTTTGTGTGTAGATTGTTTGGTAAAAAGTGAGAATGGTTAAAACATTCCTAAGTGTTATTCGGTTTAGGGAAGGATGGGCCGAACCCACCACTTGGGCCGCCCTATAGCTCAATTACAAATAACACGGCCCAAAGGCCTTGTGCGGGTGATGTGTGTGTTGTGCGATCCTTGTGCGGTTCAATACATACATACATACAATATATACACAACATACATAACGCATTTTTCACAAAGTTCACGTAACATTCATTAATTCAAGGTATCGCATAGACACGTAACGTTACATTAAAGTAAGTCTAAAGTTCGAGTTGTCACATTATCCCCAACTAATTGGAAATTTCGTCCCGAAATTTGGTATGCACTCACTGAGGAAGCTAGGTAAACTGTATTGTTCACTGATTTTCCTGGGGTGTCACATCCTCCCCCCGTTGATCTGGAATTTCGTCCCGAAATTCCGAGGTAGTAGCTTCAGCCTCAGCAGTGGTTGCATTGGTTTCGAATAACTGGGGGTACTTTTCTGTCATCCTGTCTTCGCGTTCCCAGGTGTACTCTGGGCCACGTTTGGAGTTCCAACGTACTCGAACAAGAGGGATTCTCTTGTTTTTGAGGACCTTCACATCCCGGTCCGTGATTTCAACTGGTTCCTCGACGAACTGCAACCGCTCGTCGATAGTGAGTTCTTTGAAAGGAATGATGAGGTTTTCATCTGATAGGCACTTCTTTAGGTTCGACACATGAAAAACATTGTGAACTGCCCCGAGTTCAGCTGGTAGGTTTAGCTTGTAAGCTACTTTGCCAATCTTTTCTATGATTTCGAATGGTCCGACGTATCGCGGATTCAGTTTGCCCCGTTTGCCAAAACGTACCACACCCTTCCAGGGTGAGACTTTTAGTAAAACCCGGTCCCCGACCTGGAATTCCAATGGCTTTCTACGCTTGTCCGCGTAGGCTTTCTGACGGTCGCGTGCTGCCGCCATGCGTTGTCGTATCTGTGCAATCTTTTCTGTGGCGTCCACTACTATCTCTGGACCCGTAATCTGACTATCTCCCACCTCTGCCCAACAGAGAGGTGACCGGCATTTACGCCCGTACAATGCCTCGAATGGAGCGGCTTGAATGCTGGTGTGATAGCTGTTATTGTATGAGAACTCCACCAAAGGGAGGTGCTTTTCCCAGCCGTTGCCGAAATCGATGACGCATGCCCGAAGCATGTCTTCTAGAGTTTGGATCGTTCGCTCAGATTGCCCATCCGTCTGAGGATGATATGCTGTGCTCATGTCTAATCGTGAGCCGAAGGATTTGTGCATCGCTTACCATTGCTCTGACGTGAATCGTGCATTGCGATCCAAAATGATGGAAGTGGGCACTCCGTGCCTCGAAATAACTTCCTTAAGATAAACGTCTGCGAGAGTGGAGAACTTATCCGTTTCCTTTATAGGTAGGAAGTGTGCAGACTTGGTGAGTCGATCCACGATCACCCATATGGTATCATTCCCCCCGCTGGGATCTAGGTAGGCCTGTAACAAAATCCATGGAAATTTCTTCCCATTTCCACTGAGGTATCTTAGGTTGCTGAAGTAGACCTGCTGGTTTCTGATATTCAACCTTGACTCTCGCACAGGTCAAGCATTTTCCAATGTACGTAGCAATGTGGGCCTTCATACTAGGCCACCAATAAGTAGTTTTGATGTCGTGGTACATTTTGTCCGACCCTGGATGTACCGAGTAGCGAGACTTGTGAGCTTCATCCAATACAAGTTCGCGTAGACCGCCATAAAGTGGGACCCAAATACGCCCCGTTACATAGTAGGCGCCGTCTGCCTTCTGTTCCATTTGCTGTCGTGAGCCGCGTAAGGCTTCAGCCTTGACGTTTTCGGGCTTCAATGCTTCTGCCTGAGCATCTCGTATCTGTGCAGGAAGGCCAGACTGAATTGTAAGCTGTAGCGCTCGCACGCGCCGAGGTAAAGTGTCTTTCCGACTGAGGGCATCAGCCACAACATTGGCTTTGCCTGGATGATACTTGATAGCGCATTCGTAATCGTTCAGTAATTCAACCCATCGCTGTTGACGCATGTTCAAATCCTTCTGCTTAAGGATATGTTCGAGACTCCTGTGATCGGTGTAAATTGTGCACCTGGTACCGTACAGGTAGTGTCGCCATATTTTAAGCGCGAAAACAACAGCTCCCAGCTCTAAATCGTGCGTCGTGTAGTTCCGTTCATGAATCTTGAGTTGACGTGAAGTGTAAGCAATAACCTTGTCGCGCTGCATTAACACACATCCAAGTCCCCGAATGGATGCATCACAATAAACCACGAAGTCATCTGTGCCCTCTGGCAGAGAGAGGATAGGTGCACTGCAAAGCCTATCCTTTAGGTGCTGAAAAGCAGTCTCCTGGGGATCTCCCCAACGGTAGGTGACACCCTTCTGTGTCAGTAGCGTAAGCGGCTGCGCAATCTTCGAGAAATCCTTGATAAACCGTCTGTAGTAACCCGCCAAACCCAAGAATTGGCGTATTTCCGTTGGAGTACGTGGTGCAGGCCAGTTCCTGATCGAGTCTACCTTGGATGGATCGACATGGATCCCATCCTTGTTCACTACGTGGCCTAAGAAGTGGACTTCACGAAGCCAGAAGTCGCATTTCGAAAGCTTGGCGTACAACTGTTCCTTTCGAAGGAGTTCCAAAATAAGACGAAGATGCTGCTCGTGTTCCTCCTGACTCTTGGAGTAAATCAGAATGTCGTCGATGAATACTATGACAAACTTGTCGAGATAGGGTTTGCACACCCTGTTCATAAGGTCCATAAATACAGCAGGCGCGTTCGTTAATCCGAACGGCATGACAAGAAACTCGTAGTGGCCATAACGAGTTCTGAATGCGGTCTTGGAGACGTCCTCATCCCGGACTCTCAGCTGATGATAACCAGACCTCAAGTCTATCTTTGAATAGTAACACGACCCTTGTAACTGGTCGAATAAGTCGTCTATGCGTGGGAGAGGATAACGGTTCTTCACCGTCACCTTGTTCAATTCCCTGTAGTCTATGCACATTCTGAACGTACCGTCTTTCTTTTTCACAAATAGTACTGGAGCTCCCCAAGGCGAAGAGCTTGGACGAATGAAGCCCTTTTCCAAGAGCTCTTGTAGCTGCTTTGACAGTTCCTCCAGTTCTGATGGAGCTAGACGATATGGTGCGCGAGCTATGGGTGCTGCTCCTGGAGCGAGCTCGATTTGAAATTCGACCTGACGATGAGGCGGTAAGCCAGGTAAGTCTTCAGGAAACACCTGAGGGTAGTCGCGTACAATTGGAATATCTTCCAATTTCCTTTCCTTTGCTGATGCGTATGTAACGAGTGCCAGAATGGCAGTGTGTAACACCCCGTGTTTTCCAAAAGTCAAAGTCAAAGTCAAGAGTTGACTGTTATTGGAATTAAAGATTAATAAAGAGTAATTTCATTTTAGTTTCATTTTGATTTTCATATTATTTGGAGTAAGTGTTGTATAATCAAACTAATCGACCGATAATCGAACTGTGAATCAACGACCGACTGTGAATGATAGGAAGTAACAATGCAATAAAGCTAGTCAATCAATAACCAAGGTGAATCGAATCAATCATCGAACTCAAGTGTGAGGATTTTAGTACTTTTATACGTGTGTGTGTGTGCCTTATGTGTTACTTGTGCATGTTTACTTTTATGTTAAAGTGTGTGGTGAATCAATCAAATCAATCAAGACTCAAAGGTGAATCAAACTCAATGGAAATCGAACCCGAAATGGTTGTAAGGATGCTTGTATGTTAGATATAGTAGTTGGGACTAAAAGTAATTTGTTTAGGAATTCTATCATTCTCAAATCATCGTTCATCGAACTCGAAATATCACAAATCGTTGCGAAACACTCAAAACTAGGCAAGCCGTTCGAACAGGGCAACCTGATCGAACAGGCTAGCCGATCGAACAGGGCAACCTGATCGAACAGGCTAGCCGATCGAACAGGCTGTTCGATCGGGCAGCTGCTCGATCAGGGATGCTGTTCGATCAGCTGACCCTTTCCTCTTTTGGAAGCCTATAAATAGGGCTGTCCTTGTCAAACTTTCCACTTTTGGAAAAGCTCTGACCGACCAGCCTCTTCTTCTCACTAAATCTCAGATTTCCCTCAAACCGGTAAGTATTTCGCTCTAATCCTTGTACGTTTTTGTTCATTAATCGATTCTCCATCTTTCTATCTTTCAAAACTTGGATTTCATCCATGAAATCACCAAGATCTAGGTGTTCTTGGGTGATGTCATCATGTGTTCTTCAAGAACACTAAGTTTTGACATCATTCCACCATGAATAGCTTAGATCTAACCGATTTCCACATAAATAACCTAAAATCTTTCAAAGATCTTAACATTTCACGGTGGAAAAGGATTGGAAGATGGGTTTTCATCTATCCTTCAACTCTTTTACACTCAAAAAGGTGAAAACGAGACTTGAACCGATTTACAAACCATTCTAAACGAACACATGGTTCAAGATTCGGGTTTACCAAGAGATTTACCGATCTCGGGTTAAACGTTAAACTTAAGTTCCAAACCGTCTCTGACCGAGTTTGGGTGATTCCTGCTCGAGTCAGTAGGCTAAGTGGGGACTTCAGTTTTGTGGTTCAACTCGTAGTCAAAATATCTCTAAAACATCAACAATTAACGGGAATAACCAAGTGTTAAGTGAAAGGTTAACCGAATCGAGAAGCTGGCCGAACGGCTAGGCTGTTCGATCGAACAGCCCAACCGAACGACTAAGCCAGCCGATCGGTTAGGCTAACCGATCGACTAGCACTTAGACCCACCAACTCACAAAGTGTAGTATTGACGAGGTACTGTTCGATCGACTACGCCACTCGATTGTAATCATTACTACTCGAATCATGAGATACTATACTTCAAAACACTTAGACTTTTCGAAACATTGGAATGTCACCCGATCGAACATGCCAACCGATCGAGTGACATACTTGCAAACAATGAAGTGCTAACCGATCGGTTGGGCTAACCGATCGAACAGCTGTTCGATCGGCCAACTTGAAAGGTAGTACAACCATCATACACAAACACATCCTTCTCATCAAAGGAAGAAACAATCCACTTGAAGGAACCAGCCGATCGAGCCAGCCGGCCGATCGAATGGATGTTCGAACGGAATTTCAAACCAATCGAACAGCCCACTCGATCGAACTGCTGTCCGATCGAATGGCCTACTCGATCCAAGTACATTGTTTACCTTTTTCCGCGTTACTCATCGTTGTGTTACCGAACTATTCAGGCTAACCTATTCTCTGTGCTCCCTTCAATCCACAATCAACCACTGTGAGTATACTCGATCCCTTTTTGCTTTCAGCACTTTTGGGTGTTACATACGTAATCTATCAAAATCACAAACAACACAAACTATTTGAACGCTAACCTACTTGCATGTATTACTTGTCTAAATGATTGCTGTTTATTATGTTTACACGTGGAGTGCTATCTACCTGCTTTAGCAACGTAGTACTATAGTTTGGACTCAGCACCCGTTCACACGGGGGTTGCTAAGGACAATTACCTGCATGGATTACAGTGGTAATCATGTATTGCGAACTGTCTCGGACAGTCAACCCGAAGTCGTTGGTATCGATGGTCCCATGTTGATAATTTACATGCATCGTTTGCCCTTGTGTACGTGCTTGGTTATGCGTAAACTTTTCGAACTATATATGCTATATCAAACTTGTGTACTCACCTTTACATTATATGTATTGACTTTTATTTTAACGTATGTGACAGGTGTTTAAGCTACTAGCGTGCTAGGGAAGCGAGGCAATAATAAACTTCTAGGAGCCTGTGACCTTAGGACAGTGTCCACGTACCTGCTCCAGGGCCATAATTATCTGTAGATCTTGTACTGGCACCTGTAGTCAGGAAGATCTATAGTTAGCCGTCTAGAAGTCTTAAAACAATATTTAATTCGGTCTGTAATAATTAAGAATTTGAGTTGTCGGAACAGTTCCCATATTGTTTAGTTGATTTCTATGATAACTTGTTATTATTTGGGACACGGTATGGGACGTGTTATATAACTGAATTGTATGATAGTTGTTGTGGAAACTTCTGAACAATCTGTTTCGCTCAGTGCCGCGCCCCGATGATTCCGCCGTCGGTTGGGGTGTGACAGATTGGTATCAGAGCCATAACTATAGGGAATTAGGTTAGACACGATCTAGTCCGGATCGCTGTCTTAGAGACCTAGACTATAGTTAGGAACCAAGAGACCAAGTTTATGTGCTTACTTTATGTTATTTCCTTCTATTCTATCATTACTTCCGAACTCCGAGCCAAATTTTGTAATTTGGACGGGATTAGGAGTGAAACCCGCAAATTCCTGCCTAAATTACAAATTTTGCCAATTATTTTGTGCGATTTTCTATCAACAAAACGGGGGAGAATTATACCAAATCAGGGCTGAAACCCGAAATTTGATGAAAACTTTCCTCTGAATTTTTCTTAAAACAAGGAAGAAATTGCTGAGCTAGGGGTGAAACCCTAACCTTGGCAGTTATTCCGACTTTATTTTATCTCGCCCAGGGCAATTGACGGACTCCAACGACCTGAACTCACGAGTATGGCCTAGAATGCGCATGCATAATGCCCAAGAATCGAGGCAGAAACATGTCCCCTAGAGTCGAAAGTGACGACAAGTCAACTGTGAATAGTTAAATTGCCATGGTTAGTAAAAGTCTAGTAGCCGCAGACAATCCATTTTCCGATTTTGAGTGTTGCTTTGTTGATTTTATATGATTTACCTGTTTACGTGTTTTAAGATTCGTTGATTGCTCCATTTGTTATCAATCCGCGTGACTTTGTTGCTATCCTATCTCGATTCAAATCCTTGTTGATGTGATCTAAACGAAACCAGTGTGCTATGCTACGCTATACGACTAAGTTAGACGATACGATGTGATGCTATCCGATATGCAAAACGAACGACACTCGACTTGTGGCTGTAGGTTTCTGTTTTCTGACCGCCTCTGTGATAAAAGTGCGTACGTGTTTAGGAAATTAAGTGCTCTATTTGCTTAATTGCTTATGTGCTCTAATTGCTTCTGTGCTTATGTGCCTCTATGATTATGTGCTTATGTGTTTATATGTGTTACGTGACGTGAGATGCGACGTGATTCTAAGCTTTAGTAAACTAAGACGTGCGAGATTCGAATTCGTTGTGTTGAGCCTATGGCGATGTCTATTGCAGACCATGTCGTCAACATCAAGGCCTCGCCAACCTCTTACCCGTCAGGAAAAGAGAGATCGACGTCTCGCCGCGATCATCTCAAGGTCTGTGGCAAAAGCTGTCAGTGATGTGTTCGAGAACGCAAGCAAGTCATCTGAGGAATCCCGAACCCTCACGCCCAAAGACTCCAACAAAGCTACTTTTAGCTTCAAACAATTCAAGGCATGTGGGCCAAAAGAGTTTACCGGTGAAGATGGCCCTACGGCTCTGTTTCATTGGTTTGACTCGGTAGAAGTCACCCTTCGTCAAAGCGGATGCCCAGATCACCTCCGTACTCTCAATGCTACCGGTGTCTTTCAGTCGCGAGCTTTGGACTGGTGGACCGCAGAAAGGAACAAGCGCGGGAACGACGCTGCATACGAGCTGACGTGGAAGGAATTGAAAGCGATCATGATGGACGAGTTCTGTCCTCCCCACGAACGCCAAAAGTTGGAGGATGAGTTCTGGAGTATCAAGCAAAAGGAGGGAGACAATGCTGGTCTCACCGCCCGTTTCAAGCAATTGAGTATCATATGTCCCGACCAGGTCAAGACTTCTGACATGACCATCAAGAAATACATCCGTGCTCTTCCGGATTGTGTCGCAGATTTTGTTCACGCCGCCAAACCCGCAACGATCGAGGAAACCTACCTACTCGCTGCCGAGATTAATGACAAGCGAGTTAAGGCTGGTGTCTGGGATAAGCCATCCAAGTCGTTGCATCAAGTTACTACCGCATCAACCGACAACCCAACTGCTCAAGCCTCCAAGTCCTCGAGAAGAAGAAAGAAGAACAAGAATTGCGCCGCCGCAACCAATGCTGCTCCTCTTCAGTCAGTACCGCCACAACAGCAACAACCACAGCGCACTGCGCCAGTAATCAATGCGCCGCCGGCGAAGCGTGCGTACACCGGCCCCCACCCACTCTGTGCTACGTGTTCTTATCATCACCCGGTGGGTGTGGCCTGCCGTTTCTGTGTCCACTGCAACGCTTACGGGCATTTCACTGCGAATTGCCGTTATGGTCCGCGTCAAACGCAAGCTCAAGCCGCTGTTAACCAAGCCCTGCTACCTGCCCCTCAAGCTCCTCAAGCTGCACAGGCCCCAGCAAACAATGTTCGGACCTGCTTTGCATGTGGTGACCCTAACCACTTCGCAAACCGGTGCCCGAACAGGGTGGTGAAACAAGAAGCTCAACAACCCCAGCAACAACAACAGCAGCCTCAACAACAAGCCGCTCACGCCAGAACTTTCAACATCAACGCACGCCAGGCTCAAGCTGATAACAACGTGGTCAATGGTACGTTCCTTGTGAATGGTATATATGCATCATGTTTGTTTGATACTGGAGCCGATAACTGCTTTGTGTCATTTGAGTTTGAGAAACTTCTTAGACGTAAGCGCTCTTATCTTTCGTCACCCTTCGAAGTAGAAGTCGCTACCGGAAGAACCATTGCTGTCAATTCTGTGCTCCGTGATTGTACTCTCGAGCTCAACAATCATATATTTCCGATTAATCTCATTCCAATGCAGCTCGGAAGTTTCGATGTCATAGTAGGCATGGACTTTCTTCGTGAAAACCGTGCTGAAGTTGTGTGTTCCGATAAGATGATTCGTTTTGTGCTAGCTAGTGGTGATATTCTATGTGTTTATGGTGAAACTACTGCAAAAGATCTCAAGCTCATGTCATGTCTTCAAGCTCGCAAATATCTCCGCAAGGAATATCGAGCCTTCTTGGCCAACATTGTTGTAGCTGAGACGGACAAGAAAAGGAAAGTTGAAGTCAAGGATGTCCCTGTTGTCCGAGAATTTCCTCAGGTGTTCCCTGATGATCTTCCTGGATTACCTCCAAGTCGTGATATCGACTTTCGAATCGACCTTATTCCAGGAGCCAACCCAGTGGCCAAAGCTCCGTATCGACTCGCTCCATCTGAGATGCGAGAACTCTCGAACCAACTCCAAGAGTTACTTGAAAAAGGCTTCATTCGCCCGAGCACTTCTCCATGGGGCGCACCAGTCCTTTTCGTCAAAAAGAAGGACGGGTCGTTCCGGATGTGCATCGATTACCGGGAATTGAACAAGCTGACCATCAAGAACCGATACCCCTTACCAAGAATCGATGATCTGTTTGACCAACTACAAGGTGCTCAGTGTTTCTCCAAGATTGATCTACGTTCAGGCTACCATCAGTTGCGGATTCAAGAGGAAGACATACCCAAAACCGCTTTTCGAACCCGATACGGCCACTACGAGTTTGTTGTCATGCCTTTTGGTCTGACCAACGCACCCGCGGTCTTTATGGATCTGATGAATCGTGTGTGTAAACCGTTCTTAGACCGTTTCGTCATTGTATTTATCGACGATGTCCTGATTTATTCCAGATCGAGGGCCGAACATGCGCAACATTTGCGATTGGTTCTCGAGTTGCTTCAGGGAAACCAACTCTACGCCAAATTCTCCAAGTGTGAATTCTGGTTGGAGGAGGTTCAATTTCTGGGTCACATTGTGAATAGTCGGGGTATACACGTTGATCCTGCAAAGATTGAGGCAGTCAAGGGATGGGTTACGCCAAAGAATCCGTCAGAAGTTCGCTCTTTCCTCGGATTAGCCGGTTACTACCGGCGATTCATCGAAGGATTCTCAAAGATTGCTGTACCGCTTACCTCTCTTACTCATAAAGACAAGCCTTTTGTGTGGGGAACCGCGCAGGAGACTGCTTTCCAAACCCTCAAACACATGCTGTGCCATGCACCAGTTCTTACACTACCGGACGGAAGCGATGACTTCGTTGTCTATTGTGATGCTTCAAACCTTGGACTTGGCTGTGTTCTCATGCAACGAGACAAGGTTATAGCTTACGCTTCTCGACAGCTCAAGATCCACGAGAAGAACTATACAACCCATGACCTCGAGCTAGGCGCAGTTGTCTTTGCCTTAAAGATTTGGCGACACTACCTGTATGGTACCAAGTGTACGATCTTCACCGATCACAAGAGCCTACAACATATCTTTAACCAGAGAGAACTCAATATGCGTCAACGCCGATGGGTAGAACTTCTCAACGATTACGACTGTGAGATCCGTTATCACCCAGGCAAGGCGAATGTAGTTGCAGACGCCCTCAGCAGAAAGAATTACGTGATAGGTGTTCGAAACATCCAGGCTCAGTATAACCTCGAAGCTCTCATCCGCGAAGCACAACACGCTTGCTTTAACGAGCGTACGTTGAAGAAAGAACGAATCTATCACGATGGAACTCAGCTTGTGAGCAAAGCCAACGGGATATTCTATTATCTGGACCGAATCTGGGTTCCGAGGAGGACAGATTTGCGAAAGATCATCATGAACGAAGCCCACAAATCCCGATATTCCATTCATCCCGGTGCGGACAAAATGTACCAGGACCTTCGCTACAAGTACTGGTGGCCTGGGATGAAACGGGATATTGCTCTATATGTTGGTAGCTGTTTAACTTGCGCAAGAGTCAAGGCTGAACACCAAAGACCTTCAGGCTTACTCGAACAACCGCCGATACCCGTATGGAAGTGGGAAAGCATAGCTATGGATTTCATAACTAAGCTTCCGACCACGCCATCAGGTCACGACAGTATTTGGGTTATAGTCGACCGTCTAACCAAATCAGCCCACTTTCTGCCAATACGAGAAGACTACAAGGTGGCCAAGCTAGCCCAAATCTACACCGACGAGATCATTAAGAATCATGGTACGCCTCGAGACATCATTTCTGATCGCGATGCTCGGTTTACATCGAGATTGTGGGAAACTTTTCAAGCAGCTCTTGGTACGACGCTGAATTTGAGTACCGCATTCCACCCGCAAACCGACGGGCAGACTGAAAGAACGATTCGTACTATTGAAGACATGCTCCGTGCGTGTGTTATCGATTTTGGTGGTAGTTGGAGCAAACACCTACCGTTGGTCGAATTTTCGTACAATAATAGTTATCACTCCAGCATCGAAATGGCACCTTTCGAAGCCTTGTATGGTAGGAGATGTCGCTCGCCTATTGTATGGCACGAGGTCGGTCATTCACAATTGACTGGGCCCGAGATTCTGCAAGAAACGACTGACAAGATCCACCAGATAAGGGAAAACTTGGTAAAGGCCCGGGACAGACAAAAGATGTACGCCGATAAACGACGCAGGCCCCGCGAATTTGCAGTTGGCGACTACGTGCTCCTAAAGGTATCACCTTGGAAGGGAGTAGTCCGATTCGGCAAAAGAGGGAAACTTGCGCCTCGATTTGTTGGACCTTTTAAGATTCTGGAAAGGATCGGTAAAGTTGCCTACAAACTCGAATTACCGGAGGAACTCAGCAATGTCCACCCGACTTTCCATATTTCAAACCTTCGAAAATGCGTAGCCGACCACGACGCAATAATACCACTCAACGATCTTCAGGTCAATGAGACGCTACACTTCGTGGAAAAGCCTGTCGAAATCATGGACCGACAGACCAAGCAACTCAGACGCTCTCGCATTCCTATTGTAAAAGTACGATGGGAAGGCAAACGAGGCGCGGAGTTCACTTGGGAACTCGAAAGTGACATGAAGGCCAAGTACCCGCAGTTGTTCAGATAGATCTGAAGCATCAAATTGGTAAAATCACACGGCGATGTACGGTTCTCAGCCTAATTTCGGGACGAAATTCCCTAAAGGAGGGGAGACTGTAACACCCCGTGTTTTCCAAAAGTCAAAGTCAAAGTCAAGAGTTGACTGTTATTGGAATTAAAGATTTATAAAGAGTAATTTCATTTTAGTTTCATTTTGATTTTCATATTATTTGGAGTAAGTGTTGTATAATCAAACTAATCGACCGATAATCGAACTGTGAATCAACGACCGACTGTGAATGATAGGAAGTAACAATGCAATAAAGCTAGTCAATCAATAACCAAGGTGAATCGAATCAATCATCGAACTCAAGTGTGAGGATTTAAGTACTTTTATACGTGTGTGTGTGTGCCTTATGTGTTACTTGTGCATGTTTACTTTTATGTTAAAGTGTGTGGTGAATCAATCAAATCAATCAAGACTCAAAGGTGAATCAAACTCAATGGAAATCGAACCCGAAATGGTTGTAAGGATGCTTGTATGTTAGATATAGTAGTTGGGACTAAAAGTAATTTGATTAGGAATTCTATCATTCTCAAATCATCGTTCATCGAACTCGAAATATCACAAATCGTTGCGAAACACTCAAAACTAGGCAAGCCGTTCGAACAGGGCAACCTGATCGAACAGGCTAGCCGATCGAACAGGGCAACCTGATCGAACAGGCTAGCCGATCGAACAGGCTGTTCGATCGGGCAGCTGCTCGATCAGGGATGCTGTTCGATCAGCTGACCCTTTCCTCTTTTGGAAGCCTATAAATAGGGCTGTCCTTGTCAAACTTTCCACTTTTGGAAAAGCTCTGACCGACCAGCCTCTTCTTCTCACTAAATCTCAGATTTCCCTCAAACCGGTAAGTATTTCGCTCTAATCCTTGTACGTTTTTGTTCATTAATCGATTCTCCATCTTTCTATCTTTCAAAACTTGGATTTCATCCATGAAATCACCAAGATCTAGGTGTTCTTGGGTGATGTCATCATGTGTTCTTCAAGAACACTAAGTTTTGACATCATTCCACCATGAATAGCTTAGATCTAACCGATTTCCACATAAATAACCTAAAATCTTTCAAAGATCTTAACATTTCACGGTGGAAAAGGATTGGAAGATGGGTTTTCATCTATCCTTCAACTCTTTTACACTCAAAAAGGTGAAAACGAGACTTGAACCGATTTACAAACCATTCTAAACGAACACATGGTTCAAGATTCGGGTTTACCAAGAGATTTACCGATCTCGGGTTAAACGTTAAACTTAAGTTCCAAACCGTCTCTGACCGAGTTTGGGTGATTCCTGCTCGAGTCAGTAGGCTAAGTGGGGACTTCAGTTTTGTGGTTCAACTCGTAGTCAAAATATCTCTAAAACATCAACAATTAACGGGAATAACCAAGTGTTAAGTGAAAGGTTAACCGAATCGAGAAGCTGGCCGAACGGCTAGGCTGTTCGATCGAACAGCCCAACCGAACGACTAAGCCAGCCGATCGGTTAGGCTAACCGATCGACTAGCACTTAGACCCACCAACTCACAAAGTGTAGTATTGACGAGGTACTGTTCGATCGACTACGCCACTCGATTGTAATCATTACTACTCGAATCATGAGATACTATACTTCAAAACACTTAGACTTTTCGAAACATTGGAATGTCACCCGATCGAACATGCCAACCGATCGAGTGACATACTTGCAAACAATGAAGTGCTAACCGATCGGTTGGGCTAACCGATCGAACAGCTGTTCGATCGGCCAACTTGAAAGGTAGTACAACCATCATACACAAACACATCCTTCTCATCAAAGGAAGAAACAATCCACTTGAAGGAACCAGCCGATCGAGCCAGCCGGCCGATCGAATGGATGTTCGAACGGAATTTCAAACCAATCGAACAGCCCACTCGATCGAACTGCTGTCCGATCGAATGGCCTACTCGATCCAAGTACATTGTTTACCTTTTTCCGCGTTACTCATCGTTGTGTTACCGAACTATTCAGGCTAACCTATTCTCTGTGCTCCCTTCAATCCACAATCAACCACTGTGAGTATACTCGATCCCTTTTTGCTTTCAGCACTTTTGGGTGTTACATACGTAATCTATCAAAATCACAAACAACACAAACTATTTGAACGCTAACCTACTTGCATGTATTACTTGTCTAAATGATTGCTGTTTATTATGTTTACACGTGGAGTGCTATCTACCTGCTTTAGCAACGTAGTACTATAGTTTGGACTCAGCACCCGTTCACACGGGGGTTGCTAAGGACAATTACCTGCATGGATTACAGTGGTAATCATGTATTGCGAACTGTCTCGGACAGTCAACCCGAAGTCGTTGGTATCGATGGTCCCATGTTGATAATTTACATGCATCGTTTGCCCTTGTGTACGTGCTTGGTTATGCGTAAACTTTTCGAACTATATATGCTATATCAAACTTGTGTACTCACCTTTACATTATATGTATTGACTTTTATTTTAACGTATGTGACAGGTGTTTAAGCTACTAGCGTGCTAGGGAAGCGAGGCAATAATAAACTTCTAGGAGCCTGTGACCTTAGGACAGTGTCCACGTACCTGCTCCAGGGCCATAATTATCTGTAGATCTTGTACTGGCACCTGTAGTCAGGAAGATCTATAGTTAGCCGTCTAGAAGTCTTAAAACAATATTTAATTCGGTCTGTAATAATTAAGAATTTGAGTTGTCGGAACAGTTCCCATATTGTTTAGTTGATTTCTATGATAACTTGTTATTATTTGGGACACGGTATGGGACGTGTTATATAACTGAATTGTATGATAGTTGTTGTGGAAACTTCTGAACAATCTGTTTCGCTCAGTGCCGCGCCCCGATGATTCCGCCATCGGTTGGGGTGTGACACAGTGTGCCCCTTTCGTAAGCATTTCTGAGCCTTCAAGAAAGAGATGATGCCTACCACAGCACCACTCTTGTCGCCTTGGACTTCGAGAGGTTCTTGACCAGAACGTGGAATGCGAATAATCTTCTCGCTGCATAAGATCTCTGCCTGATGCTGGGATAACCAATCCATCCCAATCACGACGTCGAAGCTACCCAAAACTATGGGAATGAGATCGATAGAGAAAACTTGACCAGCTAGGATAAGATTACAACCCTGGACTACGTGCGTGGCTTCTAGGCTTTTACCGTTAGCTAACTCTACTACATGTTGGGTGGGTAAAAGTGTTGGTGTACGTTTTAGCAGTTGACACATTTTCACAGACATATAGCTTGTATCCGCACCCGAATCAAACAAAACTGTAACGTAAATATTGTCGAGGAGAAACTTACCCATAACCACATTGGGATCGTTCACTGCGTCACCTCGACCTAGCACAAAAGCGTGTCCCCTAGCCTCGTTGCCATTATTGTTGTTGTTCCCACCGTTGTTGTTCCCGTTGCCCTGGTTATTGTTGTTGCGATTCTGGTTCAACTGAGGGCAGTCGCGTTTGAAATGACCTTCAGCCCCACACTGGAAACATCCCCGGTTTCCACGCTGTGGCTGCTGCTGCTGCTGTGGGTTCTGTGGAGCTGGTTGTTGCGGTTGCTGGTTCTGGTTTGCAGGCCGTGGGCTCCTACAGTCTTTGGCCTCGTGACCCATCTTGAGACACCTTTGACAACGACCCTTGTTGCATGGGCCGCTATGGTGCCTGTTACAGTTGTGACACTTGGGGTGAAATCCCTGATATCTTCCCCGTCTATGACCACAAGAGGATTGCTGACTGGGACTCTGGTAGTGGTCAGTCTTCTGTTGCTGAGCTTGAGACTGAACGGATGCTGAACCTTTACTAGAATCTCCATCCCACTTTCTTTTACTGTCGCTAGTAGTAGCGGGAGTAGCTGAAGGAGCGACGGTAGCAGTAGCGCTGACACGCTTAGGCAGTTTGTTCTGATCCACTGCCTGGTCGGTGATGCGATGAGCGAGGCGCTGAATATCCTGGATGTTATCGAGATTAGCCGAGGTTACATGGCTCTGGATTTCTGGTGCCAACCCCTTGAGATACATCTCGATGCGCTTGTATGGAGGGTCCACCATAGTTGGACACAGCACAGCCAGCTCATTCGACCGTTCAGTATACGCTTCGATCTCTGACACAACCATTTTCAAATTATACAGCTCGTCTTCCAACTTGTGAATATCTTCACGTGTACAATACTCCCTCTTGATAAGTTCCTTAAAATCGTTCCAGGGTGTGGCGTTAGCAGCTGCCAACCCCAGAATTTGCACCTGCGCGTTCCACCAGGTTAGCGCGATTCCTTCCAAGGTGCCGGTTGCATACTTAACCTTGCGAGCCTCAGGGCACTCGCACATTTCGAATACTGACTCTAGCTTTTCAAACCAGTGGAGGAGTCCCACTGCCCCCTCTGTGCCGCTGAAGGTACTTGGACGACAGTCCATGAAGTTCTTAAAGGTGCAAACTTGCTGCGCTGGTTGACCTATTGTGTACGAATAGGGCAAAGTTTAAATACAAGGGCTAGTTTAGGAATGTAGGATCTAAAGATCCTAGCGTAAGTTATAACTACATGATATACTACCTGCTTGAGCAGCTGCAAGTGCCGCAGCAACTTGAGCTTGAACGAGAGCCTCTAGCTGGGCTTGAGTCATGTTGATTCGTCCAGACATGATCTTCATAGTAAAAGTAACGTAAGTGAGAGTGGTTCGCGAGTAGGGCGATGACAGAAAAGCGTAAGCACGTAGGGATTCTCATGCTATAGTGTTATGTGTATCTAATCGTAATGCGAGCAAAGTTCTAAGCAGTTCTAGCAAACAGGCGATAAACATAAACCTTATTACCTAGGATGTCGAGTCTTGCACGTGGAGCGAAGCGTCGTTGTGGATCGTTGAGAGCACTGTTCTGGTTATAGTCTGGTTTTAATAAAATCGTTTTCCCATATTAAAACCTAGTTCTCTATAACCAATGGCTCTGATACCAATCTGTCACACCCCCAAAATCCACCTGCGGAGTATCACCGCTTGGGAGCGTGACATGACCAGGATCAAGCCAGCAATTATATCAAACATAGCATTTAATAATAACCATAGACATAATTGATGTTCAAAACCAAACATTGTATATGTAGCGGAAGCATTTAAGTAAAACCAAATCATAAGTGTTAACGTATGAAATATCATAAGTGTTTAGTAAGCATTCATGAATCCATGTCCACAACGACCTGCTCCCCCTTGTGCAAGCTCCATAAAGTACCTAAGGTCCTGCAAGGCATGCAGCAAATGATCAACAAACTAGTTGAGCGAGTTCACAGAAAGTAAGTTCATATCAGTAATGCATAAGTTTATCTAGTGGGGGCTTCCCATCCAAGTATATACTATTTGTGAGGGATTCTCACGTTTATCCTTAACAATGGGGGATTCCCATTATAGTACTTACTAGACTAGTGCAACCATGTGTTCTTCTTAAACCGAGAACAGGAGTACGTACTGGGTCACGTAGGCTTTACGTGACGTGCCCTTCCCCGAGGACAGTGGTACGCGTGGGGGCTACGTAGGCTTTACGCAGCGTGTCCTTCCGACCCAGAAGACAGTAGATGGTATTGGGTTACGTAGGCTTTACGTAACGTGTCCTCCCGACCCGGGAGACAAATGGTAATTACTGGGTTACGTAGGCTTTACGTAACGTGTCCTGACTATCCTGAGGACGATGGTCTATAGTCTAGTGATTGCGTAAGTACGAGTAATCATATCAGATCAACATTCCAACCCAATTCCCAACCCGAGAATCCCATGCCTTGGCTGTGTGAACTCACCTTGGTTTGCTCGGCAGATACACAAAGAGTACAGATAAGCTAGTAAATGGTCAACCACGTCCTATCATGGTTGTAATACAAGTCAGGTTTTGACTAAGTAATGCACGTATTAAATCATAGCAACCACGTATTGCACGTAAACAGTCAAAAGCATATCATAATCATACTTGTGCGTCTCGGATGGTTGGGCCATTGAGCTTGTGCGAGCCCAACCATCTTGTGCGATATAAATGTCTAGCCCAAACATCACCCGGCCCAAAATATAACAATCAAACATAAAGGTCTCGGCCCAACAGCGCGTAGTGATCTTGTGCGATCGGACGGACTTGTGCGATCGGTCTTTGGGCTTTGAGGCCCAACAGTAATTCAAGAAACATCACATTGTGCGATCCAATTAAATCAACCCATTATAAACATACGGCCCACATAATTTAAACAGACAACATCTTGTGCGACTCATTTATTCTTGTGCGACGGAGTTGGGTTGTGCGATCAATGTGGGCTTGTACGATCCAGTCATCTTGTGCGGTCCGTATCAGCCCAGTCCAGCATGCACATCCGGCCCAACACATGGCAGCTTGTGCGATCCAAGGGGATCTTGTGCGAGTGGGCAGCCGCTTGTGCGATTGGCGCTTGTGCGGCCGGTTTGCTTGTGTGATTGATTAATTATTTCCGGATTTCATGTCATTCGGTTCCAATCAACATTGAATCTAGTCAATCAGTTACAATGTTTCCAAGTTTATCCTATCAATTAACAATTTCCAATTATTCTTGTAACATCCAATCGATCAAACTAAACATTCTATAAGCAATTCATATGAACCCTAATATGAATAACAAGAACATCAAACAATATATCCATCATCATATCAAATCGTGTGTTACAGTCCGATTTCTAGCATGCATATTAACTCCACGATTTGCACATCATCCGTAACTAAACACATACATCAAACGACTAGCAACATCCAAATCTCAAATCATCATAACAATCAATTCGAGGACCAAGCATAACAATATAATCGAATCGGCCCTAGCTTATTATCATGCAATTCTAATCGGCTTAATCTAAGCATGTAATCATAACATCACTTAACACGAAAGCATAAACAACACACTAACCGATTACGAGTAGAGAAGTGTGATCCGATCAAGAGGATGATCTTGTGCCGTCGGGTTCCAAGCAAAACGAGAGAGAGGAAGTCTAGGGTTTTGTGTGTAGATTGTTTGGTAAAAAGTGAGAATGGTTACAACATTCCTAAGTGTTATTCGGTTTAGGGAAGGACGGGCCGAACCCACCACTTGGGCCGCCCTATAGCTCAATTACAAATAACACGGCCCAAAGGCCTTGTGCGGGTGATGTGTGTGTTGTGCGATCCTTGTGCGGTTCAATACATACATACATACAATATATACACAACATACATAACGCATTTTTCACAAAGTTCACGTAACATTCATTAATTCAAGGTATCGCATAGACACGTAACGTTACATTAAAGTAAGTCTAAAGTTCGAGTTGTCACAACATGCCTCTTTAAAATTCTATTTATTTATATACAAGTTCACATACCTCACGGGAGATCACTCAATACTCCGCCGAAGGTGTATTTTTGTGAAACACTGATTCCGGCATGACTTACTTCTACCATAAGCTTGCCAAGCGATCAAACCTCCTCCTTTTTAACTATAAACCTTTGTATATATCAAGAGGACTTTGGAAAAGGTTAGGCTTGGGCTAAAGGTAGGTGGTTTTTGGGTTAGTAGTTAGTAAAAATGGCGAAAAGCGTAAAAGCGTCGGTTGTCGTAATTTTTTTTTGTTTTTGTGACATTAATTCAAAGTATGCATATTTAAACAAGATTTTTGAGGAACTTGTTTGGTTATTGCAAAATTCTCTCTCTCTCTCTCTCTCTCTCTCTCTCTATATATATATATATATATATATATATATATATATATATATATATATATATGTATATATATATATATATTTGTCACAAGATAACCGAGCTTTTTACTAAAAAATGTGTTTGAAAGGAAAAAGGTTTTGGTGGGTAATGGGTGTTTGTTTTACGGGTTTTTGAAACAAAAAGGTTTAGGCTCAAAGGGGTTAACTAGGGGGATTTTAGGTAGGGGAGAAAAAGAAGGAAAACAATGGTTTTGAAAAGAAGTTAGTCCTAATGCCTCCATCATTTACTTACTTGGGTTTAAGTTGGTAAGGACCGGGAATGTATCGTCTTGGCAAGTTCTAGAGTCGTAAGAACCAAGCGGCTGTTCACACAAGAAAAAAATGAGCATTTAGATTAAAGATGTATGCATGTATGCTCAATAAAGGCCCAAAACTCACTTATTGTGGGAATGGGTTTATAGTGTGAACAAGTATATATAATCAGGTTTTAAAAATATTTGTCATGCCTTTTTATAATTTTCTTATTTGGTTCTTTTTATCACGACACTATCGGTTGTAAATTTGTAAAAACATAACTTTTTTCAAAATTGTTATTCCCAAATTAAACCAATACAAGTAAAAAAATGAAAAATTTTGAAAAGATTTGGGGTGATCAGCGGTTCCAATACGAGTTTTGTGTAAGGCTTGTTATTAGGACTTGCAAGATTCAAGGTTATAGCTTCCCCCACACTTAAATTACACATTGTCCTCAGAGTGTCCAGAAATAAGTTTTTAGGTTGATTCAAATGTGTAAAAGTGTGTTAAAAACAAGATTTTTATGTTACTGGGCACCTGTCCATGGGCACGTGTGGTCCGGGCACGGCCCCATGGTCAGAGTGCCAGTAACAAAAATGAACAGAAGGCTGACCACGGGGCGTGTCCACTGGGCACGGCCCGTGGTCAGTTACCTGGCCAAAATTTTTTCTACAGAGCTCTGAGCAAGGGGCGTGTTGGGTTGGGCACGACCCCGTGCTGCACATGCTGGGAAGCTGAAAAAGTTGTCGGAAGGCACTGTTTACGTGCATGGGGTGCGGTTTTAATGTCCCTTTGGAAGTTTTCATCTTTTCTCGTTTGTTCAGCCATTATATAAGATCCAAACACCACACAATAACTTAAACCATCATATATTAGAGTGCGAGATACAGATGGTCCTAAGATAGTCCTAAAAATTAAAAATTGCAAAAGTCCTACGATTAGATAGATAAGTCCTAATATGTAAGAAATTTTAAAACCACAAGGAAGCTCTACCCAGGATTTCACATGTCGAAATAACAAAAACCCGAAAATAATTTTTCAGAGTAAGGGATTTTTAGAGCTTCACTTCGGAGGGTGCTCCTCAAATGTCGTTGAGCATCTCCTTAATCTCCCTAGGGAGGAAGTGGAAGGGCTCATCTTCCGTATTCTGATACAGGGGAGGTGCGACGGTGACCGGAACCTCGTGTAGATTGTCGTGAGGAGGTTGGGGAAGGTCATCCTATCCGGTTGGGTCAACAACTTCTTGCGCAAGGTTCCAATCCTCTTGTGGGAAGATTGGTTCCATGGGTGGCATAGCATAATGTTCAAACTCTGGTGCAAAACGTTGATTTCTTGGAAGTTATTCTCTAGTCCCACCATCAAGTAGCTGATACGGTCGATGAGAATCTCCTCCACCGATGTCACTTCGTCGATGGCTTCCCTTAATGCATACACATAGCAAACGAGGGTAGCTTCGATTAATGGTCTTCTTCCCCTTTGACTGTTTCTTGAGTTGGTTGATGATGTCTCGCTATTTTGGCTTGCCATACTAAGAAAACAAGACGAAAATCTCAAAAAGATGAAGATGAAACTTCCGGCCACGGCCCCATGCCTACTGGGCACGGCCCCGTGGTGACACCTCTGTAAGATTTTGAACCCAGAAACTCATTGTTTTAAATTATTTTTCTGTATTTTAAAACATTTCTGAACATAAATAACTCAAAACAGTGTTGTAAAGCTTATGTTTATCAAGACTTCTTGGTTAAAAACCTTGCAATTACTTAGATAAAGCTTGAAGTTATGAGGCTTCGAGCTTTAATGGAGGTGGGAGAGCTTTGGAGAAGAAGGAAATTGATAAATGTGGCAAAGACAAGATGGTTTGAGTGAAACCTTTTTAAGAATATACCTTTTTGGGCATGTGTGCAAATCAGGGCAGATCTTTGTCTTTGGAATGAGTCCAAACATGCTGCCCCAAGGCTAACTTTATAGAAAGTGACCGCACACTGACCACGGCCCCGTGTTGGCTGGACACGGCCCCGTGGTCAGAGATGGGTTTGACAATTTTGTCCGTATTGTGAGCACGAGGCGTGTTTGTTTAACACGACCCCGTGGTGGAACTTTTAGGTGGGCACGGAGCGTGTTGACCTGAGCACAGCCCCGTGGCTAGAGTTTTATGAAGTAACGTCTATATTATTCTTAAGGCTTTTATTCGGGTCGGGTGGTTCCTTGCTGGAGGGAACAACACCGAAGTGCCTAAGGTACCTTAATTGCTCTTTATTTATGCAAGAACGCAAGAGGTTATTGGAAAGGGTAAAACCTAAACTACTTACCGGTGGGCGGAACCAACCTTAATTCCCCTTATTCGGGCTCTTGTTAAAGAATGTATATGTCGAATCGCTCAGGTCTATGAGTTCATCGGTGGGGTCCGATGGGGAGTCCTTCACGACACAATCGACACAGGGACGACTATCGCTAATGCTTTCACAAGAGGTTGAGGTACTTTTGGTGTCATCGATGTTGATAGATTCCGAATGTGGCCTCAATAATTCTCCTTGACATTGTTCCTATGATGAATACCTCATTTTCATCATAAGTTCTATTTCTTATGAGTGGCGAAAGTAAAAATAATCAATATCATCCATGCTTTTGTCAGATTTTACCAACCGTCAGGATATTACGGTCCTGTTTTTAGTAACTGGAGATTGGACACGGGGGCGTGCCAGATGGACACGGCCCCATGGTCAGCTACTGTCTGACTTAAAATAGAATTAGTGCTGCTGTTATTGGACATAGGGGCGTGCTGGATGGACATGGCCCTGTGCTATAGCCTGCAGAAAGTGTAGAATTTGCTAAAAATTGAGAAAAATCCTAAAAAAAAAAGAAAAAAACGCTAAAAATAATTAGGCCGTTGATTTTAAACTTTCTTAAAATCCTAGTGTCCCCTGCAACGGCGCCAAAAACTTGGTGTGCGAGATGCGTGATATGATTTTAGTAATATTTTAAGTTCGTTTTACGCATTAGTCAAGTTTTAAATTTATGAAACACGATATTATACTAACACTAAACACACACAAGGGCAAGTGCACCTATCGCGAGCGTAGTATAGTGTTGGTAAGATACCGAGGTCGTCCAATGACACAAAAGCTTTCAATACCGGTTTATTGTCAATATCTAATTGATCTAATTTTTTTTAAGGTTTTTAAAAAAGAAAGTAAATGTAAAAATTAAAAGATAAAAAAATGAAAAACAAACAGACAAGATAGAATCACTTGGATCAAACTCCTCTTTATTCTTTGATGATTTTTGCACTTTCGAACTTTTTAACAGATTATCTTAGTTATAGTAGTAGGCCCCTCTTTTGAAGGTGAGGTTACGCTCAACCTAGTGGTTTGAGTCAACAGGGATACAAAGTAAAAATAATCAATATCATCCATGCTTTTGTCAGATTTTACCAACCGTCAGGATATTACGGTCCTGTTTTTAGTAACTGGAGATTGGACACGGGGGCGTGCCAGATGGACACGGCCCCATGGTCAGCTACTGTCTGACTTAAAATAGAATTAGTGCTGCTGTTATTGGACATAGGGGCGTGCTGGACGGACATGGCCCTGTGCTATAGCCTGCAGAAAGTGTAGAATTTGCTAAAAATTGAGAAAAATCCTAAAAAAAAGAAAAAATGCTAAAAATAATTAGGCTGTTGATTTTAAACTTTCTTAAAATCCTTGTGTCCCCTGCAACGGCGCCAAAAACTTGGTGTGCGAGATGCGTGATACGATTTTAGTAATATTTTAAGTTTGTTTTACGCATTAGTCAAGTTTTAAATTTATAAAACACGATATTATACTAACAATAAACACACACAAGGGCAAGTGCACCTATCACTAGCGTAGTATAGTGTTGGTAAGATACCGAGGTCGTCCAAGGACACAAGAGCTTTTAATACCGGTTTATTGTCAATAGCTAATTGATCTAATTTTTTTTTAAAGTTTTTAAACAAGAAAGTAAATGTAAAAATTAAAAGATAAAAAAAATGAAAAACAAACAGACAAGATAGAATCACTTGGATCCAACTCCTCTTTATTCTTTGATGATTTTTGCACTTTAGAACTTTTTAACAGGTTATCTTAGTTATAGTAGTAGGCCCCTCTTTTGAAGGTGAGGTTACGCTAAACCTAGTGGTTTGAGTCAACAGGGATACAATCCCAAACGGTCAGAATATTGAAAGATAATTAAATAAGTTATTAATGCGATAAGTGGTAGGCCCCTCTTTTGAAGGTGACGTATAAAGGCGGAATCAATGTACACAAAGTAACAATAGCTTTTCCTCTTCAATTCCTTCTATATTGATGCTTTCTAAATCGATTTTGACAGAGTTTCGTTACAAAGCATATGACCAGGTTTCGCTCCAAGTTCCAAATGAAGTCACACATAAGGGTATTTATAGTTTAACTGATTTCGCTCATATGGCATGTCATATGAGCGAAACCCCATGTGACTGAATCAGCGAAACCCCCTAGTACCAGAAGAGCGAAACCTTAAGTCCTTATAAGCGAAATCCCTATTCTAATGTTCATATAAGCGAAACCTCTAACATTAAACCTTAATTTGACTTTCAAGCACCTATCTAACTTATCTTGACCTCAGACTCAATGCAAACGTAGTCAACAGACATCTCGTGTACCAACAGACTCCCCCTTGGATGTTGACGAAGTCTTCAGCTCCGAGTCTTTAGTCTTGATCTTTTCTCCAACTCTCTGTCTTCTCATCATAAGCATTCTATCTTCACAGGTTCACAATCTTGTCCTGGCTTCATCTTCAGACTTCCTTTTGACCGTTGATCTAGACTCCCCCTTTCACATACTCCCCCTCTCAATATGCTAGAATCTGAGGTCTTGATCTGGTTCAAGCTTTGACAATTAGCTTCCGTGGGAATGATGAAGTCCAAAACCTGTGTTTCAAACATCAAACATTACAAACAATCTTTTCAACAATAAATCACAAACTCAATCAGCTTTAGAAATCCACTCAAGTATTTAGGTCCAAGTTAATGACCCTGATTACTCAATTAATCTACCAAGTTCAACTTAATGGCCTTGGATGATCTATTGACGAATCAAACTGATTTTAACAATAACACTTTTTCACTTTTTCTGAAAATAACAAGTCTCAAATTAATGAACTCGTTTTAACTTTCTAAGCAATCCAATCTCTATCAAAATAAGCTCTCCTCATTCTTCAGCTCAGAACTTTTCCTGCATCTGCTTCAATCTTCGAGAATACAACAATTAACTCTCCACTTTGGTTTGTCAAAAATAAAGCAGAAATAAAATCTTTTTGGATTTTAATAAAGTGTTCTAAACTAAGAAATGAAACGTAGAAAACTTAAATTGCAGAATGTAAACAAATTAAACTATTTACAAACTTATTCAGGCGAATTACCAGTATCGTTAAGCTTCATTTCATACTCAGACTTAAACAATTCACCTCGATTGTCGATATACTGATCCTTCTTAAATTCTCACACACATTTCAATTTACTCAGGATATGATTTAAATGTCTTATGAACTTAGCTCATTCATGTGTCCCACCTCTTGAATATACTCCCGTATCCAGAATCCCAATATTCAGTCTTACAGGTGAGTATACTACAATGATATCTGTACATAAATTAGGTAATGTGAGGGCCGAGGGATCTCAGGTCGATACTTCCGTATGCGCAGAGAGATATCAGCTTCGACTTTTCAGTATGTCCCCTTTAGAGGATCTTTTAGTTACAACAGCAGCGACTATCAATTTTATTGTTTCATCAGCATGCTGAGGGTTTATGCTATGTTTCAAGCATTTGCAGAAAGTATTATCCAAGGACTAGGTCAGAACTTCCATTCAGCAGAAGTCCCGGAATAATACCCCAGACATTATTGAGTATAAAAACCTAGTATATCAGAATACGAGACCTTTCAAACGAGATTTCAGGGGTTACCTATATATCCCAGTAGTGTTCCCCACGAATTTCACAAGTTTGAAATTTTAGGTTTATATCCCGAATAAATCTACTAAATGTGCGAAAACCTATCGACACATCATTAGTGAGACTGTTTAACTCATTTAAACTTTACAATTCTTTAGCATACTGTAATTGTCTAGCCGATGTACTATCATTTTCCCTTTATACACAAGCTCTTTTTCAGATTTTATATTATTTTTGGATTTTGAAATTTTTATCATGTTTTTGAATTTTTGCATTTTTTACTGTTTTTGTATTTTCTGAAAATATATCTATATACATCTATCTACTCCCCCTAAATAACAAAACAAGTAAAAAATCGACAAACCATTGCAGATTGTTTCTCATCTTCATCCGCAACAGTACTCTCATCAACGCTGATAATGCCATCCGACACCGATAGAAGCTTCATACCAATCAGTTTTAACAAATATTTAAACCGATTTTTATCAAAAGCTTTGGTATGTAAATCAGCCTTTTGTTCATCAGTGTGGATTTTCTCAATTCGTATCAACTTTTTCTCAAAACAATCGCGAATAAAGTGATGACGAATTTCTATATGTTTAGTTTTAGCGTGATGTACTGGATTCTTTGTTATATTTATTGCAGCCTCATTATCAACAAAAAGAGGTGTGTTAAGAAACTGCAAACCGTAGTCGCGCATTTGTTGCTGTATCCACAGGATCTGAGATCAGCAACTGCTAGCAGAAACGTACTCCGCTTCACATGTAGATAGCGCCACAGACGTTTGTTTCTTACACTGCCAGGTAACCAATCTAGGTCCAAAGAACTGGCATCCTGCAGTTGTTGATTTGGTATTGACTTTACAGCATCCGAAATCCGAATCGGAATACCCTTCGAGCGTAAAGTCGCCTTTCCTAGGATACCACAACCCCAATGAAGGAGTTCCTTTCAGGTAGCGTAATATCCTCTTCACAATAATCATGTGCGAAGCTCTCGGGTTAGATTGATATCTTGCTGCGAGGCACGTTGGGTACATGATATCAAGACGTGAAGCAGTTAGGTACATCAAAGAACCTATCATGGATCGGTAGAACGTTTCATCAGCCCTGTCTCCGGTGAGATCTGGGTGAATCCCATGATTTGTTGCAAGTGCTGTAGTAGCTGGAGTAGAACCTGACATTCCAAATTTCTCTAGAATATCATGCACGTACTTCGTCTGATGAATGAAAATTCCCTCAGGTAGTTGTTCAACTTGTAGACCCAGAAAGAATTTCATCTCCCCATTGATGACATTTCGAATTTTTGCTTCATCACCTGTTCGAAATCTTTGCATAGATTCTCATTTGTCGACCCAAAGATTATATCGTCCACATAAATCTGAACTATCAGAAGATGACCGTCGACCTCTTTAGTGAAGAGAGTGGCATCCACTTTTCCACGTATGAAACTGTTGGCTAGTAGGTGTTGAGACAAAGTCTCGTACCAAGCTCTCGGGGCCTGGTGTAAACCATACAGCGCTTTTTCCAATAAGTAGACCTTGTTTTTGTGGATCGGATCGGTGAAGCCCGGCGGCTGACCGACATAAACCTCCTCTTTGACCTTCCCATAAAGAAATGCTGATTTTACATCCAACTGATATACTTTGAAATTCTTCCAAGACGCAAATGCAAGGAAAATTCTAATTGCCTCTAGTCGTGCTACAGGAGCATAGACTTCTGTAAAATCAATCCCTTCCTGTTGACTAAAGCCCTGAACAACGAGTCGAGCTTTGTTCCTTACAACAACTCCTCTGTCGTCTCTCTTAAACTTAAATACCCATTTCGTATTGATTTTCCTTTGACCATCCGGTAAATCCACTAGCTTCCACACTCCCAACTTTTCAAACTGACTTAACTCTTCTTGCATCGCAATGACCCAAGAGTCTTCAGTAAGCACCTCTTTATACGTTCTTGGTTCGATCTGCGAGATAAAACAACTTAATGAAAATTCAGTTTGTAAAGGTGCTACTGTAGAATAAAAACATGTTAAGCCCTGGTCTATTTAACGTCTCGTGCGAACGCCAGAATGCAATTCTCCTATGATCAACTCCTCTGGATGATATGAAAGAGTTCGCGACATTACTTCGCTTGGAACATCCACATCGCCTTCCAGATTAGTAACATTTTGATTTGAATCTTGTTCACCAACTTGGTTTGTTTGACTTAAATCCTGAATCTGCTCCCCCTCAGAATCTGAATCTCCATGATCAAAGATTGTCACACCCCGACCACGTAGGATAACAAACCGTGGCGGAAACGTCGGGGAGTGTTGCAACAGAAGCTATTGTTTCACAACCATGGATACAAAATAGTTTTGTTTTATTGATAAAATTAATCATTTCATTGTCTTAACACATAGAACAAACTAGTTTTATATCGTCTATCATAGTTGTTATGTCACTAAGGCCTTGTCCAAATCCTATGTGACGCATGCATCCTAGAAATCAATCAAGCATCAACACCTGAAACATATGTAAAAACTTAGTCAGCAAAGAAATGCTGGCGAGTACATAGGTTTTATAAGAGTATCAGAATCATGGCCCGTTTATATGTTGCAGTACTTTATTAGACTACAAGAGTCAAAATACAAACCTTGTTTTGAAAAGTGTATTGCAACATAGTTAACCAACTCAAATCAAGTGGGTTATAGTTTGTAAAATCCCATAGCCATGCTCTTAACCCAAAAACATTTGTTTTAGAAAACCAACTTGTAAAACATCTTGTAAAAATTCGTTAAAAACTCGTATGGTTTATAACCCTTAGAAAACATTGTTTGTGTGACATCGTTTCAAAATCGTTTACCCAAGTGAACTAAATAACACCACGGTATGTAATATATTGAAAACACTTATATATAAGAAGTACCAACGGCGTATCTACCATGCTTTCACCATATTACACCCGTCCCGTTATCTATACACTAACCAAAAACCAATCGTTTATCCAATTCGTATAACTTGTTCAAACCGTTTTCAAATCGTTTCCAAATCGTTAACTCGTTTAATTCGTTTAAAATCATCCTCGTTTTAATTGTGAAAACTTATTTATGGTCGTCTCGCTAACAACATTCAAACCTTCGTGACTCGATCACCTCGCTTCCCGCTTCTCGAATTAACAAACCACCAAAGGGTAAGCTAATAAACATCAGATTCAGTCGCTACCCACAACCCCCACACATAACCATGGGTGCAGTGCAATAACGAGATTTGTTGGTGCATGCATCTGTCGACTTCGTCTTGTATCGAGTCTTAGTCTTAGATTGTTAGATCAGGGCACATTTCACTAGAAAATAGGAGATTGTATATGTGTTTGTAATAGGTTTCGCTTATAGGGACACATAGGAAAGGTTTCGCTTATGTGTCATTGTAGTTCCGTTTGAGTGTCAGTTTGAAGGTTTCGCTTGTGTTCAATGTATGTTGAAGCGGAACCTTGAACACTATATATAGCCTGATAAGCGAAACATTTAAAGAAGTCTTGAAAACTGTACCGAAGTGCTGCCGGTCCAGGATTTGAATGTAAACTGTCAGAAATCAATGCAAATAGAAGTTTAAAGTAATTTGCTAGCTGTTCCTAAGTCAAATACTTATTTTCCGCATCTGTATTTGATAGAATATCCTCTGAACGACTCGTTCGGGTCGAGACACGATCCTACAAGTGGTATCAGAGCTTCAGGAGGAGGAGTTCTGCAAAGAATAGCTGGAATTTATCAAGATTTCTCACTTCTACATCTTCTTTCTTCAGTTCAGAAAGTTCCACCGGTCAAAATCAGCTCAAAATTTCAAAGATTGTGCGTAACAGTATATAGACAAACCCTGGAAAGTTTGATGTTAAAATTCACATTAAAAATGGGTCAAATTAGATTCCGAGTTAGTTCCGGTTGTACGGACACTCCATAGTTTCGCTTTTGTGACAGGGTAAGTTCCGTTTCTAGATATACTTCATCAGGAGGTTCCGCTTCAAGGAACGTGTTAGGTCCGCTTATTGTTACATAAGTTCGAAAGTTCCGCTTCAATGTTCAGTGGTTCCGCTTCAAAGTTCCGCTTCAAAGTTCCGCTTCTAAGACATTTTGTAGTTCCGCTTATTTAGACTTAGTGGTTTCGCTTATTTGATCTTACTAAGTTCAGCTTATTTGGTCTTACTAGTTTTGCTTGTTTGAACAATCTGTTTCGCTTTTAAGGCTGTTGTAAAAATTGTTAAACAATTAAAAAAATGGACGAGGAATTTTTCAACGCATTCGCTACTCCGGTTACTCTGATCACTTTTGCACAAAATAGAATGCTCGAGAACGAAACGGGTACAATGCAAAAACCACCCAAACTCATGAACATAGAAGAATTTAAAGGTTGGGAAGGTCGTTTTGAGAATTGGGTACAAGCTAATTACCTAGATGCTTGGGAATGTGTCGAGACAAAATATGTTCGACCGATGAATGATGATGAAGAGCCTGTTCCGATAAAAGATCTAAGTGCTGATGCTAGAAAGAAATACAAAGATGAGAAAATGATGTTAAGTCTTCTTCAACAAGCAGTGATGGAGGATATTATGGTGCTTTTGCAACACAATGGAACTTCATACTCGATTTGGAAAGCTTTAAGGTCAAAGATTCGTGGTAGTGAAGAAATGGTCAAAAGCAAGAAATCACTTCTAAAGAAAGAGTTTGATCTGTTTCGTGGGTTAAAGAATGAAAGCACAAGAGAGATTAGCGAAAGATACTGCAATTTGCTAGCTAACATGAAGAGATTGAGTATTGAAAAAAACAATGAAGAATTGATCGAAACTTGCTGATGCTTTGCCATATGAGACTTGGGGCACATATCTTATGATGTTAAGAAACAAGAAAGGTTTTAGCAACTTGACACTCAGCAAGTTCATTGAAAAGATAGATGCTCAAGAAATGGAACAACGAAAAATTATTCGAATGAAAGATTTTGATGGTGAACAGGATATCGGGTTATACTATAAAACAGTGGTGAATGAGAAATCATCAAATCTATCTCCGAAAGTTGAAACTGCCTACAGTGTCAAAAATTCATCTGAAAGCTCATCTAAAGGATCAAGCAGTAAAACAAGTTTCACATCATTTCCGTCTTTTGATCCAAACATTTCAGCAACTAAAAATGGGAGAAAACTTCAGTGTAACATTGTTTTAAATCTTGAAAATGATCAAGATTATTCTGAAGAAGTTGTCAAAAGTCAAATGTCTTTATTAGGAATGGTTTTGGAATCTTATACTTGTTTTGTTGCAGGTCGTATTAGGAATCCAATGTTAACTAAAGAAGACTACGACCAGATAGATGCTGAAGAGATGGAGCTGATGGATATTAAATGGTGTTTGGCTAGCGTACTAAGGAGAGCTGAGAAATTTAAGTAGATAACGGGGAGAGATGATCTTCGTGATGCTAATGTTTCTACTTTAGGTTTTGATAAATCTAAAGTCACTTGTTTTCGTTGCAGAGAAAAAGGTCACTTCAAGAGGGAGTGCACTAACCGTGAAGCAAGTGGAGCTCAAAATCCTTTCAACAACAACAATGATTATTACAGAAAAGCCATCTACCATCAAGTTGCTCAATCACCATCACAACAACATCAACATCAAGCACAAACTGCACATGGAAGACCCATAATTGAAGATTCTGGAAAGAAAGCATGTGTGGTTAATCAAGATGAAAAGAAGTCATTCAACTGGGATAAATATATTCCAGATAATGCAAAAGCTTGTTTGATTGATCAAGAAGATGAAAAGCTACCAGAGGGTTTTAGCTGGGAAAATTTTACTTGAGATGATTATATTCCTGATCAAAGGAGAGCTTACACTGCTTTCATGGCAAAGGTTGAAAGTGATAGTGATGATGATACTGAGTATTGGGCAAGAAAATTCAAAGCTGATATGAAGTTGATCGACGAAAGTGATAGTGATGATGATAAAGTTAAAAAGAAGAAGAAAAAGGTAAAAACACCAATCAGCAGTGATGATGAAGATATTTTTGTAAACAGAAGGCAAAAGATGAACGAGGTTCCAAAGTTTAAAGTTGATGCTGAAGTTAATGCTAAAAGGATTCCTGTGATTTGTGAAAACTGTGAGATTTTCAAGAAGAAAAACAGTGAACTGATTAATAACATAAATCAGTTAAAGGAATCTTATGATGTTCTGAACAAGTCCATAAATCAATACAATCAATCAAGTGAAGAACAAGCAACGGCAACAAAGACACTTCAAGGAGCATTCATGATCAAACAGAAAGTTGTGAACAATTACATCGAAAAGTGTGCTGCTTTGGAACAAAAGCTTGAGTTGCAAAGAATTAAAACTGAAAGAGTTAACCGTTTGTTAAAAAGTTACTCATGTACTTCTTATGTCATTGACAGAATTTATCCGACGGTTGAAAGTATGAAGGCATGGGAAGATGATGAGGTAACTGAAGAGAAGGAAGCTGAAAAAATTGCTGATGAAAAGACTTCGGAAAAGAAGAAGAATGACATGAAGAAAAAGACTGACAAGAAAGATTCTGGTAAGAAACAAGGTGTCAGTTATAACAAGTGTCCACCTCCGCTGGAAAATGGATATTTGCCAAGATACCCAAACGATGAAAGAGTCAAAAAGGCAACGAATTTACAGTGGGAGTCGGAGTCGTCTATCAATCAACCAGATAGTATTGATGTTGTGTTTACATCGTCTGACACTGATCAACAGTCTCAATTGATGAAGAAAGTCGTGGATCATGTGTTAGAAAACGATGAAATAGAGGAGTCAAAGTCGGAGTTCGCGTCAGAGTCAAAGTCTGGGTCAAGCACTCCGTGTCAAACAGAAAAACAGGACAAAATAGTTTATGATAGAAAATTTTTGTTATCAAAATCTAATTTGGATGATGGATTGTTCAAAGTGGCATACACTTTGAATGATTCTGACAAATTATATTCTGATGAGGAATTTCCAATAAGAGGTGTCAAAACTGAATTGATAAACAAGGTTTTCAAACTCACAGAAATCAATATTTCTGAAATAAAAGACTTATGTCTTAATGAAAAACCTTAAAAATACACCTCAAGAGTACAACAAAGATTAAACAAGAAAAAGAATTACAGTTCTGGTTCAGGTTTCCAAAAGAAATCAAACCATAACCGTAATTTCAAAAAGAAAGGTCTTGGTTTTATTCCTACAGAAAAACAGAAAAATGAAAAATATGTTCGTGATTTTAAATCAAAAATGACTTTTGTTTCAGGAACGTCATCTGAGGAAGAAGAAAAGAAAGATTTCTGGAGACAGTCAAACAATGAATTCCTTGCAAAGAAGCAAGATGAATTGAAGAAGATGACTGAGGAGAATACAGATACGAGAACCTGTTTCTGCTGCAACACTGTTGGACATATTGCCCAAGATTGTTCTAAGGCAATACAATCAAAACAGGGAGTATCTCGTAAACTCAAAGAGAAAGTAGTTGAGTTCGAACCACCAATTGATAGAACAAAATTGTTTAAAGATTCTACATTTGAAATTGGTGAGAGTTCGAACAAGTTTTACAAGAAGAGAGCTAAATCTGACAACCAGAAATGGGTTGTTAAGAAGGTTGGTGAAAGCTCTAGCGATGATTCTGATAGGTCAAAATCAGAGGAGCTATCTTCTGGCGATGAAACTGATTCCATAAAATCAGTTGAGCCACATGATGTTTCAAAATGTGAAGCTGTTGTAAAAGATGAAAAATCAGTTCCGATTGTGAATGATGAAGAGTTTCCATCACTTCGGGCTGAGAAATATAAAAAGAAAGTTGGTAAAACTGAAATTTCTAACCAATTCTATAATGATATACAGGAATTTGATGCTGAGAAGGTCTTTAATCCCAAGGTAAAACATATCTTTGGCAAGATGATTGATCAAAAAGTCAAAGGGGTTAAAGAATTTTATGAAAAGAAAACAAAGAAAGAAAAGGTTGAACCATCCCTGGTTTGTGACTGGGATGGTACATACTAAGAACAGTAAGTTTCAGGACTTGCCGGAGCTCCCAGGTTGGTAAGCGTGGAGCAGGAATCGGCATCTTTCTTGAAATTGATTCGGTAACGTCAATCATACATATGGTAAGGAGGTTTGTTTGTTGGTTATAATTGCAAGTGGTTAGGAGAGTTGATTGTGCATATGGTAAATCAAGGACATTAATTTGTACTTGTATTTTCCTACAACTGGTTGGAAGACAATATGATGAATCACAACCCCGAACTTGTTATTGAGAAACTTACAAGTGATAAAATCAATCAAACTTATTTTCCGGAAAAACCATTTTGATTAAAACAAACTTAAGTGTTTTGAAATCTAAATGGGAAAATAGTTTGTTGATAGGGGCAGTTCTGATTGTTTATGCACTAGTGAATGGCGAATTGATGCAATTTGATATTGGTTGTCACGTTTTTATACAGTTTGTTTTGTGTTCTAGTGGGTTTAGAGCTTAGATAGTTTTCAAATTTCTTTAATGTGTTTGCATTTTAGGGGGAGTAAAATTTTAGAAAATCCAAAAACATTAGAAAATTTGAAAAAGCCAAAAACATGAAAAATTTAAAAATGAGTTTTGTTGTGAAAAAGAGGAAATGATAGTACATCAGTGGACTATCACAACACGCTAAAGAAATGTAAAGTAAAAATGTGATAAACAATCTTACTACGGATGTGTCAGTAGGTTTTCGCACATTTAGTAAATTGAAACGAGATATAAACCTAATTCAAACTTGCTTGATTCGTGGGTAACTATTCTTAAATATATGGGTAACCCCCGAAATCTTGTTTGATAGGTCCCGTACTAGGTCTTTATACTCAGTGATATCTGGGGTATTATCCCGGGACTTCTGCTGTATGGAAGTACTGACCTAGTCCCCGGATAATGCTTTCCGCAAAATGCCTGAAACATAGCATCGCCCTCAGCAAGCTGATGAAACAATAAAATTGATAGTCGCTGCTGTTGTAATCAAAAGATCCTCTAAAGGGGACCCACCTAAAGTCGAAGCCGTCATCTCTCTGCGTATACGGAAGTATCGACATGAGCTCTCACGGCCCTCGCACATAACCCCTTTACAGATATCATCTGTGGTATACTCATCTGTAAGACTGAATATTGGGATTTGGATACAGGAGTATATTCAAGTGGAGTGATACACAATTAAGTTTAAGTTTCTAAAACATTAATATCATATCTCGAATCGATTGAAATTTGTGTGAAAATTTAAAGTGGATCAATATACTGACAATCTAGGTAAATTGTTTAGAACTGAGAATGTTTAAAGCTTAACGGTGTTAGTGATTTGTCACAAAACTGATATGATCCTCTTGCACAAACTCGCAAAAATATTGTCTGTAAATATTTCATTCTTCATTCTTTTATTTTACTAGTAGTGTCAGTTATCATCTTTCAGAAAGTACAAAAAGATTTTTGGTGTGTTTTAGCATAAATTTTGAAAAAGTCAAAAAGATTTTCGACGACTGATATTGAAAAAACTTATGTTTTGATTTGATTTGAAAAAACTTATGTTTTGATTTGAAAAAGTGCTAAACATGATGAACAGTTGGTTTGGGAGATTGTATTTGTTTTGATAAGAAAAATGTTACAATTCCAAGAGGTTCATCAGTATCTGTTTGATTGATTTGATTTGTGATAAGTTTCAAATGTAGTCTAAATGCTTAAATGTTTGTTATAAAACTTATGTTTGTGGTAGAGTTTTATTCAGGAAAAGTCAATATTTGAGGGGGAGTGCATGTTGGAGCTGAGGAATTCAAAAGATGTCAACATCAAAGTGAGGAAGTTTGTTGGTGATTTAAGAGAAAGAGACGAAGATAGAGAGAAAAAGCTCAGAGACTGATCAAGACTGAAGATATGAAGACACAGCATTGTCATGACTCGATAGTCGACTCGTCAACATATGAGGGGGAGTCTATTGGTGCATGCATCAGTCGACTTCGTCTGTATCGAGTCTTAGTCTTAGATTGTTAGATCAGGGCACATTTTACTAGAAAACAGGAGATTGTATATGTGTTTGTAATAGGTTTCGCTTATAGGGACACATAGGAGAGGTTTCACTTATGTGTCATTGTAGTTCCGCTTGAGTGTCAGTTTGAAGGTTTCGCTTGTGTGTCAATGTATGTTGAAGCGGAACCTTGAACACTATATATAGCCTGATAAGCGAAACATTTAAAGAAGTCTTGGAAACTGTACCGATGTGCTGCCGGTCCAGGATTTGAATGTAAACTTTTAGAAATAAATGCAAATAGAAGTTTAAAGTAATTTGCTAGCTGTTCCTAAGTCAAATACTTATTTTCCGCATCTGTATTTGATAGAATATCCTCTGAACGACTCGTTCGGGTCGAGACACGATCCTACAGGATTTGTCAGATCCTATGGTACCATAACCTAATACTGGTCGGCTTGATCAATGCTAATGAACGTCATTTGTCATGTAACTACAACCATCAAGTTTTGTTCACATTATTGAAATCGTTATTAGTTTAATAAAAATCGTTTTAATCGTTTTTGAAATCATCGTTTAAACCTTGAAAACATTTCGTACATATGAATCACCCCAAAACATTTAAGAACAGTAAAATAGGGGAACTATGTACTCACATGGAGTTTAAAGTATCTTCAATCAATAGAACTCAAGCAAACTCAAGCAATCAAACAGCACCTAGTAATCGAATCACTAATCAAACAAAAGACGCCTAAATCAGAAGATCGGATAGAATGAGGTCTTGTAAACCAAATGAGTGTTGGAACTCATGTGATATGGTTTAACAAAGCCTACATTCTAAATTGAAACATAACCTATGTGCTTTCGACCCATTGCGACCCATTAAGGTAGCTCACGCTACTTTAACGCGTCGTGTGCGCAAAAGCGCATTCGAGACGTCTAACTTGTGACAACTCGAATTTCCAAGATTCGTTTTCGTATTTATTGCACAATCATGTACTAACTAGTAGTTTAATTGCACATTTGGTTACCATGAAATTATATACTTGTTGATTGTGCATAGTTGTTTGTTATTGTGGAACTTGTCAAATGTGTAAACTTGGTGGTGGAACTATGAAACAGTAAACTTGTCAAATATGAGATGGTGTGCATTTGTAAATTATATTAGTTAGGGGTGTAGAGAGCCATTAGTGAATTTGATTATACTTAACCCTAATCCCCAAATTCACTAATCACTTTCACCAAAACCAAAGCACTTGTAACTCTCTAATCCTCTAGCAAGCATCATCACTAAATCATTTGGCACAAGATAATCATCACACTTGATTTCCTCTCTCTTTAGGATCATCACACGGACTTGATTAATTACTTGTGAGTGCATAACCTAGCATACCGAGCAAACCAAGGTGAGTTCACACTCTTACCAAGGCATGGGATTCCCGGGGTGTTGGGAATGGGATTGAAAGGTTGATTAGATACTCTATTGACACTATGACTAGACTACCACTTTACTATCCTCGGTTGTGAAGGATACCTATAGTTACGAGTAGTCTAGTGGTTATACAACGTGGAACACCACCACCAGTAACGTGGAACACCACCACCAGTAACGTGGAACACCACCACCAGTAACGTGGAACACCACCACCAGTAACGTGGAACACCACCACCAGTAACGTGGAACACCACCACCAGTAACGTGGAACACCACCACCAGTAACGTGGAACACCACCACCAGTAACGTGGAACACCACCACCAGTAACGTGGAACACCACCACCAGTAACGTGGAACACCACCACCAATAGAACATACAATCGGCCCAGTAGAGCCACCTGTTACAAACGAACTTACTATTACGCATTTACTTTCTGTGAACTCGCTCAACTAGTTTGTTGATCATTCTGTTACATGCCTTGCAGATCGTTAGGTACTTGGAGCTTGCACTGGAGAAGCGGGTCGTTGTGGACAAGGATCGTGACTCTTCTGTTAAACTATTATGACACTTAAAACTGTTAACTACTACTGGTTTATTTACTATGCTTCCGCTACATTTTGAAACGATGATTTGTTTGATCACCTTTTGTATTGAATGGATGGTTTTCATTTATTTTACTTACTATTAAATGCATGTTCAATATGATTGGTGGCTTGATCCTGGTCAGTCACGCTCCCAAGCGGTGATACTCCGCGTATGGATTTTGGGGGTGTGACAGATTGGTATCAGAGCCATTGGTTATAGAGAACTTGGTTTTAATATGGAAAAACGTTTTATTTAAAACCAGACTATAACCAGAACAGTGCTCAACACGATCCACAACGACGCTTCGCTCCACGTGCAAGACTCGACATCCTAGGTAATAAGGTTTATGTTTATTGCCTACATACTAGAACTGCATAGAACTTTGCTCGTAGTATGCTTAGATTACATTGCTCATTACTTGTTATTGCTTGAGAACACCTATGTGATTACTCTTTTCTGTCATCGCCCTACTCGCGAACCATTCTCACTTACGTTACAATTGCCATAACGGTCATGGCCGAATATATCAACATGACACAAGCCCAGTTGACGGCTCTCATTAACGAACGAATTGCTGCGGCACTTGCAGCCATACAAGCAGGAGGTCAACACGCTCAGTCACCTGTTTACACCTTCAAAAATCTCAAGGATTACCAACCTAGTGCCTTCAGTGGAACTGAGGGGGGTTGAAGGCCTCCTCCATTGGTTCGAGAGACTCGAAACTGACTTTGAGGTGCATGATTGCCCTGAGTCACGTAGAGTAAAGTTTGCTACTGGAACACTCGAAGGTGCTGCATTAACCTGGTGGAAAGCACAGGTTCAGATGTTAGGGCTGGCAGCTGCTAATGCCACCCCCTGGAACGAGTTCAAGGAACTGATTAAGGAAGAGTTTTGTAGTCGTGAAGACATCCACAAACTAGAGGTAGAGTTCCTCAACCTACAGATGATGGGGTCTGAAATTGAAGCTTATACGAGGAGATCGAATGAATTAGCCACATTTTGTCCTACTATGGTAGGCCCTCCCACCAAACGTATCGAGCGGTATCTCAAGGGTCTGGTGCCAGAAATTCAGAGTCATGTGACCGCAGCTAACCTTGGCACTATCCAGCAAGTCACCCGTCTTGCTCACCGTCTCACAGATCAGGCTGTGGATCAGAACAAGCTACCAAAACGCATTAGTACTACCACAACTGCTGTCACTACTTCTGCTACTCCGAGAGACAACAAAAGAAAATGGGATGGGAATTTCAGCAAAGGATCAGCTCTAGTTCAGACACAGGTTCAGCAGCAAAAGATTGACCGTTATCAGAGCCCCAGTCAGCACTCTTCAGGCAACCAGGGGCAGGGTGGATATCGGGGAATTCATCCACTATGTAATAGGTGCAACAGACACCATAGTGGATGGTGTCGCAAGGAACAATGTCAGAGATGTCTCAAGATTGGTCATGAAGCAAAGGATTGTCGAAACTCACGTCCTGTAACCCAAGAACAACAACGACTGCTTCTACCTTCACAGAACCAGCAACTGCAACTACCAGCTCCACAGAACATACAGCAGCAGCCACAGCGTGGGAACGGGGGATGTTTCCAGTGTGGGGCGGAAGGTCATTTTAAACGCGATTGCCCTCAATTAAACCAGGATCAGACTCAAAACCACGACCATGGAAACAAGGACGACAACGGGGAAAGCGTTGGGAGAAGCAATGGAAACCATGACGCCGGGGCAGCGAGTACATGATTGGTCAGGGAGACGCAATGAACGATATTTGAACTTATAACTTATCTTGGGTTTTCATTATTATGTTTACGCTACTCAAACAAAGTTTGGTTTGAACATCACTTGTATTGGGTTTTATGAATTATTTTACCTACTATACTTTATGTTTGATGTAATGGATGATTGGATATTATTGAACGCACCTGCCGTATTTATGGACCTTATGAACAGGGTGTGCAAACCCTATCTTGACAAGTTCATCATTGTCTTCATC